>NC_083770.1:27145498-27490498 GCF_963514075.1 Conger conger
GGCTGCACAAGTGGCTCACGTTCTCACCTGCTCATTCGCCAGCAAAAAGGCCTAACGCCCCAGCAGAACTACGACAGTCATTGATTAAAAAAGCAGAGCTATCAGTGTAGCTCAGGGTATCTCATATCTTTCTTAATGACAGTAATCATGGATCAATGTAGACACTATTTGCATTATCTTCTCCATTGAAGTCCTGAACATCAAACTGCATGAGTCAATGTACTTTGGAAGTCGGGTGAATCATGCACTGAAAGTAAAATCATTCTGAGAAATCGCATGTCATTTTCAAAGATCCAAATTCAAGGAATTTAAGTCATTAATAAAATCTGGTTTTGTGCACAAAGATACAGACATTTCAGTGCAAAGATGAATTACTCAATTTGCATTTTCTCATTTTAATATAAAAATATTTTGTTTATTTGTAATTTCCCATGGTTGCTTTTTTAAATGAAAGGTCCAAATTTGCTTTCCTATCATCTCAACACTGTCACTTTCATTTACTTCAAGTCCTACTTTTCCTTGAATGTAGAAAAGTACTGTATGGTGATGAATACTATAATTTACTGTCTGTTGACAGTATTATTGCTGTCAGGGGTGTGTAGAGCATTCAATCAACAAAATGGCCTGTGTCTAATTTTGCTAAATTTGCTAAATTAAATCACTGGGTAACTTCAGAGGAAGAACCTGTATATCTGTGCATTTCTAAATAAGGTATTTGAATTTGGATATAGCCATATCTGCTGTTATACTACAACATCCTTTCATGTTGCAGTAGTTTGGCAACCTCTCTTCACACAGTTCATCCTGTTGTAACAATTTCCCCCCTCTTTTCGACAGTTCTGTCTTACTCAGAAGAAAAAAAAATCTCTGTACATGGTAAATAATTTAGGCCACCCACCACTTGGCCATGTGTGCTGCCTTAGCGATTTTAGACTGCGTGCATATGTGTACAGAATAAAGTCAACAGCCTGACCCCCAACGGCAATTTTAATTAGCTCCCCAGACACACACAGATTGAAGTTACTGTACAACAAGTGAGGCAAATTCAGGCAGCTTCCCACTGCAGGCTTGTAATCGCAGAGAAACTGATGCAGGAAAATGCAGTTGATCAGCAGAACACAATTGAATGTGCGTTACTGTGCTCAGCACTGTCGCAGTGCTATGTGACTGAGATGTTTCTTTTTTTCAGTGTGTTCAGAACACCGGTGATGTGCATTTTCAAACCTCTGGATCTGCGAACATGTATGATTTTCATCCCTAATATTTAGAAAAATATGAATTTGATAAATCACAATGAAATTTGAATCGTAAACCATGTCATAACCAGTAAAGATATGAACCTATTACAAATCTCCACGCTTACTATACTGGCACAACATACACCCCCCATCTGTCTCTCTTCATCTCTCTCTCTCTCTCTCACTCTCTCTCTCTCTCTTCATCATTCGGCCTTATTGTGCGCTATAATGATCTCACACGGCAGGTTTTTCTGGGGGGTTGATCTCCCCCCTCTCTCCCCCATCCATCTCCCAGAGCATCTCTGTCTTATTTGAGTGGCATCCTTTCTATTTCATGCCTTGAATGTTCAGTTTCATTGAAAAGCCTGGCCACGGAGAACAGCTGAAAAGCTGTATGGGATTGCTGTTTCAGACTTTCAATATCTAATTTCTTCTTTGTGAAATAAAGCTTCAGCTTCATTAAATGGGCTACACACAATTAACAAATTAATGATTAATATTAAATTAAATTATGAAATGAAAATATATATAAATAAAATACAGACTTGATAAAAATTGGATCCAATCCTGGGTCTGATTTGCATGTCGCTTTGGATAAGCACCAAATGACTGTGAGGTAAAGGATGAAAAGACATTAATCAGGATTTTACATCAACACAAATAATACATCCCATAGCCATTGAGATTACTATTTACAATCATGTACAGAGTATGTATGCATGAACATGCAAGACACACGCACGCTCTAAGTCAATGAAAAAATAGGCTTCCAGTGTTTTGGCTTGAGCATCCTTGTTTATGGATTGATTTGCTATATTATGATCTGAACTGAAAGATGTGGTAAAGGGAGCTCAGCTAGATGTTGCCTCAGTGGAACACTTCTACACACGGTATGAAGTTGCCAGAGGGGTTGTGTTCTCATTGGTCACTGAAAAGCGGAGAGGAATGGGCGGAGGTCTGTGCTATTGTTCAACAAGTTTATCCCTACCCAGACCCTAGACTTGCATAGAGGGCATGGAATAGCTCTCTCTGCACACTGCCCATCTGTTTACAAGTAAAAAAGCAGCAGTTATGTTCAACTTACTGAACCAAAGCAGTGTTTCAGTCTGTGTCTAGCCGAAAGCCAATTGAGAATCCAGTGGGAGTGAGTGTGCATGCATCCCTATGTGTGTGTACTGTATGTGTGTGTGAATGTATTTGTGTACAAGTGTATGTGTGCGTGTCTATGTGTGAATGCGTTTAAGTCTGTGTATGTTTGCATTTGTGTGCATTTAATCTTCATGTGGATGTGTACATTTGAGTGTGCATGCCTCTGTGTGTGTCTGTGTGTCTGCATGTGCATGTGTGTGGGTGGGTGTGTGTCTACCATATTTTAGATGCGGGTGTATTTGCGGGTGTATGTGTATTAATGTGATAAAGCCCATGGCCTCCTTTTCCAGATGATATAAGCAACCTTTACTGTAGCTGCAGAAGTGTCACCCAGGCACACTTTTCCAATGATGAATGTGCTCTGTCTGGAGTTCTCTTGTCTTTCTCTCATATTCTGCATTCTTTGATCAATTCAGGGGCAAAGAGATCTAGTACTATCGCATTCTGTCAAGCCCTGTCTGTGAAATGGATTCCCCTTGAGGTTTCCATTTACTCCTGGCACACACTTTGTCTCATTCAGAGGGACCAACTGCGGACACCCCACGTGCGGAACTGTCTTACAGCAGCAGCTGGGTGGTGGAGAGGCCTTTCATCACTGTTGTTGTTTATCTGTCCGCGCCTGTAAAATATGAATGCGTTTCTACAGCCCTGTAATTCAAAACTTCAAAAGCATTCCCCCTTAGTCTCCGTCAGCCATTGCTCTCTTCTAACTAAATGCTGTTTGCCAGTAGTCACTGTTACAAATTACATTAATGTGTGTTTCCCAACTGCTTATCTGTTAAGAGCCTAGCCAGGAGATTTAGATTTAGAGGCATTTCTCTTTCTCATTTTAAACTGCCCCTCTTTTTTCTAAAAGCTTTTTTGCTTAGGCTATACTTAATTAGTTTTTGATCTACCCCAGACTCTCCATAATTTATCTGTACCTTGCAGCACTTTTTCATTCCTGTTTTTGTATCATATTACTAATATTTATCATGATAATTGTTATCATGAATATTTCATTTCATTCATCAGACAGCAGTAATGGCATTTCATTTCTGCAGTGAAACCCTGTTCATACACACACTGCCACTTTTACATACATAAATGAGTGAATGGGGTATAAATATGTGCATCATTTTGTCACCAGGAAATTAATTACTGGTGTTCACTTACATACAACTGTGGCTTGCATGGTCTTGAATGGGTGTGCTGGGTTGAGTCATGTGTCAATGGATTGGTTTCTCGAATCAGGAGGGCTGGGCCATTCAAAATCCTGCATTCACTTACAGAACATATTCAGTTATTTCATTCTTCCATCTTCAGCAATGTTTTTTTTTTCAGCTTGAAGAGCAATTTCCCCCAGTCGTGCCAGCAATTCAAGCATGGACAACAGCCTTGTTTCTTCAGAGAGGAACAGCTCTGACCCTTACCTGCATTCGTTCAAATTGGGAAGTTAGGGCAGAGAGAGCGAGAGAGAGAGAGGGGAACCATCCGGATAGCCTGTCACACCTGAGCATTTTGGTGGAAGAAATGACTGACTCCCCAACTAGCGTCTATTCTCTGTGCAGCTGTTAGGGATGAAAAGAGGAGCCAGGCCAGTGTCGGGAAGCACTGAAGCTGGCATCGCCGCCAACCCACTGCGCGTAATTGTCGGCCCAAAGAGAGGCCTTCTTTGAGGAATAACCCCTGACTGAAAGCCTTTTTTATAGATGTGTCAGGCCCCACATAGCTAGAATAAATGAGTAACTACCAGCAGTGCTTCAGTGTTGAGTTACAGCAGGAGCTGGCAGACAATTGCAATCCAAACGTCAATCGACAAGCGAAGAGGAAAATGTTTTGCACCTGTTCATCCTGTTGTCTTAGCTGTCCATGTATGCTAGCTCCCAGACATCAAACAGTGGTTGGATATGTCATTAATGTAGTGTATAATGAGTGAGTGAATTAAAACATTCCTGCATGCTCATATTGACCATATATATTAAATGAAGCTGAGGGTTTGCGATTTGCATTTACAGACCATCTCTGGCCTCCTACCCACCCAGATAACCCAGCGCATTAAAAATCTGTTCACATACTAGAGACAGAGGAGGTTACATAAAAATTTTAATTTATTCTTCCACTGGCTGTCCTGAAAATTAGTAATATGCCTCAGCAGAGCACAATGGTAGTATTTTTGTACTGAAATGTATAGGAATGTGTACTTCCCAGTTGCCCCAAAGAATTGTGGGTTTTGCAATGTTAAAACATAACTTAAGTATATATACATACAGTAAACCTGCAATCTGAAGTGCAATCGCTGGTGCAAGTACAGGGGAATATGCAGTTTTAGATTACATACAAGGGGCTGTTGAAGACAGGGCAACTTCATACAATTTACAGATTGTTTCCACATTTCACATCTACAATGTGAGTGTCACCTGAACCTGCCCAAAGTACTGCTCTAGGAAAAATACAAGCTTTGGCCCGAGGGAAGGACTGAATCCCAGCACTCTGCCTCCCCTGGAGAGCTTCTAAACCGAGGCACCTAAGCTTAAACACTTTAGACCCCCACTCATTATCTTATTCCAGGGAGCTGAATGTTTTGAGTTACAAATCAATTGAACTGCTTCTTCCAGACTGTGGGCTACTGCGAGAAAGGGCACTGCATTTTACCTGCTTTTTTGGCGTATCCCAAAAAGGCTCACCATTTTCCCTCTGCTGCACTTTTCACCAAAGATCAATTTTTGACTTATGAGCAGTGCTTGAAAAACATTTAGTCTTTCATAGGCACCAAAGCCTTATGAATGTCACTCTGAACCTGTAAGACATCCTGTAAAATGCCATTTCCCCTGTCTTAGTGAAGGAATTTCACTGTGTATTTGACAGCAGCCCTACTCTTCGGAATGATGCAGCAAAAAATAAAAAATAAAATAAAACGGACTGAATATATTTCTGTCTTGTGAAACTCTGATAAAAAGTAAAGTGCAGCGTTCTGCTACAGCTGCTGTGACAGCCCATGTCAGCAATTAGCTGATGCCTGTATTCAGCAGTGAAGCAGTGAGCACGAATATGTAGCAGGAACTGAGAAGCCTAACAGGGCATCAGAGACTGAGCAATAGCAGCTGAGTGTCAGAAACATGCAAAATACTCTGTTAATTCGTGGAGCTGTGTGAGGGGGTAAGCTCTCAGCTGACGCGGGTGACATTCAATCCATCCATCACTCTCCTCAAAGTGTCCTCTGCCACACTTAGGTATTTCCCATTACTCAAACCACAAGGATTGCATTTATCATTTCAATGTCAAGTCATCCCGTTTTGTGAAGGTGCCGTGAGATTGGCGTAGCTCAGAGGAAAAGTGAAATGGAGGCGACCGGGCCGCATGGTGCCGGACGGCAGCCGAACAAAGCTCATGTTCCGGTTGGACTGCCGTAAAAGGCACAGCGTGACAGAGACAAAAAGAGCACCACACAGGGCTCAATTGCTGCCTTTTGAAGTCAACTGCACTTCAGAGAATGGAGGGGGGTAAGAATGGAAACACAGATAAGTCGCCTGGATTTCGGTATCCTATGCGCTCGCATCATGACGGCACCCAGGAAGAACATGAACGGTGGATTCAGTGGCATATTGCGTTGTCTTTTCTGCCCTGGGAGAGGAGCGCGCTCTGCCTACCCATCTGTCATCGCACAAAGAACTCAAAGAATCTCAGCTCAGATTGATGCTTCTTCTCTGGAATGTCTGCTTACCTCCACAGCTGCTGTTCTGCCAGCCTGCTTTTCTCTCCTATCCATCGTTTGCCATTTAAGTATTTGAATAAAAATCGCTTTCAATTAAATCTGTTTTGTTACTGCTTATGACAAGCTTTCTTCAAAGTGCAGTCGCTGAGCTTCCACAACATTTGGCACTTTTCATTTAGTCTTAGGTGAAAGCGCCGCATATATGGCAGTGAGGCAGAAGGGAGGGGTGGGGGGGGGGGGTATGAAGTGGGCCGCTGCAGTTCTTGACTCGTACAGATAATCCCCTGGGTCTATATCGCTGTTTGAATGGCTCTTTTTATGTAATCTCAATTTTCACAAACCCTGTGAAAGAAACTCTATCCAAAATCCCAGCCCAGTCAGCAAAGATCAGCCCTGACAGACGCATTACACTGTGTCAGTCTCCAAAGTCAAAGACAACGTTCAACTTTCACACTCCATATATTTCAATCTGTGTCTTCATTTTCAGAAAGGGAAAAAAGAGATACAGTAGATCACCTCCAAGATCTGAATGCTTTAGGAGCAGAGGAATGCAATTGTCAATTTCACTTTACAAATATAGACTTTTTACAATGTCATTCATTTTGTAGCTATAAACCTTTGTTTCAATGAAATAATATATATGCAACTTTATAGTTATGTACTTATACTGTACTTTTCTCTGGCTTGGTTTGTCGCAAACTGATTTTGTTCTTGCTCTTCTTATTATTATTATTATTTTTTTTTGGCAGTATCTAGGAGAGAATACTGAACTATAAACATATCATTGGAGTGTTATCTTTATTCTGACATATTTGTGCTCTCTATGAAGTTCATTGGACTTCATTTCATTGTGAATCCCAGTTCCCTGAAATTGAAGATGGTTTTGAATCACTGAATGTCTCAATACCAACTAAGAATGCCAGAATATTAAACATGGGCTTAACCCTTTCCTCTTTGCCCCCCCCCCCTAGAGGGCAATTTCCACCTATTTTCCTAGGAAACTGTCAATATCTCAAAAACTATTTATTGCAAACACATTGTTGAAGACTTAAATTAAAGAAGAGGTTTATTTGGTTCCATAAATATGTCTGTATCGAACAATTTGCCAAGCTGGAAATAATGTATGCCCGCTGGACATGGAATAAAAGTGAGGCAAGAAATAAACCAATGTGTTTATTCATGCAACTTCTGAATTGTATATTTTTGTTCTTATATTGGAATGTGTTTTTTTTTTTTACGTAGAGAAATGGTATTGTTAGAATATTCCTTTTATTGTCTGTGACTATGTCAGAGTTGGAAACCATAAGCGTGGCATAGGGGAGCCTGCTGTTTTATTGCCCTGCATTGCAAATAAGAAACTTAGAAAAAATATCTAAATCGCTGTTCTCGCTAGTGGAGAGTGTTTTTAACCACAATTTTGTGGTTTTATTATGCTGCAGTTTCTTGTATGATATAAATATGAATGCAATAATAATTTGAGACGTCCACGACTCAACCACAAGGTTGAGTCAGAGTGGTAGAGTGGATGGGGTTAATGTGTTATCCATGTATGTAGCTAGTTATTGCTGGCTGTGTTGGATAAGCACTCACATGTTTCAGGCTTTTCCCATTTTCTCTCAATTTTGTTGCCAGTTGTACTCCTTCTATTCCAATTACCCATGTTAACTGCCTAGGATATTCCGCCTATGCCCTGGAGAGGTACAGTACTGTGCAGAAGTCTTAGGCACCCGAGACTTCATTATATATATTTGTATTTTTTTGTGTGTGTTAGTAAAAAAAGAACGCATTTGAGATTTCAAAATATTCATTTTCCAAAACATTTAATTTTACAGAGACATTTCTGTATTTAATTGAAAAAGTAACATATTACTGTAAGCTATTGACTACTTTTTACATAAAAACTTGTCTGAGATCAGAAGCAAGGAGCCAACCAAAGTCTGCAGACGACCTGTGGCAAGTTCTCCATCATGCTTGGAACAACCTCCCTGCTGATTGTCTTATAGAACTGCAGGACAGCGTTGGCGATCTCAGAGAAGTGGTGCAGTTTTAACACCAAAGGGTGGCCACAAAAAATATTGATTTGATTCAGTTTTTAACTATTCTGCCAAATTACTAAAATTTAATGTAAAATGTATAGTATGTTTATTTTCGACCTTTCATTTAATTGTTTTTGAAATAATCTTATCTGTACAGAATGTTATACAGGTGCCTTTTGCACAGTACTATGTGATGATCCGGAACAACATGCCCTGTCCAAGTCGCATCCTCTCCATCCCGGAGCTGTGATTCCGAGGCGATCGGGGTGCTGTTGTTTGCTGCAATTTTCCCTGCCGAGTCCCCCGCCCCACCCTCGGAGTGGCGGGCATCAAGGTCCGATGCTTTAGCTGTGCGCCACCCTGACTTGGCACTCACATTTTTAAATGCTTTGCACACAATGTTATTTTCTCTCACACTATTAGAATCAATATAATCAGAAAGGAAGAATGCATTGTCTATGCATCCATAAACACATAAGACTGTGTGTTATCTCCTATAAAAATGTGAGAATGATGATAATAATTTGATGGGCGCCCTCTCCAAAGAAAAAACGGCCGACACAGGGAGATTCAGAAATCTGGATGTGACCGGCCTTTATTTACAATTATGCTTTGTTACAGAGTGGGAGGGAGAGGACGCCAACAAACAGGGAAAATGAACCAGTCTCAGCTGTCACCCTCACAGGATTCAGACTATAAAATTATAAATGCAATGCAGTTTTTCTGCTTTCTGGCTTTCAGCTGGTTTGTGTCTGGTCTCTCTCCTCCTGCGGTTTCCCAGTCTCAGCCAACTACTGTGGAAAGAAGCATGGACTGATACGTAACATAACCAGGTGTGTATCTACTTAACCAGTAGGCGTGGACCTCGGAATGACCTGCTTCCTTCCTTGCCACAATAGCTACGCATTCACATTTGGCTGACGCTTTTATCCCCCCCCCCCCCCCCCGCCCCAAAAGAAAAGGGTTAAGGGCCTTGCTGAAGGGCCCAATGGCAGATCTTATTGTGGCTACACCAGGGAACAAACCACTGACCTTGCGGGTCCCAGTCATGTGCCTTTACCACAACGCTACAGGCCTGGCATTCACACGCTAATAGAGTACTAATGAGGAATACAGCGAGGAAACAAGTTAAACTATTGATAAGATATGAAAGCATGTCTTCCTGACACTCATTAGGCTGTGTGTGGGATTATGTGCACTTCTGCCAAATTATCATAAATTATCAAGGAATTTAAAGTTTGCATTATTATATACCTGGTTGCAGCTGTTGCAAACACTTCTTTGATGACTTATTTGCTTGGATTAGCAGGCATTTTCAGGCAGCCGATTCAGCTGCTGCTAACAGCGTTTGCATTGATGTGGTTGAGACCTCCATACAAAATCTGACATGATACATAAGGGGCATCGTCAATTAACATATATTCCGAATATTCAGTTTCTACATTAAACATTTACGTTTATATTTAACATTTAAAAGTGCACTCAGTGAGAAAGGTATTAGGTAGACCTGGTCAAAGGTGGCAGTAATGCAAATAACCACACATTACAACAGTGGTATGCAGAAGAGCCTCTCTGAGCACACAACATGTCAAACCTCTAACTGGATAGGCTACAGCAGCCGAAGACAAATGTCTAAAAATAAGTCAAATACCTAATAAAGTGCTTACTGAATGTTTATACTAATAAAGTGCTTAATGAATTTTTATATATTGCTTTAATGTGTAACATTACTTTGGAAAAGCAATTGCAATGTTTTGGATTAATTTCTTTCTAGATCTATGAAATTGACGTTAAAACGAAACCCTTATGGGCCGCATGGTTTCCTCCCACAATCCAAATATATGCTGGTTATTTGGGGCGGGGGGGGGGGGGGGGGGACTAACAGGGCATTGCTGTAAATTAGCATGCATGCTCCGTTAATTTATAAATAAAGGTTAAATTATAAAGGAAGTATGATCAGGGTCTGATTCCCACTCGTTATCATATTCAGAGATGAAACACACTGTGCCATTCATCATTTGTTGACAGGGTAGAATCAAAAACATGCCCTTATCTGCTGCTTTCCAAACACAATGAAGCAATACTATTACATTGTCTGTTTAACAGCAGTTTGCCAGGGCTAGTGTATGCGGGGGTGAGTGGCAACAGAGTTAGCCATCAGCCTGAGCCCTGGTATCAAGGCCTTCATATCTCTCCCTCTCTTCTTCTCTCATTTTCTCATTCTCTCCCACGCCCTCTCGCTCTGTCTCTCACTCCTTATCTCTCTCTCTCTCTCTCTCTCTCTCTATTTTTTTTTTTCAGTAGTGAAATAATCTCTTCTGGCCAGTCATGCTTGGCCTCACCAGGTGCCTGGCCCTTGTCACTGGACCTGATGCCTATCAAGGCATCCCTGAGAGCTCAATTCATGCCTGGCCTTGAGAAATTGTCAAGGTTTCTTCAGCAGTCAATGCGAAAAGCCACTGAAATGGGAAAAGAAAATATATACATATCCCTCTGACTTCAAGTCCTGCTGGAGATTGGATATCTGATATCTGTCGTCTGTGTTCACATAAAACCAGAGGATCAATGCCGACCAACTCTGGACATTATCTTGCGTGGTTGAGAGTAATGTTATTGAAATATCAATCACACCATTGAAGAGCTGGCACCATGCTGATTGGATGATGGAAGACGCAAATGTAATATTGTATGCAAATGTATGCCAGTCATTAACTTTATTATTTACTTGCCATTAATTCCTGTTTTTGCATTGGATTGCTTTGGTGATATGGGCCTGTGCTGTGTAGGTTTTCATTCAGAAGAGACATAAGAATTTTGTTTTTTGTGACATAAGAATGTTATTATCTTCAGGTTATAACATTAAATGTAAATTTGTGCAACCTTTAACCTAAACCATGCTAATTCTCATTAGATTTCCGGGGAATGTTTTGACCTCAATAGATATGATTGACCAGGAATTCCTTTCTCCTACGATTCTGCTTTGCATACAATTAAGCTGTATGTGACAGGTGCGACATGCAAGAGAGAACTATTGCCATCTGCATACTGAACTGAATTTATGACTGAAGACAATTATTATCTTTAAAGCTGCTAACATTTGCTAGCACTCTCAAACTTTTTCTCTCTCTTACAAAACAAATAGGGTTTCAGCTATCTCATGCTAAAGTGTTGGATGGTGTCAACCTTGTGTGTCTATAGCTGTCATCTCTGAGCGAAACCGTGATTAATTTTCACGTTTATTCATTAATTGGGTGGGCACAAAACAAAACGGTTTTTTTTTCAACCTTTTGCTGTCTTCTTTTCTGAAGAAATTGTGTTGACTTGTCAGGGAAAGGCAAGTCAATTGATCTTTTAAAAGATACTTTTTCAAAGATTAAAAAACAGGTGAGGCAAACAATCTAGACCTTTTTAGGTGATTAGCATCGTTTGAACAAACTGCTTTAAAGAGTAAATCAATATATAAATATGTAATATGTGTAATATACATTTTTATATTGACTCTGCACTAATGAACTATATAGGGAAGTATAGCTGGGGGCTATGCAATTATGTTGCATAAGAGCAGAAGTGTTTAGGTTTGCATTATACTGATAACCTCAACCTTCATTACTCACATTCAGCACAGACAGTAAGCTGCCAGTGAAAATGAGGATGAAGGGGAGCTATTTTGATATATAACTGATGTTCAGACAATTGGATATTTGCATGTACTAGCAAATTAGTTTCCTCCAACTCCATAATCCTGAAAGCAGAAAAGGATCAGGGTTCATGTCCAGGAGAAAAGACCCAGTCATTTGAATCCGTTATGAGTTTTACAGAAAAAAAAAAAATCTGCTGACACAGTTACACAGCGGATTTGATCCAAGAAGCGGAGTTATCTTTCCAACGCATATCACATCATATCACATTGACTGCGTCTTGCTTTGCTGCCGTACAGTACACATTATATCAGAAATTGAAATTTGGCTGAGGCAAGCCGCCACTGGTTGGAATATTATGCAATGGCAATTGGTGAAAATTGTTGCCTTCCCCCTCTGTCTCCCAAACAGCCTGTGTGCCGTCATGCATCTCTCTCGCTATGATATTGAATATTAACCTTGCTGGCCTTCCCTGGTTGCGTTTGATCATCTACGGGCGGCAAGGCAATCCGTTTGAGATGATGATGATCCTCAGCCAGTCTCGCGAGCCGCTGCCAGGAGGGATCCAACGGTTCATCAGTCACCCGGACGCAACTGTCAGGCTGGTGGTGAAGGAGCTGTCACCACGGCTCCATGGGCTCTGTCCACCCCTCACCCCCACTCCCTCTTCCCCTGTCCACCCCTCACCCCCACTCCCTCTTCCCCTGTCCACCCCTCACCCCCACTCCCTCTCCCTCACTCCCTCTTCTCCTCACCCCCACTCCCTCTCCCTCTTCCCCTCACCCCAGTACCCGAACGGGACAGATGTAATAAAGAAGTGCGATTCAGAGGAGTGGTGACACGGGGTGTGGGGGGCGGAGGGGGAGCTCACCATCCTGCATTAGGCAATGAAGTGCCGGAGTTAATGGACATTGCTGGCCCCCTGGGGGAGTGGAGCTAACTTCATCATGGTGTAAAGGGGGGGGTGGCTGTACATGCTGTAATGTGCAGTGTCAGCTATGCAGGGGCCAAGGGGCTGGGCCATGTGCTCAGGCTCTTCTCCTGTCTCTGTTGTGAGGCCACTTTCCCCTTTCTGTGCAAAATAATGAACGCTGCATATTACTTTCAATACATGTGTAATCCTTCCCTCGATCCCTATTCTTAGACCCAGCAATCTGATCCGGATCAAGTTAGGCTGATTAGAAGGGTATTCTTAGGAGCGGCTACAGCGGCCTGTTTCCAATTAAAGTAGGGCATGAAAGCTTCATTTGTGGTGAGATTTAGACAAATTACCCTCCCAAATATCCCAAATCTTACGTAAGGGTTGCACATTGCCACTGAAGTGATATCTAATTCACGTAATTTATTTAAATGTTTAAAAACTATGAAACTATAATTTGATTCTTGCACAAACTGGCGCCTACCACATATGCTGGGGCTAAAAACGAATCTACTGTCTTTGTGAAACCCCTCATTCATCCTCAGAGAAACCGGTCCCAGTGCTTCAAATGGTCAAACTCCCTTTAACTCTGGTTTTGGCTTTAATTTACGTCATGGGGCTCAATTGTGTTTGCCAGACTGAAAACCGCTGTCTCTTTTGCATTTTCACAGGCCATAGCGGGGTCGGAGGGCCAGTTGGCTGAGGAGGGAAACGCTGGGGGAAAGTGTGGGGACGGAGGCTCCAATGATGTGCAGCGATGAGGAAAAGCAGACTCTCGCGTACGGGGCACAGAGCGCGCTTTTATCACTACTCCACACAAGAGGTGATTCACGCATGACGCACAACATTCCCCGCTCTCGCCCAGACACAAGTCCCTGTCCATTAAACTGAAAAGAACTCTGTTTTGCCTGCTGACAAGGATGTGACTTCTGCAAAGAGTGCTAACGCGTGCATTCGCCTTGCATTTCTTCTGCCCAACAAAGGGTTGCCTTGTCTCTCATGCTGTACAGTTATTTCCCTCTTTTATTTCTATGTCATTTACATCATTCAGCACTACTTGGGAGACTTATTTTATGAATATGGCATTCAAATTGTCTGAATGATCTCCATACATTATAAGGGAGGCCTTGGTGAAAACAGGACAGTGTATGTGAGGTAAGTTCATGTCAGGAAGATTGCAGTCTGGGCTGTGTGAACGTACTGCATCAGACGCAGTGGCTTGCCTTCAGCATAGCTGTCCGTCCTCCAGAATGAGCAAAAAGGGCTGTAATTCCTGCACAGATCGTTTGATATGGATGTGAATGCCCTCAAATTAAAGCTGACAGACTGTACTTTCATTTCATATTCATTGTTTCATTACGAATCCAATGTGCTGGAGTACAAAGCCAAAAACATTTAGAACAATGTTGTGACACTGTCTGAATACGTTTGCATTTAATGGTACTATATATTTATAAAATAACGAAAAACTGGTTGCATTTGCTTACTGAGATGACTTTTCCAGAAAGCAAACCAATGCATTATGAAAATGAGAAAATAAAACGATAACACTATCCTTTTTAAAACCAAAATAATTTTAATCTGATGGAAAAATCAGTGAGCTTCAGGAACTATGCATCGTTCAATTTATCCCTTTTTAACCTGATGCACATTACATGATTTCCTCAGCTTTCCAGCAGACATTTTAAGCATTTGTATGAATATATGAATACATTTATAAATATGTTACAGTGTGAATAACACTAGCTGATTCTAACACTTTGAGGCTGTGACAGAGCAGTACTTTGTCCTCTGTTCACGATAGTTATGGCTCCCTTAAGCCATAATGCTCAGGGTTTATTGTCATGCAGGCTGTTACATGTGAATTAATGAGGCAGATCGTGTCCACTTCTATGCCGTGCCTTACTTGTTAAGGTATGTAATTTCCAGTACCCCAAAATTGTCTCTCCTCATTCTTTATAAAGCTACTTGGTTATCAAAATGTTATTGTAGAACAGCGGTGCCCAATCATGTGCCACGGAGGCCGAGTATATGCAGGATTTCATTCCAACCAATCACTACTCCAGCTCATTTCAGTAATTAACACACCTTAAACCACAGAGGAGGGAACTAATTAGTGGAATCAGCTGGGGTAGTGATGTGTTGGAATGAAAACCGGTATACTCTTGGCCCTCCATAGCACTTGATGGGGCATCCCTGTTGTACAACATACCGCATGGTGCTAAAAAGGACCTTTCATTTTATGAGTGTGAAGGAATAATGAAGCTCTTGTCATATTTATGTTTCACATATAGCTGTCAAAAATGATTATGTCACAGTCTGAATATCAGACAATGAGCAAAGTTCACGGTATCCTGACAGTAGGCTAAATTGGTTTCTCCCTTGAATACTTCATTCTGCATTCTCCTGAATGTAAAACGGCTCTGGAATGAGAGAGCAGAACATTTTTTGTTTCAGCTGAATTTGTGCGATTTCACCCCTGCTGACACGAAGCGAATCTGGTCTGAGAGAGTGGATACACATTTTCCCCCGTGCTCGTGTGGATGCCCTGAATGACGCAAATGGTAAGCCGAGGAAAAAAGGCGGGGGTATGCTGCCCTTCCTTAGACCCTGCAGCTCATCTGTGCCTGGAATTAGTGTTTCCATGTGATGTGTGAGCCCTCCCTCTGAGAGGAGATAGAGACGGACGCCCACCAGAGATTCAGCACTGGCGTGAGTGGGACAAAGCTGGGATTCTTCCCCTTCTTCTTCTGTCTGTGGCGGAGCAAAGGGAAAGTGGCAGGCCAAAATTTAGCGGTTGTTGCTCACAGCGGAACAAAATAATCAATTTTAATTATAACGCGCGTATTCGCTAGAGCAAGCCCTTGCTTCTCAAGAGGCTGCAGACTTTTGTTCCAGCAGGGCACTTAACAAACTGATTCCTCGTAATCACCAGCTTGATTGAAACCATTTAACTTCCCAATATTCTGACCATGTTAGTGGTTCACAATGAACTGGAATATGTGCTGGATCACTGCCCTCCAAGACCACAGTTAAGTGGAGAACTAAGTGGATGTAGAAGCAATTATTTTTGGTGCGGATCTAAATAATGTCTGTTACAGATCACACTGCACATCAGACAGGAGAGCAGTAATAGCTCTTGGTAAAGGGAGTTGTACTGGGGCGACATTGGCTCAGGAGGTAAGGCAGTCGTCTGGCAGTCGGAGGGTTGCTGGTTTGATCCCCTCCCTGGGTGTGTGAAAGTGTCCCTGAGAAAGACACCTAACCCCTAAATGCTCCTTACAAGCTGGTTAGTGCCTTGCATGGCCGCAATTAACAGTGATTATATAATTATATACTGATCATTTAATGTATATGATCGCATTTAATGCAGTCTGCCCTTTGTATTGCAACTCACATTTTAAATTATCTGCAGCACAGTCATTGGTTCACTGTCTTCCTACTACAAAATAGGTACATTTAAAACAATGTTAGAAGACATTTAATTCACACACTTCCAGTTTACATGGCTTTGCTGAACAATACATCATGCTTAGTTAGATATCACAAATGATTATCTTCATATCTTGGGGTGGGAGCATGTGTAAAACTAAATTCAGACAAAATTGTTATTTTTTCTGGACCCTGGGGGCTGGCCTGGAATAGGCATTTTACGTAACTGAAAGAGTGACTAATGCCTACCTTACATTAGAGCACAATTAGTCTGACACACTCTCACATCTAGCAGCAATATGTCACAAGTCTTATAGTCTTTAGTCTTATAGATGCACACATTATATGATTCTGTAAGGACAGGGAATCATGCAGCATCAAACATTATGAGACTGCAACAGGATTTCTTTCTTCCTGAAGAAAAACAGTATTGTGGGTAAGAGCGGGAGCAACAGCTCATGCCACTGCTGCATTTGTGTGTGCAGTGGTCTGTACTTCCAAAACACTAAAATAAGAAATCAATATGTCAATGTGGATGCGGCCCTGGTTAAACTTTTTTTTATTTCTCCCTACAAATGAGATTCATGTGGTTCCAATGTGATACATACTGGTAAATGAAAATGTGATACGCTTGGTTGAAAAAAGACGTTTCGTGAGAACTTTCAATCTGCTGGGCATAGGTTTGCGGGCCAGTGCAAGTTCTGTTGTTGAAGTCAGCACAAGCGCTGCCAATTGGCACCTGTTTCACAGGCAGAGAACTTATCAAATCAAGTTTTGTATGGAGAATCACCTTTCAAAATTGAAATTAGTCTAAGACTTATGACTGCATCTGAAAAACTATCCCTCAATGGGGCATGTTTTCTGGAACCTGTGTGAAAAAAGGATGCATTATCATTTATGGCCAGTTATATGTCTGAGTTTCTGGGAGAAATAGGCTTGTCTAGACTTGTTTAGTAAATTTAAGATTCAAAATGAAATATATTTGGGGCATGTAAATATACAAAGAATAACAAAAATGAAAATTGCTTTCTCAGCTAGTTTAGGTCCCATCATATATTGCCCTCACCCAATTCATGAATATTCGTGATATGGTCAGGGGTCTTAGTTCAGCTGTTAACACCTATTCTAGGCTTTTCATTGTTGTTTTTTTGTAAATATGGCTTTGACTGGACTATAACTTCAGATGTCAGCCTATAAAGATCTTAGCGAAAGAGCTTTGCTGCAAAAGCTTTATTATTTATTATCATTGAAAGCTGGGGAGGAAATAAACATTCTGTTCTTTACTATATATTCTTATTCTTATGTTCACTGAGCCCAGCCGTCTCTGCATAGTGAGTGTGTGGCATCTTAGTGAAGAAAGTCAATTTCTCTGCAAATCTTAATACTGAATTCTTCTGCTCCCAAACCTCTCCTTGCAATAATTCCCTGTGATTTCACAGAGGTGCAGACCGCATGCATGAAATAACGGGAATGATTTTTAAATGGAAAATTGGTTTGGGGGAATTGGATTGTCAATTTGTATTATTTTAAGAAGCTTGATCATGCGTTATTTTCCATCAAATGGATGTGTACTCTGTTGCCAGATTGAAAAACATATTTTACCCTTTGACTGGCACAAGAGAAAATCCATAGAAAAATTAGACCACTCTGTCTATCATACTATTAAAGGATTTGAGTTTAAGCACACTGCCAATTATCAAACTTAAGCAATATTTTAAGGTGCCTGTGTGTGATAGTAATTTAGTACAGGGAGCCACAAATGGGTGGAACTAGACGGGACTTTGCTGGGTCCATGTTTCTTTCTGGCCATTAGTGATAGTGATGTAATCACATAGTTTTTTATGCTCTGGGTGCTACCTTTGTTGTGGGTTATCCTCAGGGTTCAAAACATTCAAAGGCTATCTCTGAGAACACACTGCTCCACTTGAGAAAGACGTCAGATAGACTTGATGTTCCCACACCATTCCCCAAGCCTGGAGGATAGATGCAATTGCTGGGTCGACAAGAACTGTGGAGTGATTCTGTCTGCTTGTAAACAGATCACCTCTCAGGCAAGAATAGGTACAAAAAACGCATTTGGACTGTTCCTGTTGTTAATACTGGTAGTGACAGTGGTTTTTTTCCTGAAGGAAATGGCCTTAATTCACATTTGAGGAAATTAAGGCCCATTTTCAGAGCTGCCCCCTAGCTACAGTATATCAATCCAGGATTTATGCTACAGATTTAGGGTGGTGGTTGAGCATTGCACCAACTTTCAGTTATAATTATCTTTTGGGTATTCAACACACCTTCAGTTCTTCTTGGACAAAAATGAACAAATAATCACATGTTCAAGAACAAACACATGCAATTATTTTTATACTAATGTAAAAAGCCCTGTTACGGAAAATAGTGATGTTTTAAAAGACATTCAATACATTGCTGGAACCCCAGAATGGTGGTTTCCTTTTGATTTTAGTTGATGGAGCTTTGAAAATAGCTGTAGTGCGGATGACCCTGGGACATTATTATTATCTGTTATTATCATATTTGGACCACAGCCTGTCTGAACAGATTCATAAGTTCATAAATATAGCTAGTGTATATTTAGTGAGAAATTGTGTTGAGCCTGGCTCAGTGCTTGGAAAATAAATTCCACGACTAACCAAGAGTTTCAATCTCTGAGTAATTTTCACATTTAATAACTACCTTTCGCTTTGAGGAAGAAGCTACACAATAGACATTCTGGACTGTAAATTGCATGAATAAGTAGGTGTAATAAAGTAAAAATGTTCCTAATAAAGTGCTTGGTGAGTGTATAGTAATTCCTTAGGAATAAGAGCCAAGCCTCAGGAGAAATGAAGATGACCAACCCAAGCCCACCTAGGGTAACTGCTTTTCTACACTGCATTCCTCTTTGTGACTTTTCTGTGTATCCTGAGGAAAGTACTCACAACTGAGTGAGTGTGAGGATACTGCCTTAATAAACTCTCAGTCCGAGCATAAAGTCAGGTAAAAAAAAACACCTTTTGTTTGTACTTTCTGTACAGTGCGTGTGCTGGTAAGTGTGTGCACAAGAGAGACAGAGACAGAGAGAAATTGTGAAAGGAAAACAAGAGAAACGAGAGAAACATTTTGTTTGTGTTTGCTCTAATCGGCTTTGTGCCACGGGCCCTGGATGTTCCTGTGGAAGGAGAGTTTGGCTGAGATTGGGACCTTATTAGGCAGAGTGAGTTCAGACGGGCTGTCGGAGTGGAAGAAATGGCTGATTCTGCACAGCGGACTCCATGGAGAGATGGAGCCGACAAGCCACATGATTAACGGTGTTACCCAACCACTGTGTCCTCGCCTCTCCTCCGATAATGTTCTGCATATTCACAGCCTCATTCGCTCCTCTGTCCTCAGTTAAGTGCCACGACATAATTAAGCACGCCCATCCCCACTTTTAATCCATGCTGATAAAATTGCTCAATTCTCAAGTAACTTGAATGTATACTTTATGTATTCCTCCCACATTTTGACTTTCTTTAATTACCATTCATTTGAAGGCAGAATGCCGCTTCTGTTAAAAGGCCTGACATGGGATAGAGTAGGGAACTGGAATTTAATGGTATTTATAGACAAAGAGCAAGTTACTCAAAGAGGCTGTTATTTAAAAGGTAGTGCTGATTTGAGATTCCCTTCATTTTAAAATGTTTTTTAAAAAGTTTCAAACCTCTTTAAAATGGCTATTCTTTCCAGAATTCTGACTTTCCTCTGGACCTATACACAATTTAAAAAGCTTGTCTCAGCCACCCAACTGGAATGGCATTAGATTAGGCACTACATTCTGAGCTCAGTTTGGAAAATACAACAATTACAAATGTGTATTATTATGTGTATTATTGTACTTGTTTTTGTGTTATTTTATACTAGTTTTTGCATCATTTTCGACATTTAGTTGAGCAGAGAGACACAAGCAATTTACTTCAGTACTTGTTTAATATTCAAAAATGCCAAGCTTGGCATTAATTAAGTGAACAGGCAGATTTGAACAGATTGGGCGTCTAGAGCTAAGCAGTGAATTAGGGCGGGGAAAGGATCTAGGCAGAATGTAAAAACAGTGCTGACACACAGCAGACCACATCCCCCAGGGTCCACCACTGCCAAAACAAAACGGCTATTTCACAAGCAGAGTGGGATCCGTGTGAGAAAGGCACTGTGATGAACTGACTGAACCTCACAAGGATACTGGGGTCAACTGTGCTCACGCTGTGCTTTTCTGGTAAATCATGTGGGGAAAACCAGTGGGTTGACTCCAGTATTTTAATGAGAGGCCCCCCTTTTGTGAGACAATTGAATCTCACCCAGTAGTGCGAGATGGCGAGCTCTCCCTGGCGTTCTCGTTGTGATTGAGTGCTTCTGAGAGAGGTGCCTGGCCTGCCGCGGCTCTGCTACCCTGCCCTCCCCACCGCCGCACACTGCCTGATACAGAGACCACCTCACTGTGGAGGACCCTCTATAGCACACTGCCTGATACAGAGACCACCTCACTGTGGAGGACCCTCCATAGCACACTGCCTGATACAGAGACCACCTCACTGTGGAGGACCCTCTATAGCACACTGCCTGATACAGAGACCACCTCACTGTGGAGGACCCTCTATAGCACACTGCCTGATACAGAGACCACCTCACTGTGGAGGACCCTCTATAGCACACTGCCTGATACAGAGACCACCTCACTGTGGAGGACTCTCCATAGCACACTGCCTGATACAGAGACCACCTCACTGTGGAGGACCCTCTATAGCACACTGCCTGATACAGAGACCACCTCACTGTGGAGGACCCTCTATAGCACACTGCCTGATACAGAGACCCCCTCACTGTGGAGGACCCTGTATAGCACACTGCCTGATACAGAGACCACCTCACTGTGGAGGACCCTCTATAGCACACTGCCTGATACAGAGACCACCTCACTGTGGAGGACCCTCTATAGCACACTGCCTGATACAGAGACCACCTCACTGTGGAGGACCCTCTATAGCACACTGCCTGATACAGAGACCACCTCACTGTGGAGGACCCTCCATAGCACACTGCCTGATACAGAGACCACCTCACTGTGGAGGACCCTCTATAGCACACTGCCTGATACAGAGACCACCTCACTGTGGAGGACCCTCTATAGCACACTGCCTGATACAGAGACCACCTCACTGTGGAGGACCCTCTATAGCACACTGCCTGATACAGAGACCACCTCACTGTGGAGGACTCTCCATAGCACACTGCCTGATACAGAGACCACCTCACTGTGGAGGACCCTCTATAGCACACTGCCTGATACAGAGACCACCTCACTGTGGAGGACCCTCTATAGCACACTGCCTGATACAGAGACCCCCTCACTGTGGAGGACCCTGTATAGCACACTGCCTGATACAGAGACCACCTCACTGTGGAGGACCCTCCATAGCACACTGCCTGATACAGAGACCACCTCACTGTGGAGGACCCTCTATAGCACACTGCCTGATACAGAGACCACCTCACTGTGGAGGACCCTCTATAGCACACTGCCTGATACAGAGACCACCTCACTGTGGAGGACCCTCTATAGCACACTGCCTGATACAGAGACCACCTCACTGTGGAGGACTCTCCATAGCACACTGCCTGATACAGAGACCACCTCACTGTGGAGGACCCTCTATAGCACACTGCCTGATACAGAGACCACCTCACTGTGGAGGACCCTCTATAGCACACTGCCTGATACAGAGACCCCCTCACTGTGGAGGACCCTGTATAGCACACTGCCTGATACAGAGACCACCTCACTGTGGAGGACCCTCTATAGCACACTGCCTGATACAGAGACCACCTCACTGTGGAGGACCCTCTATAGCACACTGCCTGATACAGAGACCACCTCACTGTGGAGGACCCTCTATAGCACACTGCCTGATACAGAGACCACCTCACTGTGGAGGACCCTCTATAGCACACTGCCTGATACAGAGACCACCTCACTGTGGAGGACCCTCTATAGCACACTGCCTGATACAGAGACCACCTCACTATGGAGGACCCTGTATAGCACACTGCCTGATACAGAGTCCACCTCACTGTGGAGGACCCTCCATAGCACACTGCCTGATACAGAGACCACCTCACTGTGGAGGACCCTCTATAGCACACTGCCTGATACAGAGACCACCTCACTGTGGAGGACCCTCTATAGCACACTGCCTGATACAGAGACCACCTCACTGTGGAGGACCCTCTATAGCACACTGCCTGATACAGAGACCACCTCACTGTGGAGGACCCTCTATAGCATATATCATATCATATAGTCTGACCAAGCTTGGGGGACTGAATATCCTGAATATCCTGGAAGCTGATGCATGGAGAGCATTCTGGCACAAAATGGCGGCCTTGCATCACCCAGGTGGGCTACTGTGCATGCTGCTGGTGCTTAACGAGAGTTTTCACTTTGCTGTCAAGCACGCCAGATTGAAATTCAGTTACATGAATAGTATGACTATTTCTAGGCCCGAGTCTGGCTTCTAGCAGTGAATTTTCCCTTAATTAAATTACAGAGATCCATTAATGAATCATGCATTCATTAATATTAGTAATTGTGAAATTGAACAATTTTCTATACTTCTGTGTATTTATAAAAAGATTGCATTGTGCGATTTCTTTTAGTCTTTTGAACTAGGGTCCATTTCAAATAAACTCAGTTCTGCTCATTCACTTTTAAATGTGTCCATTATGGGACTGTTAACAGTGAATGTAGAGAGCAGCAAAGTGTGCTTGACTCATTTAGCATGAGTCACTTCCCTTTCCTTTCAATTTGATAAATTGAACGCCAAATAGACATCCATGCTATTTTGTAACCCTCCATAAAAGATCGTAAAACTTCTTAGGAATGTGAAAATGTCTGTTACCTTTCACAGAGATGTGCCAATAAGCAATCCGCAAAGCATTCTCGCTCCAATTTCTGCCTGCGTTTGCTGCTCTGGGTGGAGGTGGCTGAGCAGGGGAAAGTGAGCGTTGATTGATGAGGATAATTGTCACTGCACTGCGTGGGACTGAACCGTGGTGGATCTTCTGTGGGTTTCCGTTCGCCCCGCCACCAGCGTTCATTTTGTCCTGCCGCTCCGAGGCGGAGGGGGTGATGAGCGAGCAAGCAGGGGAGTGAGCGAGGAGTGTTCTCCTACCAGCAGGGAACTTTGGCCTCAAAGCTGTCACTCACGTCCAACATTCGACGGGCGCAATTTTTCTCTCCCTTCTTTTCTTCTTACTTTACACTCTTTCTGAAGAAAGTGGCGAGGATAGACAATACGCCAGCAGCTCCTGTGGAGAATGGAATTTCAGTAGATCAACAATGGTGCAATTTCCCATCACTCTGGTGTGTTGTGATGTGGTTCAGGATGAGTTGGGGTGTGGGGGTTGAACAATAATACAATAAACTTTCTGAGCATGGAGTATAGATGATTTTCGACTTTGTTCTACGCTCAGATCAAGATTTATGATATTCAGAATGTCTTAAGTCTCTTTATAGCAATGTATTCATATCATACCAGGGCACTTATAAAGGGGGCACAAAATACATTTGTACCTTACATCAACTGACAAATTAATGTTCCTGTTTCTGTTGAACCATGGTACATGTGAATGTAAGTCCATTTTCTAATGTATGGTGACGGCCAAGGGTTTGGAAATATTTCTGCAGGAGAGCCTTGTGTTTGTTAATCCATCATTGAAATTGTGCTCCGGAACCCTCCTGACTTTTAGATTAGTTTCCTTTTTATTGAGTGCTAAAGCTTACCTGCAGTGAAAATGGGGCTACCAGGTCATTACCTCGTTTTTGCAAAGGAGCTTTTGAATGCGCATGTGGGATAACAGACAGATAAAGCTCCACAGACCACTTCACAGGCACACACATCTGACACTAGAGAAGCCACTGAAACCCCAACAGAAGAGCTATACCACCATCAGCTGGGTCAAAAGGTTAACAAAGAATATCTACAATCAATAGTAATTGATATGTATTTTACCGATCTCTACCTATATGGTCAGTGCTTATCAGGCCTCTGGAGCCATTTGGCTTGACACTTGTAAATATATGTGATGTAATTTGATATATGAGTAAAATTTCCTTTGACATTAGGGGCAAATAATGGCCAGTGACCTCATCAATAACCAGCAACACCCATATCTGAAAGAAGAAAGAAAAGCTATGAATGAATTAGCTTGGAAAGGTCAAATCCATGATTATTGCCATGCATTAACTTGCCACCAGAGGCCTTTTCAGAATGAAAGAACTGAACGGGATATTTGCTCAGCACACTATACAAGAATGGCACTGCAGGTCCCAGGAATAAGGCTGTGTTGATGTGTAAAACTAATAAACCATTGCAGAGATTTGGATGTGTTTGCTTGTGAAATACAGTGACCTTTTACAGTCTCTTGATTTCCTTAATTCACAACATCAGTAAAAGTCATTGAAGTTACAGGCAAAATGTTGCTGCCATTAAATGATTAGATTTCAAATGACTATGAATTCTTGTGGTATATTCATCTTGGACAACAAGATAGCTATTTCATTTAAATCCATTTAATTATTATCTTTCCTGTTCATATTACTCTATGGACTGGGCCCAAGTTTAATTGGTTCCAGTGGAGCCAATTAACCATAACATACCATTGAATATTATAGCCACGGATGTTTATTGATAGGATACAATTGCATGTAACTGGGTTTATTTGTTATGTATATGAGGAGCAGTGGTGTTACGTTTGCATTTAAATGTTTGAGGCAAACACATTGGAAAATCTATTACAGTCAAATGCAATAGCAATTTCTGACTAGTGATGGTTAATTGCTTTATAAGTATTCAGAGGAAGCTCCGTCTAAAAGTGACACAGAAATGCTCAGATTGTTCTCCTGCAGTGCAGAAAGG
This sequence comes from Conger conger, assembly GCF_963514075.1. Classification (NCBI taxonomy): domain Eukaryota; kingdom Metazoa; phylum Chordata; class Actinopteri; order Anguilliformes; family Congridae; genus Conger; species Conger conger. Next base: position 27,170,547 of record NC_083770.1, read on the forward strand.
CACTTATTTTTCCTCTTGAAATAGTAATTCAGAATTTCTTTATTGAGTTTACGTTTCTATGCTTAATTCTGCATAGCGATGTCACCTCTGCCTGGCTGTGCTTGTTCTTAGTGAAGGGCATTGGGTTCAGGAACTGAGAATTAAATCTTAAATAACCACTGTGCTATTTATGTGCACAAAAACAAGCGAGGGAACTTTTGGACAGTCAGTTATTTAATACGTGTTGGGTTGGCAGCTGTGATTAATTACTCATTGGGTGATATCTAAAACAATCCCGCTGCCTGAAGTGCCCCCAGAGATGGCCACTCAAAAAAACAGGAAAGACACGGCAGTCCGAATAACAAGAACATCCAGCTTTTTTAATAAGCAAATGCAACACTGCCTGGAACTCACCTGGAAGTCTCTCAGGAAAGCCACTGTGCTTTGCTTTAATTCCACCAGAGACAAACTTCTATTATTGGTAGAGGTATTATTGTCCTCTCCACCAGCTAGCTTGGGGAGAGCACTCTGTAGCACGACTGCCTCTGTAATTTCTCTCCTTATTTCAGGTAATGTGTACCATGGTCTAATAACATGTAAGACTACTTTCATTGCTCATGTACTTTATGGAACAAAATGGCAGGCAATAAGTTGAACTACTGCACCACAGAATCATTTATTTATAGAATTATGAGTCCATGGCTACACCTTAAAGCTTAAAATTAGATTAACTTTGTTCTCCCAGGGGGAATATGTACTGCTTATTTATTTTGTTTCTCTTGGGTATAATCTGAGAACGTAATTAAAACACTATCCTTTACTACCCCTTTTTGCTGAGTAGGCCTTTGTCTGAGCTCATGTGAATGTCATTTCATGGTGTACAACATACTTATAAATGTTCAGGCAATTACCCAATGCTTCATAGTCATTGTGTTTTCAGTTGAGTGGCATAATGTTTAGCATTTATAAGCACCAGTGCTTAGTATTAATAATTTTCCATATGGTGTTTACATGAATGCAATTTAAGTACAATGTTTTCTGTGGTTGAATGGAGGCTGTAGATCCACTCCTGCGATTGCAGAAGAACATTGAATAATGAAAAGAAAAAATTGTACTGAAGGTTAAACTATCCTAAGATATGTACAAAATGTGTGACAAATGAATGAATATTTAAAAAATTGTATGTACTTTTATACAGCTACAGAATTTGCTTTTTGTTTCTTGATGAACAGTGCTTTATCAGTGTCTCAGTCAGCATTTTAATAGCTTTACTGGGTGCTCACAACTGTTTCCTATTATTCATGATTCAGGTCAGGTGGATTATTGATTATATATATGCAATCTTCCTGGGCCAGCTCCATCAATTGCACAGCAAATGTACAACTATGGGGGGTGGATTACAGATTGCAAAGTGGTGATGGAATTGATAGCCTGGTATTGAAAACAATGGAGTCAGCAAATTTATAGCTTTTATTTTCTATAAAAATGTGAATGTTAGTTGTTTGTTATAACTAACTAGCTAGTTATTTCATACAATCATTTTTGTAGCAAACATACTGAACTAGTTTCTAGTTTCCCCCAATTTTTAGGTATTTTCTGGTTGTCAATGAAAAATTGGAAGTACAGTTGTGTTCAAACAACACAGGGTTTGGTGGTTTTAGTGATCTGGCATGGTTTTGCCACACATACCCTCATAAAGAAAGGTCAGGCATTACTATAATATTATGTGATCACATTCAGCTGCCGTAGGGTGTCTCTGTCTACAGGGCGTGAGTGTTTGCCCAGTGGTTCATGACACTGCCATTACCCATGTCATGGCCTTCTTGTTCACCATTTCTGAACCCAATCAATCACTCATGGGATGTTTAGACTGTGAACAGTCAGAACATTGCAGGCCATACATTGTAACCCAGTACCCCAGTAGACATTCCAATCACATTCCCATTTTCTGCTCACTTCCTTTTTTACCAAGCCTTAGCTGTCCCATCACTCTAAGAGCACATGCATATGTATGCAGACAGCCATCACCTTTATCACTGTGCAATCCACTAGCAGAGCTGTGCAGCTACTGTGTAGAAGTAGGAAAGAATAGCCAGTTGAAACACTTCCCCTTTTGGTGATGCTATGGCTAATTATGCTTCTATATTAGCATTATCTAGCATGCATATACTGTAGCTACTGTATAACAGTTATCCATTAGCCAGTAAAGCAATAACTATACGTGCATATCACATCTCATTAATTTGTAGAGTTAGCTATCTAGAATAACAGGGTTTCTTTGATTTTTCTTTTTAGCTGTTGGAATTTAACTACTTGGCTAGCAAGCAAAATGTGTGATGTATGTATTCAGCAATCTCTGATGAGATTAACTTAATTAAGCTCTGAGTGTTACTCTTCATTTCTGGCCCTACAGTAAGCAATAAAACTGAATTTCCTCTGTGAATGTTCAGACGAATATCAGGTATGAAGAGTCACACTTTCCTATTGATAAAACTGAAACGCTATCACAAAGCCACAGAAAACCACAGGAAATGAGATGTATCCTGCAGGAATATCCTGATTATCACTGGCTTTATTACTGGTTTCTAACTTAAATGATTATAGCTACAAAATCAGAGTATAAGTATGCATGTTAAAAATGTTGGTGACTGTAAAATAAGTATACAATTAATAGCATTGAATCCAGTCTTTATTAACATTAGTTAGCCAATGTAATGGCCTACAATGATGATGTGTAAGGGGTAGTGGGACCTCGCTCATAGAATGTTAACAGAGTTACTCTATGATGAATAATAGATTACAGTTGCAATGACGCAGGCTGATGATGATGTTGATTGTGGCCTTTAACCCACAGCATGAAACATTAGACTGCAGACTGCCTCCACTATTCACCATGCTAATGCAAAACAAAGGGAGGAATTCTGAAAAGAATTATCAGGAAATGTCTATTTTTCCCTTTATTTTGCCTGGAGCTAATGACAAAATTCCATCTTGCTATTTGTGAGAAAATTCTGGCCTTTCACTGTATTCTTATTTTTGCCCTTGCATTTATTCAAAAATATGCTCCATAGGTGCTTCACCATGTACATTACATATGTTTCATTGGACAGTGTTGTCTTCAAAAGTCTTAAGAATGTATGTAAATCTTTAAAATGGACATCCAACCTAGTTCAGGTGCATGAAGGGTTGTTTTGAATTGCATGTGTTCAAATTTGCCCCTTTGTTGTGTGTGTGTGTTTCTGTTCTGTGTATGATGCTATACATAATGCTGTCAGTTATTTTCCAAACCCCTCATGCTTGGTAATTTCTCCTTTACAATTTTGCCCTGCAGGAAATGTTTGCATACATGCTCTTGCAAAAGTCACTTTGAGTGGATAGATAGAGTAAATAGACACCCAATGTTATCCTTGAACATTTTGGTGTTTTAATCTAAATCTTATATGTGGTGTCATGTTTTCATTTTCTTATAAACCACATGGCTGACAGAGGCTTTTTCGTTAATCTCTTGGAAACCCTGTCCTCATTCGATGTGTGAGGGGGTTAATGAGACTGGACACTTTTTTCCTGAGCTTCAATGCATTTACAAATCTCTCTCTCTCTCTCTCTCTCTCTCTCTGTCTCTCTCTCTCTCACACACACACACACACTCTCACACACACACACACACACACACACACACACACACACATAAAGGTGCAGAACGCTCCAGAGACATACAGTATTTACAGTGTGGTCATCTTTGGCTTGTGACTCACCTCAGGATGTGATTGCTCATTTCATTCAAGGAGGGCAACAATGATTACAAAAGTGCAGACAGTCCCCTGAGCTGCTCACAAAGAAATCAAAGTACAAACTGGGCTCAACAGAGCCAGTGAAGTATCCACCATATCCTGACATACAAGTACACATCTAAGGGGGAATATTGTGACTACAAATGGCAATAGTAACAGTACGAAGATTGTTAATTTCTGGCATATTCATGCCAGTTACAGAGATTTGTGTTTACGTAGAGCCTCTCTGCTGACTAGCTGTGAGAGTGAAAGATGCACGTCAGAATCACCCTTCACACCAAGTGCTGCATAATTCTATCTGTAGAGAAATCCAAATCCTTTTTGAAAGGAACCGAAAGGAAATGACTTGGGAAACTGTAGAACTGAGCAATTTTCTGAAAATAGGGATACAACCTAATTTAGGTGGGCACTTAGGGTAAAAGATTATTGTTAAATGTTCTCAGAGAAGTAATAACATTACACAAGCACTCAATTTTATCATATGTAAGTACCTGAAAAATGCTGGCTCCCATGTGCTCATAACTTGTTCAGTATAACTTATAATTGGCCGATAGCTTCTTACCAAACTCAGTATTCATATCTATGTGCCTTGCACTATACTTTGATTGGAAATTGTACCACGCCCCTTTAGTACAAAAATCCAGTTCTTTCCAGGGTTTTCTTTTTTTTTTTAAATGCTTCACCGATCTCACCAAAGAGAGATATTGCCCCCTAGTGCCCAACTGAAAACATTATACAACTGAGAATCGGTGTATGAGGGCTAGTTGGAGGACAATTGTAAGATGAGTTTGTTCAGCATTAGTCTTGTACTGACATTTCAGTGATGAGGTAAGAATGGGTGCAATTCTTGCCTGCTCGTTTGGTGTGAACCTGTCAAACACAGAGATAAAATGTCTGTTAATTTTAGTACACATCTGCTCCTGTGCATTGCCTGTGTATTATAGGCCAGAGGCAACCTCACATGAGAGTGCACAGAAGTATGAGATTTCTGTGCTTCTAGAGACCTTACCTTGTCCTTTCAGTCCAATTGAATGCCTCATACTTTTTATCGAAACATATAGAGAACCAATAGGCCAATAAGACAATTATGATAAAGTAAAAATAAAATCAGTTTAAGGATAGCTTCATGACACACAGAAATGTATGTGCAGTACTGTTGAAGAGACATTTTTCCCCTATGTGCTCACTTCATTTCTCTTCAGAAAACATGGAGCAGATTTATTTGTGCTTCTGAAAACTTCCATTTGCATTTAGATTGTGTTTCAGTGATTTATTACCCCACCCGTCGTGCTCACCTTTCATTCATTTTGATCTTTTCAAAGACATTTTTTAATTGCGGTTCACATGACGGTACTGTTGACGTCCATGATGCTCTGTGCGCTGTGTCCAATTTCCCTCCCAAATCTCGGACAAATGTATGCAGGCCATGTATGCAAACATGGTCAACATCCTGTCTAGAATGACCAGGACCGTTACATTGCCTGTGTCCCAGGCCGCCATCAGCACAAGCCTCTCTGTTCCTACTGCAGTTTGTATAGACTGCTTCGCAACCTGCACATTCACATCACCTTCAAAGGAACTTAATGTAAAAATAAATCCTAAAATGCCCTATGGTGAGAGCAGATTTGGGGAGAGGGGGCGGGGGGGTTTAATTGCCTGGGTGTCCCAGCTCTGTGAGATTAGCACAAAGAGAACAGGTTGACCTGGAAGGGGAGATCTGAGAGGCAATAGGAGCGGCAGGCCAGGGAAATTAATGGGGTATTGTGACATCTTCATTCGCTTTCTGCCAGGGGCCCAATCACCTCCATGCCACTGCTTCCTCACCCTGATTATTTATTTAATATGGGTGCCAAGTACAGGGAAGGGCCTCCTTGAGTCACAGTTCTATTGATTAATGGCACAGTTAGCATGTATGTGTAACCCACTTAATATGCCCTCATTTATTTTTACATTACAAATTGTTTTAATTTTCTCAAATTTACTACTCCAATTAATCAACACTCCCTTGTTACGGTCATCTGTAAAATATGAAACGGAACAAAGATCTAGCATGGAAGGTCACAGAATTCAACAGTGAGCGGCAAAAAAATTTCACCAGGAACAGGTACAGCTGTGGGGATGAGATGCCATTATTTGGCAGTGGTACAAGCTAAAGAGATAACAAGAAACACATTTCTATACCATGCGTAGCACATTCTATCACATGAAATATGAAAATTTTCAGGAAGTCCGTATGTGCTGTAGAATCTCATGTGGTGGTATACATTCCCACATTCCTATCAAGCATGAGTATTTGTGTCCGGGAGTGCTTTCGGCCATGTTGGGGTCACTTCAAAAAAGCAGATTTCATTGAAATTCAAAATTTCATGATCAGGAAAAATTCTAATCACTTCTTGCTAAATGTCAATAATACATAGCTGCACATAAAATAACAATGTGCAGAATTATTTATTCATTTTACAAAATAATTTATTCTGAAATCCCCAACTGGAGTAGGCTGGGATTTAAAACAATTATTCTTTTTTCATATACTGTATATTGTAATGCTACTTGGAGGGCAGACATTGACACCAGTAAGAAAAAGGCTGGATCTATCCCAGAAAAGGGAGGGCTTCACAACATTTTCAATGCATCACTGCAACTTTGTGTTCTTGAACAAATGTGGGCCTCATGCAAGAACATTTTCCTATTATTGTAAATTTATTTGACTTTTTTATAGGACATTTAATGTTGTCAAATGAAAACTGAGAGAAAATGCTATATAAGGCTATGCGTGTCTGGAAAATTCATCCATAAAATGGCATAGAACCCGCATTTTATTTGTGGTACTGTAGGTGGGTTCTGTCAGATAGATGGCCGATGGGATTAACAGGAACAAGTAGTTGGCATGTGATTGGGTAGACTATTTTTTGTATTCTAGCTGCAATTGTGGTATGCTAGTTTGAAAGTTGATTGTACTCTTAAAGGGTTCTGATTTTCTGCATGTTTACACTAGGACTCGGAACTATACTATCCTCTCAGGTCCTCTTTGCACTTGTTCTTGTTTAATTAGCACTTTGTTGTACGTCGCTCTGGATAAGAGCGTCTGCTAAATGCCATGTAATGTAATGTAATATTGGGTTGGCAAAACATAACAATATGGCGAACTGTTGATAAAACATTTGAGGTGAGAAATAAGCAATGAAGTTGCTGAATCATGATTCATATTTGAGCTACAATTTAAGAACAGATCTGTATGAGTGGTTCTTGCATGAGGCCCATTGTTCTTTTGGCATATTGTTTTGAGAATCTATTGTAATTGATTTCACTGACTGATCTCAAAGCTGCAAAATAAAAACCAATTATCTTCCCAACCTCAGTCAACGCCCAGAAACATTGTTATCTGTTCCCTCTGCTGGTCATTTTTGACATCACATTATCGTAAGGGGAGTCGTCCTCTTCTTTTGGTTGGTCAGGGTCAGGGAAAGCCTTCTTTGGTGGTTTTGGGACAGCATAGTCATCAATGTTAGGGTTGTAAGGATACTCATGGCCACTGGGGTCCACTGCTGTGCCCTGTAATTTCCATGCGTAACCCTTGACCTCTTCCGGTTCGTCGTAAAGGGAGGTGGGCCCCCTGACCCCCGTCACCCTGGGCGCGCACCCCTCAGGCTCATCGTAAATGTGCTCCACCTTGTACTGAGTGGGCTTCTGGCCCTGGGGCTGGCTCTTGCTGACCGGCCTGACTGTTAACTCATCGATAGAGTCATAGATGGGATCAGGTGCCTCTGCGCCGTCTGCACAGTCATCCCTCTCATTGCCTGCTTCCCCAGCTATGGGCGGGTGAGCAGCCAGGAAGGTGGCCATCAGGGCCTTGTTGATAGTGTCAAAGGGGAGGGAGTACTCGTCATGAGAGCCATGCCTGCTCTGACCCGTGGACGTTGGCTTGGCCTCCTCCAGCTCCCCCTGCTCCCGGGGCATGGAGATCTGGGAATAGGCCTGGTCCTCGCTGTTGAGGAGCGGGCAGCTGGAAATATTCTTGACCTGGTTCTTCCGGGGGGGCGGCCTGGTGTCCAGGGTGAGGCTCTTAACCCCCGTCAGCGCTTTGTCGATGGGCGGCTCCAGCCTGGACCAGGTGCCTGGCAGCGAGGCGGGGCCATCCCTGGTGGGGGCTTCAGTGATGGTGCTGTAGACGCTGCTGTCCTTGGTCACCGGGTGTCTGGGGCCCGGCTCCATGTCGGCTCCTCCCGAGGCTTGCCTGTAGGGGGTGAGCGTGTTCTTCTTCAGGTTGATGGCCATCTCCACGGCTAGGAAGATGCCATTCCCCTGCTTGGTCTCAAACTCGAAGTTCCCTTCTCCGGTGTCACATCGACGCCCCGCTTCAAAGGAAAAGGTAATCTGAAACAGAAGGTTTGAGCCTTTATACTTGCTAGCAAATAAGGGAAGGCCGTTAAACTCACGTCAAATTAGTTGGCCCGAAAGGAGACTATCTTAAAAGAAAAACCTCTGGATAATCCCATTCTTCATGTTTGACAGGTTCTTAGCTTTAATATTAGGTTCAAAGCAATGTAGTTATATAACTTTTGTTTAAAATGTTAAGTTTGTTGGATTGAAGTCCTTTTGAAATTGTTCTTTGAGTTTTGCAGCAGTGTTACCTTGTCCCGGCCGAACCTTCGGAGGAAACGGTAGGGCCAGGTGAAGAGCACCTCTCCTGACTTTGGGTCCATGAGTATGAGGCTGTCTGAATCGGCACGCAGGAAGAAGGATCCACGTATCTGGCACCTCTCTGAGGCCTCCGTTTTTCTCACCACCACCCTGAAGTCCTTTACAGCTGGTGAAGCAAATAAAAATAGCATCTCTGTACTTTCAACATTTAGAAAAAGGAGAAAAACATTGTTTCTCTGCCAGCCTCCAACCAATGTCACACAATTAGCGATGCAGTGTGCAGTGTTATGCATTTCTGAGGCACATGGGTGCCAGGTGGCCTTCCTTAGCATGTTGTGTCCTGAATATGTACTGCATGTTGCTTAAGTGCGGTTGCAAAACCATGTTGAATTGTTGGCAGATTCTTCAAAAGATTCAAATAATTAAATTACCCTAGGCTGGAAACTGCATCAAACTATATAGCCCTGCCATGGAAATGTTTCCACAAAGGAGCCAACAAACGGTGATCATGTCTCATTTATGGCCTATACTGTAATTTAAAAGGCGGAAAAACATATTTATTTCCATTCACGTGGAAGGCAATCGCACTGGAAAATAGTATTACAGCCCATTGGCTTAAAATCACCCTTCACCATCCCACTTAAAATTATGTTCTAATATTGCACTGAAATACCAGTAATATCCATTAGAGTAATGAGACGCCTCAAAATAAATAAAAAGGAGATACGGTCTTTGCTTAGGCAGATAGTTACAGCGGTAATGGAAAACCAGCCAAACCTATTATGCTCTGTCATTGCTTCAGTGTGAAAAGGGCACCCACAGAGTGACTTCCCCTTTCACCATGAAGATGCTGTTTGTTTCTCAGTTTTCTTCTCATTTTCATTCTGCCTCTGGCATGCATATTCTGAAGTTAGCAGACTCTATGTTAAGTTTCAGGAAGGGGGGTTGTATGTCGTGTTTCTTCTAGGTTATATCTGACTCATGGGCCTATACAAATTTATTTAAACTTTCAGCAAATCAAAATAATCCAAAACTCTATTCACATTCCATAATAGTATGTTATACAAGTATTTAATATTTAAATATACGATTTGGCTACATAATCACTACTACATAATCGTTACTGTTAATCACTACTAACATGGAAACAGGTTTTGTGGTTTGTGTAATTTGGTAACATTTTATAATAGGTTTAAATTAATTGGTATTGACTCATGTAGCTGTTAACAAACTAATTGCTGTTAGGCTCTACAGCAGGGGTCACCAACACGGTGCCCGCGGGCACCAGGTCGCCCCCAAGGACCACATGAGTCGCCCGCAGGCCTGTTCTAAAAATAGCATAGCATCTAAAATTTAATTTTATTCTGTTGCTATTTTCTTTAATCACACTTGCATTTATATAGATTTAAAAATGACAATATCTTAAAAATATGTTTATTATACATGAAGTTTAGATAAGTTTAGGTGAACTCTGACCTACTCTAGTTCAAAGGTCAGTATTGTGCGCGTGACAAAACAAACTGGTAGCCCTTAGTATGACTCAGTACCCATGAAGTAGCTCTCAGTTTCAAAAAGGTTGGTGACCCCTGCTCTACAGCATGTGTTCATGTTTTCGTACATCATTAATGTTACCCACTACATTAGTTAATACCAATTCATATTGGAATGAAAAAAACAGTTAATGTAACTTAATATATTAACTTAATATAACTTTATTATATGGTTTGCTAATGTAGAAATATTCTTGTGACTAATACATTATCCAGCAGTCAACAAATGCATTAACAAATCAAAAGTTAATCTCATGCTTAATTTATGTATTCCTCCACCAGTTAATTCATGTTAACAACAACATTAATTCATGTACCTTATTGAAAGGTGTGACCTGTAATTATCACAGCATAATACTACCTACATACAATGCAATTACAATGTTTTGACAATAACAACACCTGCAGTATTTCTGCGACTTCAGACTAAGGACCTGTACTGAATGAGAACTTGTTGCCTGTGTTGTAACGCTATAGCGCATATGGGGCACAGTCTGTTACAGGAAGTTGCAGACAGACATCTCCCAGCTTGTGTGCTCTGTTACCTTTCTGCCTGTTTCCCAGCAGCTTGTATACACCTGTACAAAAGATGTGGTTTAAGAGCAGTTGGCTTATTCGTAATATGGGGGCTCTGAAGCCACAGCCTTGGCTCCACAGAGACAAGGCTGATCTGAAGATATAAACAATCCCCTGCCGCAGCTGCGCACGTTGATTTGATCTCTCAGCTCCCCCTCAACAGACGAAAAAAAGATAGAAAAGCCTATTTCCTTCCTGTAGACTCGATGCGCTATAATAGAACTTTGCAGTGCAGAAAATAGACCAGGTGACTTCCATGTGTGGTTTTGCCTCTCTGCTACTGGGGTGGAATTTAAACAGGTGCTTTCTTTCTTGTGCTCATCTCCATTTTTTTCATTTGTCTATATTTTGTTTCTAAACAAGTAAGAGCCATGTGGCACACCAAACTCATATCTCCTTCTCTAAAACATTGCAGACCTCAGACTGCTTTGCTTTGCCAGAAATCTCTCCAGTCCTGCCAGGCACTCACAAATATCTGCAGTAGAAATGGTACGGCTGAGTGGTCTTTGCACTCTACTGGGCTTTTTCTACGATTTGCCTGTGATGTGCAGCAGTGTGTGTGACTGCAATACACATTCTGATACTGGCTCACACACCATGTATTCTTTGGTGTGGCACTCTCCTTTAACTCGCCCAGACCATCATCTCCAGCATGCCGGGTGAGAGATTCTGAACTGTGAAGGAGTAGAGACGATGTCCATGGCTGTGTGGCCGCACAATATTCCAAGGTTTGTGAGATTTGTATAGAGTACACGGTCTCATCCAATCAAAACCCCTAGCAGGTGCTTTCTCCCCAGTGATAGACAGGCAGCTGAGGAGATTGGCAAACTCCAAAGCCTTCAGCTTTTCTGATGCAGAGGCATTAGCATGCCACCTGCCCCAATGTGCGACCCCCTCTACTTGATTTAAAGCATTTCTGTAAAGCGCATTGCTAATTTTATACAAATAAACACATTTAAGCTTGAAACACAACAATAATTGCTACTCTTTTGATGTGATGTTAAGTCCTACCCATGTGTGTTGGGACCTACCTTGATAATAAAATTAAGCTAATTGTTAGCAGGGCTTTGTTATCCTGAATTCTGAATCCCTGCTCATGATGGGGTAGACTGCTAACAGATGCTCAGGGATGGTTCTCTCTCCCTTAGGCCCCTGACGGTACAGCCTTTTTTTGTGCATGTGGCTGTATGATGAACTTTGTAAATCATCTGCCGATTACAGTTCCACAACGCAGCACAACAATGTGTCCTTTTCCTGCGGACAGCATTACATATGTATATCTGTGGGCTTCACGCACAAAGTTTTTGATGGTTTCACCGGGCTCCCATGGGTACAGTGGTGTTAGTGTGTGTATGTGTGAAAAGGACAGAGAGGTACAGTAAAGAAAGGGTGACAGGGAGCAAGAGCAGAAGAGCCAGAGAAATGCATCCATATTTTGGCAGGATTTAAGTGATTGCTTCAGAAACATTTACACAGGGACAGGGGATGTTGTTTCTTGCTGGTATCACCCTTCAGCTGATGAATCCTCTAGTGTTTGCAGTGGACAGGTTATGGTGGAACAGCTGAATGTTATGAGAATGATTTTTGGCAGTTCTTGGCAATTTAAAGTTTCGTTAAACTTTGGCAGTTCTCATATTTAAACATCAGTGCTGAGAATCTTTAGAATCTCTCATTATCTTCTCTACAGTGTTAAAATGAACTGTTTTAATAATTTAAAGGTCTTGAGATAAGATCCGCAACAAAATAATGAGAATTTAACATTTACTTCCTGTAACTTTCTATAACTACAGCATGGCAAATACTTTGTAGTGAAGATCACTGGCTCTGACTTAAATCCAAATTAAGTCACTGGAGACCAGCAAGACTGAAAGGCCCATCAGTGGATCTATTTCTTTTGTATACAATGTGACATCATGATTGAGATTACAACTGAATAATGCAAAAAGTAGCTCAACCATTTAGAGTTTATCAAACTCTAAATATTTACAATGGCCAAGGGGTAGCGGTGTGATTATTGATTAAAGAAATGTGGTAATAACTGTGGCACACGTAATTGAGATCAGATGCATTGATTGTGAATAATTACTTTTTGCCCCTCAAGCTTAAGAAGCTGGCTGAGTTTTCACAGTGCTCTCATCTGTTGTACATACAGCACCACAGTGCAGAAGCCATCTTCAACATGAGCCTTTTACCAGCATAAGAACAGGGAAGTTGGAAATAAACATTTGAAGATTTTTATGGCTTTCCCTAAAGGCAGCGACATATTTTGTGTGTTCAGGGGTTGCTCTTGCTGAGAGACAATCTATTGTGGCATGCCAGAAATGCTTTGAATCAACGGTTCCCTCGAAAAGTATTGGAACAACAAGTTCAATTCCTTTGTTTTTGCCATATACTGAAGACAATTGAGTTTGAGATCAAAAGATGTACATGAGATGACAGATCCAAACTAATTCGGAGGAACTTCATCATGCAGGAAGACAATAACCCAGAACACACTGCCAACACAAGAAGGGACTTCATTAGGGAGAAAAAGTAGAAAGTTTTAGACTGGCCAAGTCAATCACCAGACCTTAACCTAATTGAGCATGCATTTCACTTCCTGAAGAGGAGATTGAAGCAAACCCCTCGAAACAACTGAAAAAGGCTGCAGTAAAGGCCTGGAAAAGCATGACAAAAGAAGAATGCAACAGTTTGGTGATGTCAATAGGTCGCAGGCTTGATGAAGTTATTGCAAGAATATGATATGCTACCAAATATTAAGTGTTATTTACTTTCATTTGCTTAAAAACTCTGTTCCAATACGGTTCAGTGTATTGCAAAAACAAACAAATTGGCCTTGCTGTTCTAATACTTTTGGAGGGGACTGTATTTTCATTTTGGTATGCAAATGAGTGTGTTTTTACGATGCAGGTTTGCCACATGTAGGAGAAATTTTAGAACAAGGACTTATACTTTAGCATTGTAATTAGTTCCCACTGTTAAATGAAAGGATAAAGAAAACTTCTTAAAATAATATAACATTTCCTTAAAAACTGCAACAGTATCCAATAGAGCTTTACAAATAGATGGAACGAAACAGAGTGTGTTTGATGTGAAAGGAAACGAGAGACAGTTTTGCAGATGTGCTACACTGAACAGGATGTAGTATGTTTGAGCGATAACTGGACAGTTTGTAGGGTTGGGAGGATGATGATCACACGCAGCCACATGACAGGTAAAGCCACAAGGCAGAAGTATTTTCCACTGTGTAGTATTTAGATGGCAAGAAAGGGAAGTGGTCATGAGTCCTCATCTTCTTTAAAATGAATATGTTAGCTCATTGCATGACTGCGGGCTTACTATGCCTGTGTACATGTACATTAATGTAATAGTCCCTTCAACCATTTAAAACTGTATTGAACAGCCATGTCAAAATTGTCTTGCCCCTGTTCACTGTTGAGAACTTTTATAGAATATTTTATCAGTATTTACACTGTACATATACTCAGTGATCACTTTATTAGGTTGACCTGTAGACCAGCTTGTTCATGCAAATATTTAATTAGTCAGTCATGTGGCAGCGACTAAATGCATAAAAGCATGCAGACGTGGTCTGGTTTGGGATCTAAGTGAAATGATTGTTGGTGCCAGACAGGGTTTGAGTGTCTGAGAAACTGCTGATCTCCTGTGTTCAGATACAAAATATATTGTATATAGCGAGTGAAATGAGATACAGTACATAGCTTTGCTAATGTATCTTTGCTGTGTAGAGTGGGTATAGTGGTGCACAGAGATAAAGAAAAAGTTCTCCTGTAGAGTTCTTCATGGTGGCGTTACTGTAAGCAAATTAAGAGTTAATCTGCGCACTCAGTGTACATTCCTGGTGGTTGTAGAGAGGGGTTGAGGGCGAGATGGTCTTCTTGAGAAGTGCAGTGCTTCCACAGCTTGTGGAAACAAAGCGCAAGGTATAGGGCTGTTATCCCTATGCCTTTTCAGTGTGACGCTGTATCCTCTCACTTTCCTTTTACAGCATATTCAATAACAATTCAATTGAAAGTAGAGGCAGATTGGGGGCTTCATAGTGAATGCTGGTGACTGAGGGCCAGTTTGTCCGTCCTCTTTTCATGTTTTTGCTACGTTTCAATGCTGGTGGTCTCCTTGATGTGCTGTGACTGTGGAGGCCAGTCACCTGGGTTCCTGACTATCTCTTTGGGAGGTTCACACACACTGGCGCCCAGGAGCTGAAGGTGGGAATTCAGCCACCACTCCCTACATAGAGGAGGGGCTTGATTCCTCTCTACCCCGCAGGCTGCGGCCTGTCACCGTTTTCATACACCTCACACGTTCAGGGACAGTGCTCCTCCTGCCTCGGGCTCATTACAACCGCCTTCTGTGTCTTCCTAGCACACATACGGTCCCCCAGGCGGTCTTCAGTATTTACAGCGAGAGACAGCACGGCCCTGTTCCCAGGCAGTGAAGCAAAGAGCCAGAGACAGAGCCACAGCGACAGAAAGAGAGAGTGGGAGGCTGTGCCGTCGCTGTGTGTGTGGCCCACTGAGATCAAACCCTCTACTTTGACAGCTTATGCTCATTCAATACACTAATGCCTGTTTAGGCGAAAGCCTTACATGTAGATGCACCCCAGGCTCTGTACACCGAGTCACCCAATTAATTCAGTCAACAGGTTGACTTGCTCTGGATAAGAGCATCTGCTAATTGACTTTAATGTAATGTAACGGCTGGACAAAGCAGTTGCTTCTGAATCTGTGTGACGACTAACATTCCTACATCTGTTTGCTTAGCATTTTGTAAATGCTACACAGTAAACAGTGTACATATGGTCCCTATTGGACTCCTATGTACTTGGTTGAGTTGAATTAACACTGGACATTGTATTGTGTATGTACCATTTGTCAGACCCTAAGCATGAATAGCCATGTTTTCTCACCATGGTCTCTTCTGCTGTAGAGAGAGTTCTCCTCCATTGTGGACTCTTCTGGGTCCCCTCTTGAGTGCCCCCTCTGGACGCTGCCACGCTTGGCCATCCCCCAGTCTGTCCAATTTTTCTGCATGGGGTTGCAAAAACGCAGACATCAGCAGACAACCACAATTGCTCAAGTTTCTGTCTGTATACGCTCAAGGTTGGGTCCCAGATGGAAACTCCTCCCTGTCAACATGAACATACTGCTGGGTATGCTTTTTTATGTGGTTTGAACACAAGATGAATGCACAGTAGTTATTTTTAGGGCCTGAGGTTTCACCTTCAGTATCTTCACTTAGCGACAAGAAAGGGCACCAAATGTACAGGCAATAGCTAAAGAAAAAGAAAGGAAAAATGAACAGGTTCTGTTTACATGTACCAAAATGACATTTCTGTACTGTTGAGTTACTTTGTCACATCCTCTTTACAGTATGCTTATAGTTGCATCATGCATCTTGTTAAAAATATGAAAATATGTTCTAAGAAATTGAGCTCTATCATTAATAAAAAATTAACTTAACTCAGCTCATTCAAATAGGTATAAAAGATGACATTTTAGGCCTGCACAGCATGTTGGCTGTGGTATGAATTGTCCAAAACTCATGTCAAAGGTTTACAATCACCACAGCTTAATTTGGCCTGACAAAGCATACAGAACTGCTGCACAGACTTTTCAGGCACAATCCTCCCTCTCAAAGCAGGACATTGCAGTTGTGACAGAGAAGTTTCTGACACATTTACAATATATATTGTCAAATTATTTACCATGATATTTAAATGTTTTTTGATGCATTTCTACATTACAGCCCGAGTCACATCTTTTTGTAATATTTTAAGTACTGGATAGAGAAATCCATCGGACACATATTTTGGTAACATTTTACATTAAGGTTCCATGAATTGGCATGAAGTAATGTAGTTGTTAACTAACTACTACTGAGAAGTTAATCTGTGCAGCTCTGTTAATGTATTTGTACATCATTCAGTCATGTTAACAAATACATTAGTTATTGCCCATTCATAATGGAATGAAAACGTCAGTTAATATATTTGTAAAACTAATTATATGTTTATCCTATGGATTGTTAATTTATAAATATCTTGTAACAAATATGTTAGTTAGTTGTTAAGAAATGTATTAACTAATCAAAAGTAAATTTCATGCTTGATGTCATTAATTCATGTTAAGTATCTTAGTTAATATTAGAATAGTTCATGATCAGTGTGATCCATGATTTTTTGCTGAATCTATCTGAATAAAATGTATGAAGGTAATTATCTAATTAGGACTGGTTCAGACGGCATAATTAGTGAAAAGTAAGTACAGCATTAATTCCAGCAATCCAGACCATTGGTCAGTAGTGATAATTCATATTTCACTGTGTTTGTCCCTGCATGGCATGGTCAAAAGATTAATTTTGATGTATCTCAGAAGAATTGAGTGTCACAGATTCCTACAGAACAAAGCTCATGAAGACAGGAGCTCTCGCTCCATGGCTTCCAAGAAACAGAGGGAAGGGATTCTAGGTAGTCATATGTGCCGAGTTGAAATCCATTATAAACATAACTGCCAAATAAGGTAATTTTGCATCTGTGGTAATGTGTACAGCCAGTGGTATGCAGTACAAGCAAACCCAAAAACCAGCCCACAATATTTCTCATATTCTGACGTTAGTAAGTTTGAGTTTGCATTTGCAAACAGGCACAGGACATACTGAATACCGCATACTGTCTAGTCAACTTCTGCTGTCAAACCGATCTGCAACAGTGAATAATGTGCACTCAAACTGAGCATTTACAGTAACTCCCGCCACCCTGCTTAGTTGTGTGCGTCAAATGGTTTCTGGGATGGGCTTGTGTAAGATCAATCATTGCATTAGTCAGTCTGTGTCACTAAGGGCTGTGTCACTAAGGGCTTGCATTTCTTATTATAATTGTATGAAAGTGAACAGCCGAAAATGTAGTCTGGATCTGAGTCCAGGGTCCAACAGTGCATGGACCTTTGAGAATATTCATGCTGACAACACGATACATGGCTAGGCCGTTCCCAGAAGGCAAACCCATCCCCCCATTGCACTAAAACCCAGAGTACTGCTCCTTAAATATTACAACAGATTCTGTGTGTTTTGTTTCCCAAGTTGAATGTTAAGCACTGGTAAGGAATGTCTATTTTAGTGCTTCCAGCCCGAGTGTGGGGCAGGGGGCCGTGACTCACGCTGGCCTGGAGTCATCTGACACTGAGCGTTTCGGTGCTGGGGTGGGAGCAGTGGGGGCACTGTGCCGGTCCCATGTCTCTACCTCCTGTGCGCCCCCAGTCAGCCGCCAGTGAGGTCACACCAGCTTCCCGTTTTACGCACACTGTATTTGTAATCGTGATGTTAGATGTGTTAACTGTGTATGTGTGTTGCGAGCATGCATGCATGTGCAAAAACATAAACAGGCACACTATATGGCGGTGATGACCCTTTTACCCAATTGCAATTTTGGCTGACTGTGTGTCCTGATTTGAGTGATAACATGAAAAGAGATCTTTGCAAATGTGCAGTGCAAACAGATGGAAGGGATCGGGTTAACGTACAGGGAAGGCGATCTCACAAAGGGTCTGGGTCCAGTCCTCCAGCTCGGAGTTCTCCGCAGCAAACACAAAGAGCTTCTCGGTGGTCTCCACCACAAAGGGGCAGCAGTCCCTGGGACAGCCCTCCACTTCCTTCTCCGCCACACGGATGCAGTCGCTCAGCTTGATCACCTTCTTGTTCTCCTGCTTGCGGAGGCTCTTGTCAGCCTTCTCCATGCTGACTGCATTGTCTTTGCACTCAAAGAACTCCATTCGAGAGATGGAGCAGGTGCTCTCTCTGTAGATGACCGACCACACCTTCTTCCATTTCTACAGGGGAGAAGTCAGGTTCAGTATAAGGGTAATACTGATGAGCCTTCAGGTTGATATTGAATTAAGGCCAGCACAGATTATTTCTCGTGACAGCTCCCCCCAAAATAATTTTTTATCTAATTCAACTACCTATATATTGCAGGGAATTCCTCTAAAATAGTTCTGATAAAATTATTATGATGAGGACAATATTTTCAGTAATATTTGAAAGAAGTTGGCAGTCCAAGGACTATGTAAAGGTAAAAAACACAAGTTTTCATAATTGTATTCTTGTCTGTTAGTCAAGTCTATAGTTGGGTAGAAAAATATACTGTATGGAGTAAGCTCAATATTATCATTTTATAAGGTCTAAACTGTAGTTCAATAATGCAGGTGGAATTGTGTGATTGAAACTTCCTTTGATATTTTGTAACTTCATATACATATTTATATCCAAATGTTACTGAGGTCAAAATGGGGTTTTCTATGTCAGCACTGAATTATTATATAAATACTATTTGAATGGAACAAACTACACATTTGATTTTCCTAGCAAATCTCTTTCTTTCTCAGAAATCTTCTTTTCAATCACATTTTGAGTAAGGCTCTCTGCACTGTGCATTAAAAACCTGTTTCACATTTCGGAGCAAAACCAAAACCTGCTTGTTGAGTACTAAATCAGAATTTTATTTTATACCCTGGGGCAAAGTCCAGCTATGACCAGCTTCAAATGACCAGCTACCAGCTGTTTCAAGATATAGCTTGAGCTGGTCTAACCATGCTATGTATGGAGCTGGTCTGAGCTGGTCAACCAGCTACCAGCTTGAGCTGTTTTTTTCAGCAGGGATACATGGCTATCATTTATAAAACATGAGCCAGCCGGCAGTCTGTGGTGTGTATCTAAAGACACAGTGGAAAGGGATTTCGCAAGAAGCCCTGCTATCATGTAGTTAACACCAGATCTGATCTTTTGGGCGGTTTTCTAGAAGCTTTTTCACCTCTGCCTGTGATCTCTACTGTCAGAGATGCTCTCAGTGCTCTGGAGATTTCCTTCAGAAGCTAATGAAAACACAAACAGAAACCGCTATGGCTGCTTTTCCACCAAATGGTATTTTTATGAAAGCTAGCTGAAAATTTTGCTGGGTTACCTGAAATGCTCTTCCACAAGACCATGAAAAAAAGATTGAAAGCAACAGCCTCTGACTCCATGGATTAACCATGACCCGAGTGCAATATTTACACAAAATGCCCAGCATCGACTTTCAAATGTCATGTCGGATGGATGAATGATCTTCTTTTCTTTTTTCTTTTACTTCTAACTGGCTCTTAGAATGTCATCTTGACATTAAACTGCTCAGCCATCAAAATCGTCCTTTGGCATTACAAAAAAAAACTATCAGAAGCACACAGCAAAAGAGCCAACATTGAGGCTGCTTGTCTAAATTAGCTATATAGAGTGCCATCAAAGTGTGCACTAGCAGATCCTGTAATCAGATAAATGTACTATGGACAACAACGTCTTTAGTACTCTTTATGTTGACAGTGATTGTTTTGCATGTATATTTATACAGCAAGATGATTTGAATTTTTACCAACCAAAGAGCCCGTGTAGGGGCTGTTAGTTTACAGCTTGTTCCTAGGGGCTGCTTACAATGTACACAAACACACAAAGCCTCATTCAAAGCTGCCACTAATTTGTTTAAGCCCTTGTGTAGAAATGTATGTATATGTATAAAGGGTGACATATTGTATCTCATTACATGTTACTTCTCCTGAAAATCAATTTTTTGCAATTTAATCAACCTATTGATTTGAAATGATGTCAGCTGTATTTCAATCGGTCAAGGCTATTTCTGCTAATTTGTCCAATTTTAGAGTGAAAATGTGGTCAGACTAATTTCATGAAAATCCCAAGTGGGTATACTTAACTTTGTTTTCCAAACATCAATGAAAAATACATGGGAATGTGATTATTTGTAAAGTCTTTTTTGAACCGAAACAATATACAAATGTTCAACCTGATACAACAAGTGATTAAAATGTTCCAGATGACCGGGCTCACCAATTCAGAGAATGTGAGAATGTTCTAGACAGAGAAATAGGATATCTCGAAAATCATTTATTTCTAAATGTCAACACAGACTCAAAAGACAAATATTTTAGAAGCTTCATGCATTTTAATCTGCTGCCTTTAAATTACATGTTTAGCAAAATAAGACTTTAAGTGCTCTGAATCAAACACTTTTATACAGTCAAATAAAATGTTTATTTTTATGAGTCAAATCTCCTGATTGATGTGCCCATACCTTCCATCACCCTCCGCATTTATGACACAATATAGCTACTATAAAACTTCCAACGAACCACTGCATTGTGGCACTTGGACGATGATCTCCTGGCCTATAGTTTCATATCCTTTAGTCATTCTTTAGTCACATGGGGAAAATCTCAGAACAATGTTTTGAAGAAAGCATTTGATTAATCATGCAATTTTAACCAAAACAACACAAAATAAGAGCTTCCACCTGTGTAGCGTGATTAATACATACATTTCAAGGTCTGATTTGTCTGTTTTTGTTTGTTTGTTTGTTGAAATTTCTGGAACAAAATAAATCCCAGGAGATTATTGATCCCAGTTCAGTGAGACATTGTCATGGAGGAACGATTGCCCAAAGTATTTATTCAGAATTCATTATTATCTTGAACTTTATTTCATACAACTTAGTGAGTCGTTAATTGATCGGCCTATGGTATGTTTTACGACAACATTTTCTCTGACATTTATTTTCAAACAGCATAACCAATTGGCTTTTTACCCCACTGTTTAAAAAGGAAATTGCTGACTTTCAAGTCTTTAAACATATTATTTCAGTTTTAGTGTGAAATAATGGGCATTTTAGGTATTTTCTGGTGACCTGCTTGCAAAGAATCTTCCTGGGGTTGTACGTGTGTATATTATTTTATATAGTTATGCTCAATATTATTTTTGGATGGAATTATGTCCTATGGCGCATGCAACCCGAGAACTCTGCTCAAGAAAAGAAGTACCAACATGAAATAAAATCATATATAGCCTACTGCATATGTATAGTTGCCATGAATACATTCCATCAAATTAATCTGTTCATATATACAGCCCCAGGAAACATAACACGTCTGTGTAAGATACTTTGGTGTTACTTGAAGTGTAGTTTCTTGATTTCCCCCACAAAATTCTAAAGGCACGAAACCGACAGCAGCCATTGTAAAGCCAGCAGGTCATGAGAAAGTTCTTTTGAAAATATCCTTTATTGTGCACAAAACATATCTGGGCCGCTCAAAAGCATGCAATATACCAGAAACTCTCAAAATTTCAACTGAAAGTATGTATAAGAAAACACTACAACCATCCCTTTAAGTACCCATCACCAGGTCATTGCAATATGAAATACCGATAGCTCCATGTAGATCAGACATGCAGTACAATGGCCTTAAAGCAAAAGAGCCTGGAGTATAGTGCGACGCAGGTATAGTGTTTTACCTTGCCAAACCTCTGCTGCTGAATGTACAGTATTCCCTTCTTCCTGACGTCCTCATCCATGGCGAACAGACTCCCCCAGGATTTCTCCTCCGCTGGCCCCGCTGAGCCGTCTCTAACCCTGCAGCACAGCGAGCTGAGCCTGTGGTGACTGCAAGTGACGCAAAGGCCCCAAGTTCCCTGTCAGCGCGACTTCCTGTGCATTCTGTGCCAGTGTACAAACTCAGCCTGCTTCCGCTGAAAAATGATCAGAACAGTGTGTGAGTGTGCACGAGCGCACATTCACGTATTTGCGACAGGCTGTGCGTTCTTTGAAAACCACGACCCTCAGATTTGGTGCTCCATTCTATTTCTGTTGTGTCTTGTCGATGACCTCAGAGCTCGGTTTAACTCTTACTCAACCTCCTCTCACCTTTCTCCGACATAGGAAGGAAGGTCTAATTACATTATACTTAAGTAGTTATCAATGGTCTATTTAATTTGCCTCACTACTGTGGTTCATTGTAAATCTATGCAACAAGCACAATGTTACACAATGGAGGTATGCAAATCTCACCTGGTCCTAGAGCAGTAATGAAACATAAGGTTTGGGTTGAATGTAGACCATGCCAGTGGCAACCACAGTAGTTCTGCAGGTGTTGCCAAATTGTATTGTCATTGTCATGATACAATCAAAAATGAAGATGTTGTGTGACTGTTCTCAACATCATTTTAGGTTTCAGTTGGCTGGTTCTCAACCCTCATCTCTTAAAAGCTACTCCTCCAGCAGTGGTGGTGTCCTGTCCTCCTCAGCTCCATCAGTTGTGTTGTACTCAGTCACAGTCGCTGTGCAGCTCTGTCATGGCTTTGAGTGAAAATACTTGGTAGCTGGCTACACAAGCACTTTAGTGGAGATATTCTAGTATGCACCCTACAAAGTGATTGAGGGCTCTACAGGCTTAATGCGCTATCCACACTGGGGTGTAAAGAAAAAGGGTATTTTACCAATCTCTAGTGTGAAAGGCCCCCATCATGAGACTCATATCCATCCTACATCATACTCTTTTCTCCTATTCCATCATTTTCTTTCATTTTCACTCCCTCCCTTCACCACTCATGCCATCCCCTTATGTGTTCACTTCACAGTTCCACTTTATTCCACTTTATTCTTTAAGACTGTTATATTGAATGAAATTCTTACAATCATACTGTGATTTAGACTTGTCTTAGCTAGATCTTAACAAGACATAAACTGTACTTGTACTTGCTCTGAGTACCAGCTTCTGATACCAGTCTTGGCAGTTGCAGTATTTTCACAAGATTATTTTTAGGTTTTGCAACCTCACTGTTCTAGTCCTGTGGTCAGAAAACAGCATCCCGTTCCTCTTTTAGTTTTCCATCAGCTTTTGCAAGACTTCTGTCATTGTCACTGTCATTTTATTCACAGTCATTTTGTACAAACAGCAAACATGTAACCAATTATGGTTTGATGCAAGGTCATTGCATTAAATATGGACTTTATTATTGTTCATAACTAAAAACAAATCACATTTATCCAGTAAGGTTTGGAATAAATACAGGAAGTCTGGAATAAGGTTTATCCAAATACAGTGGGATGCATGATTTGCATAGGTCATTTGTATATTGCATGGCATGCAGTTTTAAATGTTTTAGGTTGTATTCAATCGCCCTATCTTCTGCATTGTACCGAAGGCATGGTTCTCTGTTGAGTCTTGCATACACCCTTCCTTTACACATATGTCATTTCCTCACTGTGCAATCGCCAGCCCAGCAACTTCCTGTTGGCAAACAGAAACCTGCAGGGCTGTCTCCTTTTTGAAAAGCTTCACAGAGTTTACCTACATGTCATCTGGGTCAAATTGAAGTAGAAACCTTCATTACAAACAATCTGTCGGATTAAAATATTTTAGTGAAACAAATACTGTTTTGTTCATGGCTGAACTTAATTGTACAATATGGATTCTTTTTTCATTGCGATGGGATCTTCCACTCTTGTATTACGTCAAAGAAAGAGGTAGTTGCAAATAATATAATACTTTTTGCAGTATACAGTCAGAAATAAAATCCTGGTCATTACTGAGGCTGAAAGTCCCTGAAAATCCATTCTTATTTACTAGTCTTTTGAAATGATCTTTTCATAGTTCCATTACTAACTCCACAACCAGTAAAATCCATGAATGCGGCATATTATTTATTTCACTATCTGCATTGAACTGTGGATACTGGGAACTGGAGGCAGAAAACGGTTGTGCTGGTGAGACCACTCTACATTTCATATAATTGCTTAATAATGAGGCCCTCATAAAAATATGACTGCTGTATGTGGTCCTGGTCATGCTTTGAAGGTTATATCTAAATAGTAAAAATACAGATTATTTCCCAATCATCGGTGAGGAAGGACAAAAGGGAAGATGGGTAGAACATTTTGTGGAACTGCTAAACAGACCAGCACCACGGGACCCACCAGACATCCAGCAAGCGGACAGCGATCTGCTAATAGACTGCAGCATTCCAACAAAGGAAGAGATCCGCAAAGCCTTCAAGAAACTGAGGAACTGAGGAAACTGCAGGACCCAATGGTATTCCAGCACAGGCATAGAAGAACACATCCCATCAGAATGGAAGGAGGGCTACCTCATCAAACTACCAAATAAAGGCCATATGAGCCAATGTGCAAACTACAGAGGGATCACACTACTGTCCGTCCCAGGTAAAGTATTCAACAGGATTATACTGGACAGGATGAAGGACGCCGTCGACCCACAGCTCTGAGACCAACAGGCGGGCTTCCGCAAGGACAGGTCCTGCACAGACCAGATTGCAACACTGCGCATAATATTGGAGCACTGGAGTGGAATTCACCTCTATTCATTAATTTCATTGACTACGAAAAGGCTTTCGACAGCTTGGATAGAGAGACCCTCTGGAAGCTGCTCAGACACTGCTCAGAGATGTACAGAAATATCATCAGGAACTCCAATGAGGGGATGACCTGCAGGGTGATACACGGCAGTCAACCCACAGATGCCTTCTAGGTAACAACTGGAGTGGGACAGGGCTGTCTGTCCATTTTTGTTCCTGCTGGCAATAGACTGGATCATGACGCAATCTACAGCAAAGAAACTAAATAGCATACAATGGACATTATGGACGCAAATTAGAAGACCTTGACTTTACAGATGACCTGGCCCTACTCTCCCACGCCCAACAGCAGATGCAGGAAAAGACCAGCATCATTGACAACTCTACTCGGCTTGGGCTTCACATCCACAGAGGAAAGAGCGAGGTCATTAAATCAATGCCAATAACATAACTGAAATGATATTCATCCCTGCTAATACCTCTTCCCATCTGGATCTCTCCATTTCCCTCGGGGATACCACGCTTACGCCATCACCCAGTGCAAGGAACCTCGGCGTGGTGATGGACAGCAGACTGTCCCTCTCCGAGAACATTGCGGTGGTGACCCGGTCATGCAGGTTCTTCCTATACAACATACCGAGAATCCGCCCCTTTCTCACCCCCTACTCGACCCAGCTCCTAGTCCAAGTGATGGTTCTGTCCCGCCTGGACTACAGCAATTCCCTCTTGGCTGGCCTCCCAGCATCCGCCATCAGACCCCTCCAACTTATCCGGAATGCAGCAGCTCATCTGGTCTTCAACCTTCCCAAATACTCACATGTCACCCCCCTACTTACTTCCCTCCACTGGCTGCCTGTCATGGCTCGCATCAAATTCAAAACATTGGTGCTAGCCTTCCAAGCAGTTAAGGGGTCTTCCCCAGCTTACCTACAAAACATCATCAGACCCTACACCCCTGCCAGACCTCTTTGTTCAGCCTCGACAGGCCGCTTGGCACCTCCCCCTCTCCGAACCTCCACCTCCACCTCCACCTCCACCTCCACCTCCACCTCACAGACTACTGTCTGTTCTGGCTCCACGGTGGTGGAATGAACTCCCCGTTGAGGTCAGAACTGTAGAAACTCTCCCCACCTTCAAGCGCAAACTGAAGACGCACCTCTTCAAGCAGCACCTCTCCCCGTCCCTCCCTACCTCCCTGTGAACCTTAATTGTTGTCTTTCTGTGATTTACTTTGTGTATCGGTATTTTTAGTTGGCTAGGTAAGCAGTGTTTGGATAGTTAAGTTTGGTCACTTTTGCTTTGTTGTTTGTTTGTTTGTTTATTTGTTTGTTTAAAAAAAAAAAAAATTCAAATAGGCCCTGGTTATGGGTATGAACTTTGTTGTACGTTGCTCTGGATAACAGCGTCTGCCAAATGCCATTAATGTAATGTAATAACACATCACCCATCATTCTGGAAGGAAGGAAGTTAAACGCATACCTGGGCAGCATTGTCAACAAGCAAGGTGGAACAGATGCTGATGTGAGAGCCAGGATTGGCAAGGCCAGAGGAGCCTTTCTCCAACTAAAAAAAACATCTGGAGCTCAAGAGACCTTTCCATCGTAACCAAGATCAGGATTTTTAACACCAACGTGAAGTCAGTCCTACTCTACAGTGCTGAGACCTGGAGGACCACTGTCACCGCAACCAATAAACTGCAAGTTTTCTTAAACACCTGTCTGCGACTAATCCTTCAGATTCGCTGGCCTAAAACCATCAGCAATAAAGACTTGTGGCAACGAACACAACAACAGCCGGCAGAGAAAGAGATTCTCCAATGGTGTTGGAGATGGATTGGTCATACAGTCTGTAAACCATCCTTGAGCATCACAAGACAATCTCTCAGGTGGAATCCCCAAGGGAGAAGAAAGAGAGGCCCACCACGAAACACCTGGCACAGCTGATGCCAAGAAGATGGGACACACCTGGGGACAGCTGGAGAGGTTGGCCCAGGATCGGGATGCTTGGAGAACCCTTGTTGACGGCCTATGCCCCAGAAGAGGTAATAGGCGCAAGTAAGTATTCGTGGGTAAGAGATCTGGGAGACTTTCAAAGCCCGGTGGGTGGCCTATAACAGTTGATTAAAGAGAAAATTATCTTGGAATCTAGTGATGCAAAAATGTATATCATCAGAAGTCATCATAAGGTGGGAGGTCATAGGTCTGAAAACTGTCATGAAATGTTCTAATATTTATATCTGGAATGGTCATTTATGGCTGATTTTGTGCATTTAAATAAATGTAGTCTACTCATGCTTCTCTGTTCCTGATTTTAATGTATCTTGATCACATAAATATCCTATCTTTTGCCGACCTACATTGTAAAACTCAAGAAGAAAGAGAATGCTCCAGCATTATACAGTCAAGTGGAAACTCTGGGATTTCTTGTTATTGGATCGTTCATGTGATTGACTTGCACAGTACAGTGGCTTGCAAAATTTTGGGCACCCCTGGCTTAAATGAATCTGTACCTGATCGAAAGCAAACCTGAACTCTAAATGGTAATGCAGTTTAACATGAGACATGAGAGCTCATTTTAAAGCAAGATTGCTTTTATTTAAGATTGATTTTAATTGTTTACTGTTTATAAATTCTATAAAAAAGAAAAAGGCCAATGTTTGGGAACCTTTTTGAATTTTTTTTTTTACTTAACTGAAAGACTCTTAACTGGCTACAGAAAGCTACAAGCTGCTATATTTTCCTGAGGAGGAGTTACAAAGTACTAACTGACACACAGGGCCTTTTTCCTTTTATTTTTAACTGTACAAAATGAAAATAAAAAATGAATCTTGCTCTGCTCTGTTCTGTTCACTTATATATTAATTTTAAAAGGTTTTTTTACCAGGGGCGTCCAAATTTTCGCACTTCACTATATTCATGCAAAGTAAATAGAAACAGTCTATGTTATTGTTACGTGCCTCTCCTAGGGCAATCCCTAGCTGTGCCTGCATTTGCGTAGCATGAAGTGTCAACATTGTCAGCATAAATATCTCCATGCTATGTTTCATGATGTGTAAAGAAGAACTATGGCGTCAGAATATGTGTAGAACAGATTCAAAAAACACATTTCAGACATAAAGGATATTAGGCTCTTCTGAGTAGTCATCACAAATGCAAAGTAAGTCAGGAGTGAAAAATGCAATGTTTCTGTGGTTTAGTGTTCTTTTTAACATCCTTAAATGAGCATGTGGATGACACAGATAAAGCTCACCCCGGTCTTCACAATTTCTAATCAACTCAAGAGCACAGCACTCTCTCTGTAATGGAATGTTCATTGTCTTAAGTGCATTCAGAAACCACTTGTACCCACAATACACCTGGGCTTTGCAGGGGATTGTTAGCGTTAGAGCTCTGCCTACTCTGTAATCTAGTTAGCAGACAAATTGTAGTTAATGGTTCTAACAAAGGCTGCATTGATTCCATGAGTCAAGTAGCATTGGTACTCTAAGGATAGTGTTATACAGGTGTAGTAGGGAATAATTAATTTAATCATCGCAGTGACAATGCGACACCTTTTACTAAATAAGGATTTATACAGTAGATTATGTCCCAGCAATGCAACCTAAAGCCTATAGGAATTAATTAATTGAATCAAGGCAGAGTTTCAGATAGTAGCCATTTAAAATTCCCTAAGATTGTAGATTTCAGTATGTATTTATACTTCCAAGAAGATTTTATTTTCCCAAAAACCTAGCATGACATATAACACTTGGAGAATTGAATTTTTGGGACTAAATAAATGCAGGCATGCCACATCAGAACCCAATGTGGATTGAATAACCTGTCCCGCATGAGGTCAAATTGTATTCACCATTGTAGAGAATACCATGTGCTGTACATATTCCTCATATTCTGCGTATATAATATCCACATTTCTGGCAGGGCCTCAGACAAACTGCCAGGCGGTGAGCCAGGGTGTGTACTGGAAGGCACCTGTGCCATGAGGCATTGTGGGTAGGAAATCATGTCAGGTAACATGCCTGACATGATACCTGAAAACCAATTCCCTTGCACACAGAAAATAGCTACAATGAAGATGCATCCAGTGTCATTAGTTGAACATTAATAATATGTGTGTGTGTGTGTGTGTGCGTGTTTGCGTGTGTGTTTGTGCATATGTGTGGGTGTTTCTGTTTTGTTTGCTTGTTTTTTGGCATTAGCTGGGTGATTTAATCTTGGTTATTTTCCTCGTTTACAGAGTTCTGAATGGTGCTCAAAGAGGCACCACAGGCATGTTTTATGTGAAAGGAATGGGATCAGCCACATAATTTGTGGTAGCATTTCTGCTCCTTGAACCAAGTCAGGAATGAGGAAACCTAATGCAATTTGCTTATTTTACAACATATCAACATCGGACACTGATTAGACTCTAGTATGATAAAGACGCTTTCATTCTTTCCTGTATTAAAGGCCTTGAATTAGAGTGGTCATCCATGCTGTGGCTAGCCACAGATTGATGACCGTGACAAATAGTCTGTTGTTTCCCTTATTCTTGTGTTGCTTTCTGGGTCAGTGCATTTTTACACATGAGCATTATCCCCGGGGCTGACGAAAGGCCTTGTTTTTAAGAGCAGTGGCTTCTCAGCTGGAGTTTTTGTGTTGAGCATTATGTTGTCCTTTTTATGGTACGTCCAAAAGTATTTATTATTCGCGTTATTCACACAAGCTATGATTGCTGTTTAGTTTGTCTTGTTTCACTTTGCTTCATGGAAGAATGAAAACAATTAATCATGCCAACAAGAGTAATATTTATTCTTTTCTCCAGTTGAGAGCAAACAATGTTTTTTGGTACAATTGTCTTGCTGTCATATTGCTTTATGTTGATAGTATTAATTATGATAAAACATATCTGTGTCTGCATGATGTGCTGTGTCTGTGGGGTGTATAAAGTCTGGATATATGCAGAGAAATTGCCAGCCCTTTCTACATCTGTTTTGCTTTCAGCTGAGTGATTGTGGATTCTGGGATTTGACAGGCCTGTTGTGACAATATGTTCATTATTACACATCATTCTCATTATAAGGGGTATATTTGTCACCCGCCACAGTCATTCTAAGATCTTAGACTCTCAGGGAGAGAAATTCATTTACCACTCAGAACAAGAGTAGCTATAGTGACTTGCACATGTGAGCTGTTTGTTGACCCTTTCTTGTCAAGCGGAAAAAGAAAAACAATCAAGGCACATCTTAAAGGGAGGCTGAAGACAAAAAGCAATCTGTTTTTCTATCGTTTACAGGCTAGATGGGATTTGGCTGAATTAACCTCACTCAGAAATGCTAAGCAACAGAACTTTATCCTTTTAACCTGGAATAATGTGCTCACAGTGACGATACTTGTTAGATTATAATAAGCTCCAGTGATGTGCCTTAAGTTTCTGTTTTGTTTCACTCCTTTCTGTTATCAAGAGATTTCCCTCCGTTTTCTCACCGGGGGTGTTTGGAGAGGAAATTAGTTTTTATCTCATTGACTCTGCAGTCGATCTGAGACAGCTCAGCCTCTGAAGCTGTGTCCTGGGTCTTTCTGACACAGAGAGGCTTTTGATATGCATATGGAGCCTTTCAAAATGGTGCACAGACCTTGTGGAAAGCCATCCCTAACCCACTGTGGGAGCACCTGGATGTAACCGTCCGTGACACAAAGACTCTAACATCTGGCCCTGGATGTCCTGTTAGCATGTTAGCAGTGCAAACATTGTCTGCTGTAAATTTAAAGTCATCACCCACAGAGGAATTTTAAATATACATATCAGAGTTGCTATAAAAACATTGTGGAAGAAATTTAATAGTGAGTTAGTTTGAGAATTTCCTGCAGTGGGAAAATGCCACTCTTCACATCAACAGAGTGTAATTGTTAGGACAATACCCTGCCCACTTCATGCAGTGAGGTTAGACCGATAAAATACTAGGTCCCTGGCCCACCTCGAATAGGGCATCCATCAAGCAGCCCGATTCCACATCTTTTTATCGACCATACTCACCCCTGAATTAGAGACACATGGTGAACTGTGCATTCCGCAGATGGGGAACAGGTGTTGTTTTACCAGTTCAGGCCTCAGGAGAGTAGAGCTTGACTCAAACTCTGCAGACTGGGGACCTCCCTGTCCCCCTGCAGCAGTGGTGCCCCTCTGCACTCCACGGATTCCACCCGAGTAAATTCAGAATCGGTCTGCTGCAATAGAGTCTTCGTTTTTGATTTGTACAAACAAAATCAGAACAGAACGCACTGACACCACCAAAATATGTTTTCCCATACCTCAAGCCCTAAAGATATGATTTTTGTCTAGACAGTTATAGTGTTCCCTAGCTTTAAAATGTTTTCTGTTATTGTAATTAAAGACAACTGCCGCTGTCTGTAATTAGCACTGCATTTGACTACTGTAATCTGCTGAAGTTACTGTGTTGCCATCATACTGTTGGCCTAAAATTGTCACTGTGGATCACCAAACCACCGCAATGGTGCCTGTGGCATGCCGGACATATTTGGAGATTAAACTCCATTTCTCTAACCCTTAATTAAGGAAATGTAAGTATTTTTGTCTCACGCCCATATCAAATTACCACAAAGAATTTCCCCATTATGTGGAAAATACTATATGTGGCCTTTGGAGAAGAACTGCATTCAGCGCTCTTTCAACTGACAAGTTCCAGTGTTTACATCTACTGGCCAGCAGAGGGCATGCTTTCACGTTGACAGCAGCTGCTTTCACAAGATGTTTGTCTTGATGCTTGATTGCATTTTCAGAAGGGTTGTGAAGAATGACTTCTTTCCTGAATGTAGTTTTTTTGTTTTTTGTTTAGTTTTATCTCCCATTGCCTCACAATCAAAAACAAATACGAAATTCCAATTGTTACTGCGCATTTTCTTAAATAAATTATGTGAACATAAAAACAGAGAAGTGCTAATCGTTTACTTGTGGATACCAAAGCTGGAATTAATTTCAATTCTTTACATCAATTCCAAGCTGTTTTCTAAGATAACTGTTAAGTGATTCCCAATGGCTTCCAGGTGCTGGCAGTGTGTCTCTTCCAAGAACTCACTATACGTTCTTCAAGTTCCTGTTGTTGACCAAGCAGATGGAATTTTAATGGTCTCCTTTTTTCCACACCAGATCATAGAGACAGAGAATCTGACACAATGGCGTTTCCAGTTTGCACCCAGTTGACTCCCATGAATGAATGTTATGTTTTCCACTTTGAGCTCTCAGTCGCTGTCAGTCAGGACCAATGCAGCTGCAAGCCCCTAGCAGACCCAAACTGCTCATTTCAAACTGTTTTGGTTTCCGTCTTCACCAGTAATGTCTTTTCCTGAACAGGATATGAGGCCCTCACAAAAGAAAACGGAGCTCAATGCCCCTCTGAGCTTTTGGAAGTTCTGTAATTATTTCTCTCCACGTCTGCACCACTTGGAGCAGAAATGAGCAGCCCTGGTGAATCTGAGAACTGCCGCTCGCTAGTTATTGACCCATGGGGTGCTGTGAGTCCACAGCATATGAGTCTCTTAAAACACAAATATACACACACACAAAGTGTAAGGACTCAGAGCAGAAAGAATGAAATGCTCTTTACTGTATTTAGGAGGCCTGAGACAGAGGTCCCCAGACTTTGCTGGGTTGATTTATTCTGCTTTGCGCTCTAATTACTTTAGCAGTGTTTTGCTGAAGGGACTCTGGCACGCCAGCTTACACAGGTAGTAACCTACTTTGCAGCAAAACGTTGTTTTATTGCATCTTTTATCACTTTTACATTTCTCTGAATAGCCCATCATCTTCCTTTACAATTCAGCAAATAACAAGAGAATAAACATTTTTCAATGAGAAATGTATTTTAGCGGCTCTCTGTGATTAAATATTCTGTAATAACTACTGGATTTCTTTCATATATTCTCTGGCACAAACTGCAAAATATTACCAGCAAAGAGCCACAAATCTTACATTATCTGACACTAATACTTACATTATTGGCTTTATCAGTATTTACAATTGCGATTGTGGACCTGTTTACAAATATTACATGAAAGGAAACCACTAAACATACGTATAATAGAGATGTGTTTAAAAAAGAAACTCTGAGAAAATGGTCAAATATGATTAGGAAACCCTGGCTGATTGTTTGGGGCTGTTTTTGTTATTTTGCTCTAGAGATAGCTCCTAATCTTCCCATAAAAATGCCACCACAGGAACACCACGTTGGCAGAAGAACACAAAGGATATCATTGATTCCAGGTGGCAGGGCATTTTGAGGAGCAGGATGAGAAACACGATTTCATTAAGGGAGTTAGGAAGTCAGGGGTCCGTGATTTAGGATGGAACTGGCTCGTCACCTGCGCATATGATGAGCAGCTTTCCTCCACTGAAGACTCAGATTATACTCATGACTGTTTCATATGGCTTTCCCAGACATTAAAACCATCTGTGGGCTGTTCTGCTTGTCTGATCTTGGCTTGCTAACACATCTGTCCATGCATGAAATAGATCCACTATACTGGAATGCAGACCGAACACAAAAAAAATGCATTACAATGCAAGGAAATGAATTCAGTCAGACATTTCAAACACAATACAGTTGGTAATCCCACATGTTCCAGATGTAACATGCGGAAAAACCTGAGGGGAATGTGAAATGTTTTAAGGACGGTAGGGCTACAGTCAGGGATGGTTCCTTACGAGACACTCTTCATGTGTTTTGAAACGTCCTTTAAATTTGAAGTTCAAAAGCAGTCATATTTCATGTGTAGTCACAAGGGGTTTGTGATATGATCACTTTAACACAGAAGGGTATTCATTGCCCCTGCACTGACCCTAACTTGAACTCCAGAGTGGATATGATATGATGTGGATTACTATACGATTTTGTACAAATTGTTTCGACTGATGAGCATACCTCTTGTGTATTCACACTAACTGACTTTTCCCAGTCAGTTTCCTTAATAGTGGCTCTAAGTTGAGTGGCTCAGGCCAATGAACTCTGCTCACTGCTCACAGAAGGAATGTGCAATCATGACTTTGGCTCAGTACAAACCAAAGCAATGTAAATGTAGCAGAATGCTGCCTTCCACAAACACTGCACTTGTTTGGGGTAGGCATCTGAGGACAAACTGATTAATAGTAGTCTTCGTCGTAGTCTCTTGGCTGGTCATATCCAAACATTTCTGTCATATTCTCTGATAAATAGGCAGACATCTCATCTGGAAAACAAAAGAAGACAACATCAGGTCATGAAAAACTGCATCTGCCACATTTTGTCCTTGCTGTGTACTCAGTTACATTTCCCAACTTATGCAACAACATTTTGCTACTTTTCCTTCACATAGGGCTGGCACATTCAATACAAAAAAGTTATGGAACAATGTGCTTAATGGGTAAAGAATTTTAAACAGGCTCTAGATTCAGATAGGATCCTCATACAGTAGGTTCAGTCGCTGTAGTAACCACAATCCCATAAGATTTGAGATAATATCTCAGAATGGAAAACTGAAATGTTGGCTTGAGTAAACTTTTGACATTTTAGAATAAAGCTGAAACCTGGGGTCCTCATAAACTCCATGGTTGTTCAGTCCTGTGTGTGTGTGTGTGTGTGTGTGTGTGTGTGGGTCTGTAAAGCAGGAATGGTTCGTACCTGGCCCCAGTGCTCCCAGCACAGCCGATGCTGAGACACTGCCCAGTGCATTGTGGGCCACACAGCGGTAAGCGCCTGCATCCCCTGGAGCAAGGCCCTCAATCTGAAGCCAGCTGGACAGCTCGTACTTTAGGGGACCCCCTCGTGACTGGCCAGCACACCACAGAGAAAGGTCAACATTGACACATGCTAACTAAGGCCCAAATTAAGACCCGAGGGCTTTTGTAAACACAGTGGAATTCTGCACCTTATTAACAGCCAAACGTATTAGCTCATTATAAGCAAATAATGCCTCTTAACTTTTTGAGTTGTTATAGGCCACAGTATGGTGTGTGCATGGCATTCAGTGTCATGCAGTATATTGCTATTGATTGAGAAAGAATGTTTAAATGCTGTTTTATTAAAAGCCTCCCAATGTGATACTGCGTTATGTGGAGACAATATAATAAAATGTTGAGACTTCAATATTAACCCTTTCCACCTTTCCCAGAGGACAATTTCCACCTACTTTGTGCTAGTCCTATAAAAGTGTCAATATCTCAAAGACTATTTACTGCACACACATGGTTGAAGACTTAAATTTAAGAAGAGGCTTGTACCATTCAGATATTTGAGACAGACCAATTGATATCAGAGCATGTACACGCAGTATACAAAAGTTACACAAAAATACTAAATCATAGAATATAACTCATAATTAATATTTGTGCACAAACTTGATGTTAACTTGTGTACAAAATTTGGTAAAGATATCGACAAGCATTCAAATTCCACATGAGTTTTCCCAAAACTGCAATCAGGTGTCCTCAAGTGTCCCCAAATCTCTCCAAATACAAAACTTCTGCATATGGTAAAATGGTAAATGTCTGCATTTATATAGTGCCTTTATCCAAAGCACTGTACAATTGATGCTTCTCATTCAACCATTCACACACACAATGGCGATTGGCTGCCATGCAAGACACCAACCAGCTCATCAGGGGCAATTGGGGCGGGCTGTAGCCTAGTGGTTAAGGTACATGACTGGGCCCCCAAGGTTGGTGGTTCAAACCCGCCATAATAAGATCCGCACAGCCCTTGGGCCCTTGAGCAAGGCCTGCATTGCTCCTGCTTAGTCTAATCAACTGTAAGTCGCTCTGGATAAGAGCATTAATGTAATGTAATGGGTTTAGATGTCTTGCTCAGGGACCCCTTTACACCCAGGTTGGGATCGAACCTGCAGTCCAACTGCCAGACGACTGCCGTGCCTCCCAAGCTTTGGTCTTCCATATCTTTTTTTCCAGAAATGTGAATGATCAGAAAATATTATTTTTCTATTAAGACATATTTTATGATAGAAAAGGTAAAGGAAATTAACCTTCATGTGTGTTTTGTTCACATATAAGAGAGTATATTTTCATAAAGCTCTACAAAAGGGATCAACCTAATGCTTTCTAACAAATATGCATCACATTTACAAACTTTATTTCAAAATTAGGTTAACCAGAGCCCTTTTAGTCCCTTTAGCCAGTACAAATACTGGTTTACATCCATAGCAAGTTAAAATCCTGTAATTATGCACATCTGTATATTCATTATGCTATGTGAATGCAGTGATATTCCTAAACTGTCAGTTGCCTGAATATGACACATTATACCTTATTAGAAAGGGTAGGAAACCTGTACAAGAAATGCACCGTGTTTTACATTAGTTCAGTACTGAAATAACCTAGCAATGCATTTACACAACAATAAGAAGTTCAAGACGCCATTTGCTTAGATATAGTTTTCTCAAAAATGGATGAACAGATTACAGAATAAACTTAAACGTTAGTCAGATAAGACTCATAGCTTCATAACCAGGAGGGATATTTGGTTCCATAAATATACCTGTATCAAATAATTCGCAAAACAAACTTGTAATTCTACTAAACCGGAAATACTGTATGTCGGCCGGACGTGGAATAAAACTGAGCTAAGAAAAAAAACAACTTCTGATATGAATGGGGAGCCTGCTGTTCTATTGCTC
The DNA here is from genome assembly GCF_963514075.1 of Conger conger. Lineage (NCBI taxonomy): Eukaryota > Metazoa > Chordata > Actinopteri > Anguilliformes > Congridae > Conger > Conger conger. The sequence continues at coordinate 27,206,949 of NC_083770.1, forward strand.
CGCATTGCAAATGAGAAACTGATAAGAATCTAAACAGCTGTTCTCGCTAGTAGAGAGTCTTTTTAACAATCTGACATGACCGGATTTTGCAGTTTTTTGTATGATATAAATATTACCACAACAATAATTTGAGACAACTCAACCATAGAGTGGAGGGTGGATAGGAAAATGTGATTTTTTTTTTTTTCAACTTCATTAGGCTCATCCTTTTCTACATTAATGTTGTTATAATTAGCAATTTATGGTGTCATGACAGCCATTACATTTTCCAGCCTAACTGCACTGCCAAAGTGCACATGTATTACAGACAGAAACAGTCTTTCCATTAACCAGGGGACAGCTCAACCATTACAACTCCCATTATTGATGGACCTCATGCACCTGAGGTAGCCAAAAGGATGACATTAATCTTCAAGGCTAAAGCAAACTAGCGAGTGGCATGGTTTCTCTACTGCCAATACGAAGGGCAGTAAGTTTATCATGAGATTAAAGACTGGCCGTGTGGCTCGGGAGAACGATATAAATAGGCATACATTCTTACAAACATTGTAATTATGCTTTCAAAACACAAAGACAAACACCGCCATATGGTACTATGTCCTTTGTCGCGAAATGACTAGTAAAAGGCAAAGCTAGACAATAAAGCTGTGCCACCATGTATCACATAATTCACTGACTAAAAACATTAAAACATGTCTTGGTGGTAAACTGAGCAGACCCTTTCCAATAAGCCCTTTCTGGACTGATATTTAAGTTAAAGGTACCACAATAGCACTGCTTCCATCACTCTCTATATTAAATAGTTTACTCATATATTCACACTGTTTAGCTTTGGTGTAATGGTGAGAGAGGATTCTAGCTTCTGACCAGGAATTTTACCATGCATGTGTTCTGTTCCCTGCTGCTATGACCAGCTTGAAATGACCAGCTACCAGATGTGAGGTAGCCCAATGTTGGATTTTTCTATTTTTCTGCTTCCTTTAGAAAACTGACTAATATAACCAGTTACTCAGTAATACAGCACTTATTGTTGGTTGAGTATTTTAGATCAAACAAAAAAATTAAACTTTTATGGTAGATTAAAATGTAACAAGTTAGGATTTATGACAGATAAAGATGCACACCAACTCCAGCCATGCACCAATCTTCCACTCAGGATAATCATGTTCTACAATGGCACATCAGATCATGTTACAAACTTTGGTGCTTGGTCACTATTCATATATTATTAGCATCAGGGGGAGCCTGTAGCCTAGTGGCTAAGGTACATGCCTGGGACCCGGAAGGTTGGTGGCTCAAGCCCCATATCTAGCGACAATAAGATGCACACAGCTGTTGGGCCCTTAAGTAAGGCCCTTAACCCCACATAGCACCGGGGGGGGTTGTCTCCTGCGTAGTCTAATCAACTGTCATTTTGGATAAAAGCATCAGCTAAATCGAATGATTATTTCAATTACATTGTTAATACAGGTAATGAAACGGAAGAAAAACACCATGGAAGATGTGGCCAGCAAAATGTTGTGTATCCATATCATCTATTTCAATACTATTTACCTGTACAGAAATGTGAGGGTCGTCTCCCGGAAGGGTTACGTCATTGCCATCCTTCCTCCATTCAATTAACGCCATTGGATATGCGAAGACCTCGCACATGAACGACACGGTGCTTCCAGTCACGTTCACAAGGTTATGGGGTGGGACCTTAATGAGAGGAACTTAAAACATACAAGTCAAGTTCATGAGCGCATTCGTCTCAGTGGGTGTCTCGACTGGCTTTGGCTGTGCATTTTTTGGCACTGGCATGGGACGCATGCGTTTTTTACAGGATAATAGCTTCCTATACAACAGGCTGCATTCCAGGAGCACAACCCCAGTAGAAGTCAGTAACATATTCCCTCCTGTTGGTATGTCTATATTTTGAATCCCGAAATACTTAGACGGTTTTCATACCGTCAATAACACGGTGAGAAAACAAAGTACCCAACACAGACTTCTCACTGTGTTATTCAATTGAACACAGCTACTTCTCCAACAGAAACTTTTCGGTTATATTAGTTATTTGTATAAGACATCACACCTAAAGTGGGCTAAACATGAGCTGCTGGCTCTACGCTAAATTGTCTAATTATAAGAATATTTGAATAATTAAGTAACGTACCAGTTCGGCATGGACCGCTGCCATTAACACTTAGTCCAATGGAAGAATATGCCGCTTCTTTAAACTGGCATATATTCATGTAAGTTCTGCCGTCCGAACCACATACTGCCTCTTGTAATTTGCAAATACACTGCGGCTCAGGTATCTCTCCCAGTCCGAGGTCTGAGACGTCGATTTTGCACTGAAGATCCGAGCCACACAGACCGTAAAAACTGTTCCTGGTGTCCAGGTCACACGGCTGTCCTTCCAAATTCCCGCACTCAGAGCAGCAGCCGCAGCTATCCAAAACTGTCCCCGCTCTGCAGCCCAGTGCCGCTGGGCACAGTTCTGGTGAACACTGGTCGCATAGACTCTCATTTGTGCTGTTTGTTAGATCTTCTACCACGTCAAATTCAGCTGGCTCGACGTCTTCAACGACATCTTCATCATGCTTGTTATTGGGAAAGCTTTCGCTGTTTCCCAGGATCAGCACTATTAATACTAAAATTGTTTTACACCATGACATGGTGACTGTTTTTAACCAATAGCTATAACTTTTGCCAGCTATATTTCTCGATTTCTTTAATCGTATGCTGGTCATAAACAAAATGTCGATATACCAATATTTTGCAAGGCTCGAAAATGAATTGCCTATTAATGGATCAGATATTCTCATCAACCTCAAATAAAAATGTGTTTTATTATCTTCTCTTAAATAACCAATTTTCTCTTGTTTCCAAATAGTGATTTTGCCCGTGCAGTTGTCATCTGGTAAGGAGAGCTTGAAACTGTCCAGTCTTCACTCATAAAGTTTTTCGCTGAAAAGAGAGCTTGTAGCCTTATAGCATTGGTGCCCCCGTCCTCTCCTTGTAAAACAATAAAAAGAGAGGGAACGCTGCATTCAATCTTCAGCTGAAGTGAGAGCCGCTCTGAAGTAATTAAAATGTTGAAATAGTTGTGGTATTCACAGAATTCGTGGATAAATCAGGAAATCAGTAATCCATCGACAAGAAGCGAAGCGCAGCGCTGCGTCTTTGATGTGTCTGCTTTCTCCAGTCTCTCACGCGTCGCTCATTGATCCCCATCCCCCCAGCGGTGCGCTGTCTACCTCGAGGAATGATTGAGAACAGCCTTGTGGAGCATCCGCTCTGTCAAACCTCATGAATGGGCTATTTTAATATCATTTTGTTCTTTAATACCCTTTTCTGATTTATTTTTTTGTGAGTCTGTTCCCTCAACTATTTGCTGCTGCCAAACACTAAGTTCCATACGAAGTCAATTATATTACCCCCAGTAGCCTAAACACGGCAGCATATTCTTTCTAACTTTACGTGTATAATATTACACATGTTTTTGTGGGTGTTATGTAAGGAATCTAAAACGCTTTGATAGAAATATGAGAAGCTATACCACACATTGTGTTTTTTTACAAGGGCCACAAGATGGCAGCAACGTATAAACATTTACAAACACGTGCATGTTTCATTTCATGATTCTATATGAAGCGGCTGTCCAAACCTATTGTGGCCAGTGCGTACAGTAAATGTGTTTAAATGATATAGTAACGAGTAGCCTAAGTGTTGCGGAATCATCCTTTTGCTGGTGTAACACGGTTATTTTCAGGAATATTTTCACTTGACTCCAAAACTACCTTATGTAATATTTAAGTGCAATGTAATATGAAGGTATACTGAGAAATGCTTCCTAGAATTTGAAATCATTATAGAACTTATTGATGATTAAACAGTCATTTTTGAATCCACCTAAATATTTTACACAAGATCATTTTTAGGTAATTACATTTATATAGCACTTTTCCAGACACTCACTCACCTGGGTAATGCACGGCTGCCATTTTGCACCAGAACTTTCACTGCACACCAGCTGAGGTGGAGAGGGAGATGTCTTTGCCAATTGAATCAGGGGATGATAAGGTGGCAGGTTGGAAGAGTTGGGGTTAGAAAGTTAGCCAGGACACCAGGGAACAAAGAGTGTCACAAGATCATTAATGACCACAGTGAGCCAAGATCTTGGTTTAATGTCACATCTGAGAGATGGCATCTCCTACAGTACAGCATCCCTGTCAATGTGCTGGGGCATTGGGGATAATTTGAACAAAGGGACAATCACCTGCTCCTGGCCCACCAACACCGCTTCCAGCAGTTCTCCCATCCAAGTACTAACAAAGCGCACACCTGCTTAGTTTCAGCCATTTGGCAAGAGCTGGGTGCATGATCGTATGGCTGCTTGTTTTGTTATATTCTTAATTCTGGTACGTTCTGAATGTTAAAATGTTACTTTTCAATTTGCATCTTTCATGTAGCTTAAATGCATATTTATTTCCCAGACCCACCAGACAATGTTGAATCCCAAATTTTTTTTGTTGTTTTTTATTGTTAATACTAAATATCAAACAAATCACACACATTTTGCATTAATACAATTTACTTGGTTAGACTGGGAAACAATGAAGCGACAGTATCTCAATTTGAACAAACTGATTAACTAAAATTGTTTCGATATTTTTGTCTGAATAACTTCACTGATAACTGTGACCAAGGCAGCGTACACCCTGACTTTTTGCCCCTATTTCACAGAGGGCTATGCCTATATGATTACACTGTAACAAAAATGCTCTTGCTAAAGTTTTGGTCAAAAATGTCAGAATCGCATATGTTTGTGTTGTATTGCTTCTAGGACAATACAGAAATAAAGCTCCTGGTGCTCCCACTAAGAGTGTCTTTTTGTTTGCTTCCATACAACAGAACAATGCTCTCAGAGAGACTGTGACACGTGCCCTCTGCCCAGGGATTAGTTTGGCTTTCAGTTAATGTTGTGAGGACTATATTAGGTTCAACTGTCAGCATTTCCAAATAGATTGCATTGACATAGGCTTAAATGCACAAATAATGTTTATTCTGAGAGGAACAACAATGCTTTCAGCAATTCAGGATTATTTTAGGTGACGTAAGGCTATACTGTGGTGTACTGTACTGTGGTTTCTAAAGTTCAATTAATTTTCAAGTCAAAATCTCTGTTTATTTCGTACATCAAAAGTGCATGTAAACCTTGTTAATTGTCCATCCAGTAAGTTAAAGTAAAATGTTTTTATTTTTTTATTTTTTTTGCAAATGGATATTGACACGTTCCACCAAGATTTTGGTTTCCCAGTTACATTAGCCTGCATTATTGCGGGTTATTTGAAGACTGACGTTCCACCAGGAGAGACGGTTTCCCTTTAAGAACCATGTAAACAAAGATCCGCTTTTGACGTTGTAGCGCACAGACTGTCGTATTCAGAAAAGTTGCGTATCTTCCTTCAGCCGAAAATGCGGGTCGGTAATCGCGCAAGTGGTTTATAGAATGTAGCCGTTTGCGCGCATGCTCAATCTCAGGGGGAGTGATAGGAGCATGAATGGAGCAAAATGGCGGATCATGTGCAGGTAACTGGAGGTTTATGTTTTGGAATTGCAAAAATATAGCATCATAATGAGGGTACTTTGCTAAATGAGATATTCGATAGCTAGAGTGACGACATACAAAAATGCTTCCTTCTGCTTGCAGGTAACAGACAAAATGCCGAAGGTTTCGATGGCTAACTGAGGATGCGACCAGTTAGCTGGCTAGCATTCTGCTGAATTGATGTTGCTAGCTTTAGCTCCCAGCCAATACGAGCGACTAGCTAACACGCTGACTTGTGGCCTGTCATCTGTTTCATTGGTTCATACTGGTTAAAAGTGCAAAAGCGAAACGTATCAGAAAATGTTTCTTGCAACAATGCATACTGTCCCGTTTCACAGTGATAGTATAATACGATGTTTGCATGTGGAACGTGAAGCTAGTCAAGCTGTGAAGGAGGTTCCGTGTTCAGCACAATTCCACAAGTAAACAAGACATCCTATACGATTGGCCTGCTGAATAATGTAAATTAAGCCCAACACGATCCAATTTCGATGCGTATGATTCCCTGCCATTCATCACATCAGTTAACGGACGCTACCCAGATGCTTAACTGGCTAGCTAGCTACATTCTTTATTCCAATTGTTTTTGGATGCAACTTGTTTAAATGCAGTGGATATCTAGCTAGCTGGATACTGCATCGACTATAAGGAGTGTCTAGAGCTGTGGTTCTGATATCAACAGCAGTTAATCACTTTTGTGGTTACTGATTTAAAGCAGCAGGCAGATGGGCTTAATATTGGGCATGTCTGCCTGCGTATATTTGCCTCGTGTATGTTGTATATTTTACAGTTAATAATTGTAGCGGACTCGTCAGTATAATATTGTCTGACCGCCTATCCACATGATATTAAAGTCGGTGGATGCGCGCAGCGCCTGTTCTGAACTGATGCTTGTGAACTGGAGTCTTCTGCTATTTGTAATTTAAGAAATGTTTTTTTATGGAACTAGGCTACTACACTTAGCCTATTTTGAATGTGTGTATTTAAACATACGTGTGTGTGTGTGTGTGTATGTGTATATGTATATGTTTTGTGGGAACGGGGATGATATCCCATAGATGCATGTTCTCAAACTCGGTCCTGGGCTGGCTACCCCACTGTATGCTGGTTTTATTTCAAATGCAATTACAAACCGCGTAATTTTAGCAAGCTGTTTAGGAGGATTATGTGCCGTTTTAAGTATTGTCAGAAATAGTATGCATGCCATAAATAATACGAATCACATATTAACATTGCTATATTGAAAGCGATCACACAAGGAGAGGTAAAATGTTTTAACTGATCAAATTAAAGACTTGGGTGAATCATTTGGCTTCTAATTGGTGAGGACATTTCGGCGCTGAAATCAACTATTTGGTACATGAACAATTCAACCGCAAATGCAAATCTGTATTGTATTGTGTTCGTTTTCGGAAAGAAATATTAAAGAACCTGTGTGTTCAGCAACCTAATTTGGGGCCTGTTGATTCACCTCAATCTTTAACTTGGTCACTTGAAACATTGTTATCTCTTTTTATATAATTGTTTGCAATATGGCAGAATGTTAACACGGGGTTATTAGCCATTTCTGACATTAAGGGCACCTAATTAAGAAATTATGCATTTGCTTGAAATGCATCAAGCAAAAACAAGCATGTATTTTGTGTGTGTTTACAAACGTGTTGGTTAACTCTGGATGAGATTTTTTGGTTCAGTTCCTAGAAATTGTCAGCATGGTAACAACAAGATAAGGGGAACTGCTAGATAAGACTGTCAAAAGGTAGGCTAAGCCCTCATTGGCAAGGATTACAACTATTTAGAACTGGCAGTGACCGAAAATGGCTTTAAAATTTTGCATTAAAATTAGTCTGCTTGTGAGTTCAACTCTCTTATAAGAAGGAAGAGTTCTCAACATTTCTACATCCTTAAGGTGAATTTTGTGGCCTCTTTCAAGGAGCCACCTGTGTCATTTTTTGATCTTGCCATTTTATCACTCAAAGCTTCCTAGTCAAACTTTTGTCCCATTCCCTCTGACTGATTTCACTAAAACGCCTTTTGAAAGCAGAGAGATTATTGGTCAAAAATCTAAATCAGATGTATTTTCAGCAGTAAGATTTGTCTGTCTTTCATTAGAAGTGTGCTATTGGTTTGGTGAGGGAGAGAGCACAAGTTAAGTCCCCTTACCAAAGGCCCCTCTACTGAAATGACTCTGCAAAATGTTGTAGAGTTGATCTATGTTCATTTCCTCTCCTGCTGCTGTGCCCAATGCATTTTCATGTAAAGTTTCCCTTTTATTGGCTGAATGTGCTTTAATTCTGTTTCTGCTGTGTGCATGTGTGTTTAGCTACATCCTGGTTCACATCCTGGTTCCACATTTTTTGCTAGTGCTAATTTTATTTTTGGTAGACAGTCTGTGGATAGTCAAGTCTCTTACATTAGAACAGAAGCCATATCAATAGCTGCCCTATGCTTCTTATGAAGTATTTTATTTTAAAGCTCCATATGGTACTGTGATTGGCTGGCTAGTTTCAAAGCTGTCTGTCTAGCAATATGCTTGCAAGTTCATTATTTGTATTGTGTTATTTTATACCATTTATATCTGGAACCACCTGCTCGAAGTGCACAAAAGACAATACTGGGAATTGTATTTGAAATGAACCTCATAGTAGGCCTACATTTTTCAGAAGGATTTAAACAATTTTGTTGAACTGGATGGATACTGAAATATAATCTGATCTTGATATTTAAATGCTGAGATTTGATCGGGTCTTCATTGGAAAGAGGTAAATTGGAATGGTTAGAACATTTTCTGAATATGCATAATTCAATCTGGAGATGTGTTGAAATATTCATGAATGCATATTTGTGAATTTGAATCTTCAGACTGTTAAGGCCAGAGATTTGCTCCCAGCCTGGATGTTTTATTCAGTGTGTGGCCTCGTATAATAAAGAACTGAATGGGAATTTAAAGCTAGCAGTAGCAACCTCCTCTCTCACAGTGCTTCCGAATGCAAAATCCAGCCACATAAGCATAAACATTGCATTTGAGTTTGCAAATGCATAGTTTGGCTTGTAATCCTGAAAATGATTGCCGATATTGTAAAGGGATGACTACTTGTACCGAGGAACTGGGTCCCAGTAGTTTGAATCATCCCTGCCATCACTCTAGCAGAGTCAAAGTTAGCCCACAGTCCGCTTATCTGCTATGCTCAGTTCTTTCTTTGCATGGTAGGCTTAGTTTTCTGGGAGTACACAAAGTACTCCTCCCGTTTCCACGAAGGGCCTCCTCCCTTGGCCTCCCATTAGTTATTATCACTGTTAATCTGCAGTTTACATCTTGGGTGCATGTACACACATACACATACACATACACAAACATGCTGTTCTTAAGATATTGAAGTATAAATAGGCAGTGTGATCTACACACTTGTTCTGGGGTTCTGCAATTCAGCAGGATTCCCTCCTCCCAGAACTGGGGAGGTGAGCCATTTGGGTATAATCAATGCGGTGATTAACTCAATAGCGTGGATAGGTGCCTGGCAGGAATGAAAACCTGCTGACGCTGCAGCCCTCCTGTACTCAGATTTGGTTGCCCCACACTGTACGTAGCTGTCCAGTAGGTTTGCCTCACATTCTTTTAGGGGCGCACAGTTTGTGGGAATGATGGGGGGGGGGGGGATGATATGGGGCGACATGGCTCAGGCAGTAAGAGCAGTTGTCTGGCAGTCGGAGGGTTGCCGGTTCTATCCCCCGCCCGGGCTGTGTTGGAAGTGTCCCTGAGCAAGACACCTAAACCCCAAATGCTCCTGACGAGCTGGTCGGCGCCTTGCATGGCAGCCAATTGCTGTCGGTGTGTGCGTGTGTGTACGATTGGGTGAATGAGAAGCATCAATTTTACAGCGCTTTGGATAAAGGCGCTATATAAATGCCAACCACTTACCATTTACCATTTGATGTATACTGGGGCCTGGGGCCTGTATCAGGAAGCAGGATTACTGGGTTGGTTGGATAACTGCGCTGAGTAAAAACTGGAACACCTCTTTGGGATTTGGGAGGGTTCCGGGTTTTACTCATAGTAGTTATCCAGCTAACTCAATGATCTTGCTTCATGACAAATAATGAGCCTGCATTGTGTGGATTACTTTTTAATTTCAGACTGGTTTACATTTGATGAACTAAGGCTCTGTGCTGGACATCAAATGTACGACACAGTGGTTGCAAAATGCTGTTTTACACAACCTGTCCCTTGATTAGCCTTGAATATTTGCAACTATTTTTAGCCTAATGACGCTGGCTATCATTTTGACTTGTGCTAGGCCCATTCACAAAAGCCATTTTACCTCTGTGAATCTTGCAGACCTCTCTGGTTTCACCACCTGTGCTTCTGTGCCCTGCGGTGAGTGACACCTATCACTGCGCTCATCACTCACAGCAGTGACGTCATCAGGGAAGTGCTGCTGCAGCACCGCGTTATTCCTGTTTGTGTTCCAGAGCCTAGCCCAGCTAGAGATCCTGTGCAAGCAGCTGTACGAGACCACAGACACCAACACCCGGCTGCAGGCTGAGAAGGCCTTGGTGGAGTTTACCAACAGTCCCGACTGCCTGAGCAAATGTCAGCTACTGCTCGAGAGGGGGAGCGTAAGTGGAGCTCATTAAATTTGGATACACGTGACAGTTGGTGACCCTCCCAGTTGGTGATAGACCTGGCTTTCAATGTGGTGCAACAGGACTTAGAATAAAAGATGAGTAATGTTCTTAGTGTCTTGATGAATGTGTTCTGAAGAGCGGAGTAAAATTATCCATTTGATGAGGAGCTCAGTTGTACATGGTTTCAAACTGTTTATTTACCTCATACATTTAGACTAGGGTCCATTGCATCAGTGTCATCAGTTGTGACTTAACTTTGATCTGGCTTTTTTCCCCCCTTCTTCTTTCAGTCCTCTTATTCCCAATTGCTGGCCGCAACATGTCTTTCCAAATTGGTGTCGCGAACAACCAATCCCTTACCCTTGGAACAGCGCATCGACATCCGTAAGCTGGTCACTGCTAAAATCTGACTTTTTAAGCAGTGAAGTTTTAAAGTCTCACTTGTGCTAGTGGGCTAAGCTTGTGTCCTTGCTTGGCTTCAAGTCAGCCTTTGTGTAGCTGCTGGCTAAAACATATCCAGGGTCTCCTTCTGTCCTCGTTCTCAGTGCTGAGTACAGTGTCCAGGGAAATGACACTATGGCTTGATTTTTCAGTGAGTCTAGACATATACCCTGAATGAGCTTTGGTGCTAGCTCTTGAGCATTATGCTGACTCTCTGGTCTCTCTGCTCCTTTTCTGTTCATTATGTAGTCTCTATCAGGGGAATATGTGTCCTTGCCTTCTACAATCAACACAGTCTGTTAGATTGTTCACTTAATTAACCAATGCTAAAAGTATTCAGGGCTTAGTAATCTAAGGGGTAAGATGCATTTGACCTTGCTGAGACCTTGTATATATTACAAATGACTTACTTTGCTCTGTGTTCATGGACAGTACAGTAAAAGTTTACATACTGTCACATGATACAGTATGTCATGCAGACCAATCAAAGATGTTGCTGAGAGGGATTTTACTTGGTGGTGTTAATGAGTATTACGTGAATGATTCATTAGACCGGAGGTGTGGGTCATCAGGTGATTCGCCTTTTCTTTTATCTCTGGCTCCTCTTAGGGAATTATGTCCTGAACTACCTTGCAACCAGGCCAAAACTGGCAGCCTTTGTGACGCAGGCTCTTATCCAGCTGTACGCCAGAATCACCAAGCTGGGCTGGTTTGACTGTCAAAAGGAAGACTACGTCTTCAGGAACGTCATCGCAGACGTGACCCGGTTCCTGCAGGTATCCGCCTCTGCTTCTTGTCCTTCTTGTCTCTTTTTGATGCGATATTGGGTGGATTCAGACAGAGTTGGGGAATTAATTTAGGGAAACGACCTGGTTCAATACACCTCAAACCTATAAGCAAAATCTCTTGTCAATTGAACAATATATAGAGTCTTCGCTGCTGCTGTCTACAGTGTTTAATCAGTGAGTTTCTCATATTAATTTCTTATAGATAGTGCAGCTTCCACGTTGGAACCCAGTGTGTATATTTGTTCCATGTTTGTGAATCTTGTTTCTTTTGAAAGTGTGTTGTCCACTGACCCCTTGCATTTGAATTGAATTCACTACAGGACAGCGTTGAGCATTGCATCATTGGAGTGACAATTCTCTCTCAGCTCACCAATGAGATTAATCAAGTAAGTTCCTCTCTGCTCTCCTGAAGTAAGTGTCCATCATCACCATTTCTTCTCTTGTTTGAAATGGATTCTGTCCTAATGATAGCACCATCTATGCTCCTGGGCAACAACTAAGAAGCTTTGTTTGTAAGTAATTCATTAAAGAAGTAAGGTGTGTAGCTGGACTTGTCTTTTTTTGTCTTTTTTTCCTGCTCGCTCCATATCATAATGTAATAACACTATCAGCAACACACACTTGCTGTACCAAATGCGGCAAAGCATCTTTCCAGACAACAAAATACCCTCAAATTAAAGCACATTGTACAGTTTAACCTCGGATTCATTGTTTCATTTGAAGTCCAATGCTGGAGTACAGAGCTAAAACATATGTGGCCTCACCATATAAATATTACCAGTGCCACTTTCTGCCATGATAAGTAGCTACATCGGCTGCAGAGTGTGCAACCTAGTTATGTGTAATGTGTAACTCATTTGCATATCAATGGAAGGCCAGCTCCACTCTGTAAAGCAGGCTCAGATCAGAGACAGGGCTGTCGGAAATGTAGAAATAAATATTCATCAGTAGGTACTGGCTTAATGTTCTTCCTACCTGTGTCATGGTCATCTACAACGTTAAAGATGGGATTATAGCCTTGGTTTATAGCTAGAATTGGCGAATAGGAGAGGTACAATTTTACATGTTTGGTTAGCTGCTGTCTTGAAGTTTGAAGGACGTAAATGTTGTGCGTGTTAAGTTGTGTGTGTGTAACCTAATTGTCGTTGCACCCTGTTGGGTTTGGATTGGTCTATAGCCAGCATGCAAACAACAAGTCTTTTAATAGGTTATCTGGAAATGCTTTGTGGTATTTAATGAAGCGTGTTTACTGCTTGCAATGAAGATGCTAATGTTCTGACAGAGGGCATACAAAGCCATGCATGTAAGTAAAGTTTTATCCCTAATCCCTTGACCTAACTGCATAGCAGTTGTCTTACCAAAGATTTTCCATGATAGGAAGATACCGAACTGGCGCCTTTCCCCATTGTTTTTTTTGTCCACACAACAGGAAGTGAGCAGGCATGTGCAGTAGTGATTTTAGCGACAAGTAGTAGTCATTAGTCATTTAAATTACTCGATAACTGTCACTTATAGACATCAATTTTAGTTAGCTATAATTACGAACTGGTTAAAATAACAGGTTACCTAATTTATCTTCGCTAACTAACATTATTGCTTAACGTTAGCTTAGCTGCTAACATTACATCGTGTTTTGCTCAGAGTGGCTCGCATCTGACTGGCGCTAGTCTGATTAAAAGTTGGATTGTCAAAACCATTTCAGGTTATATGCAATTGTACTGGGTCCTGACCACCTAGGCATACATAATGTGGGTTTCTAGATTTCATAATTTGTCTTTCTAGAAATTACCTGTTTAGTGAACTGTTTTGGGAAAAACCCCATCGGCCTCCTGTTGTGCCTGTTGTCTGTTAATAAAGAAATTATTAAAATCATCAAAATTGTGAATTACCTACATTCAGATCATTAAGAGGTAGCGATCATTTGTTGCGATTAATCATGTTTGGAAATACTGGAGTGTTGTGTGTCAAAGAAGAGGGTGCATGTTAAACATGTTACAGGATTTTATTAATGTTTCAGTTGGCATCAATTACATTAACAATTTCAGTCAGGCTGGATAACACAGATTGTTGTGTAGTAAAAATAATTTACATTTATTGAGTTGACAACACAACAACAGTGTGGTGTAATGTACTATAAAGCATTTTCAGACATTTTCCAGATTGCATCACTTCTCAGCGTTTTTTCAGCACAAATTCTGTGTAAGAGATTATAACACGACCCGTAATCTACAGCAAGTGCGAAGGTAGTACATGTTTTACCTCAACACTACATACTTGTTGAAATCTCACCTTGTATATTTACTGGTTATTGTGGTAATTTTAATGAATTCAACAAACTGCTTGTATTTGCATTTTTAACCTTTTTTTAACCATCCTGTTTTAGCTTGAATGCTTTATTTGTCACTGACCCATTGATTAATTCTTATTTGTATGGTTATTGTAAGAACATCTGTTACATTTAAAATATAAAATGGTAAAGATAAAATAGATGATGCTTCATTTTTTTAATATAATATTGGCGTCTGGAGTCAGCTTGTTATCTTGATTCTTGTGAAATCTGGTCTGATTGTACTCGCATATGGAATGATGTTTGGGTCTTCTAAATGGAGCATTATGACTCAATTGGCACAAAGAGCATGAACTATAATGTCATTATGTTTCTTATTAATCACAGAGCATTGAAAGTATTGTCAAATCAGTTTTCTTTATATAGCCTGGATGTTTTCAAATGCTATTGAGCTCTGTTCTAGGCTCTTCAGAAATGTACTGTATTCAATTTCTGGCTTGTGTTGTCAGTGCTGCTTTAAATCAACCAATATTTGACGATGACTTGGTCTCCTAGCAACACAGTTTATTTCTAGATCCATCTCAATTATGTTAGGTCATGGTGCAAACATACTACTTCAATGCGTTACTTTCAAACAGATTAAAAATAACTAGTACTGTATTTACAGCATGTGATTGACATAAATGCTACAGTTGCTTTGTTGCTTTTGTTTTTTGTTTTTTTGTTTGTGAATACTTACTTTGAAATACAGCAAACAAATAGAAATGTATGCGTTTGGGCAAGCATAAACGTGTGTTTCAGCAGCAAGCATAAATATATGTTTATCAGGTGCACACACAGACAGTGCTTCAGGAAGATGTGAGCTTGTAGTGTGTGAGGCTTATAACCAGATGCTGTCTGGCTTTCACTGTGTAATTAAGCAATCGTCAAGAGTAATACAGAATAGTGTTACATAGAAAATTAAAGGTTGTTCAAACCAGCGGGAATTGTGTCAAAATCCTGCAAGCCTGCTGTCACACTAAAGCTTTTGTTAGTTTGTATTGGTTTGTTAATAACTGAGCTCATGACATTACCTGGCTTTAATAATTTACCTATTTGTTTATGCGGTAGCTTGCCTGTGATATGTGTCTATGTTACTGTAGAAAGGATAGTAGGACACAAAGGTTCTGATATAATGAATAAATATAGTCTCTCATTGTTTTGTCTGAGCTGTGTAGGCTAGGGTTGTTCAGAGACACTTACTGCCTCTGCCTGTTAAACCAATAAAATGATCTGTATCTTCATTCAGTAAGGTGGAACCCAACAAACTGTCGAAGGAAGTTGGTATCCGTTTGTCTTTTTAAAATTTTTATAAATGTATCTGTCAATGTCAAGAAATGCAGTAAGTCGCAAGAAGTATCTTTCATCGTGTTCCCCAAATAACTTTCATTTTTCCTTTCTTTATCATGTTCTGATAATATTTTCTGAATATTATTGGTCTTCAGGAAGAAAAGCAATTATTTGGTGTACAATGCATTGTGTGTGCATTTCCACATTGTGAGTTTGGCTTCAGACATGGCCGTAGTGGAGATGTTTTATGACCTCTGCAGTCTGGTATTTGTGCCCCACGTGGCCTATCAGTCCGTACTCTTGTAAAAAGACTTGACGTCACTGATGTGTTTTGAGAGCGTGAAATTATGTTTCCCTAGGCCGACACAACGCATCCGTTGACGAAGCACAGGAAGATCGCGTCTTCGTTCCGAGACACCTCGCTCTTCGAAATCTTCACACTCTCCTGCAATTTGCTGAAACAGGTGCGGGCCGCAGGGTGTGGGTCTGTCCCACTGTCTCTACTCCTCATATTTTGGGATGCGTGTACCCTTTTGAACATGACCTAGGGCCTTTGATTTTCAGGCAAGTTGCACTTTACCTTTGCACCAATCCCTGTGACCCAGCAGTTAGCACAGTCACCAGCTCTTTGAATCATGAAGTGCATAAATACAGCATATTTTGAATTGGCACCATTTCATGGGTTTGAATTATTCCGAGTTTCTTTATTGCAGCATTTTTTTCAAACCTATTAAAAGCCTGTATAATTCTTTTCTGAAACCTCCAAGCCATAGCATCCTGAAAGTGTGTCCAAGGCAGATTTAAAAGCAGCTATTTTTTATAGATAAGTCTAGCATGTTATGGATAGGCAGTTAAAAAGTGGCCCATCCAATATATGTATATTTCTGCATCATGAGCTCTTTAATTACTGTCTAACATGCACAGATGTTTCTGTCATAAAAATTACATTTGCTAACTTTTTAGCCAAGTTGCAACTAACAAGTTACTATCTGTCATTGGTGTGTGGTGACTAAATGGTGCTTGATTGGGGGTTTACAAACCTGAGAGGCTCAGCATATATTTTATATTCAGCAATGTACTGGATTAACAAAGACATAGCACGTGCGTGCGTGCGTGCGTGCGTGCGAGAGACTGACCCCACCCTGTGTGCAAGTCTGTCCCCCTCGTATGTGTGTGGTGAGGGACTGACCCCACCGTGTGTGTGTGTGTGTGTGTGTGTGTGTGTGTGTGTGTGTGTGTGTGTGTGTGTGTGTGTGTGTGTGTGTGTGAGTGTGAGGGACTGGCCTCACCCTGTGTGTGTGACTGACCCTGCCCTGTATGTGTGTGAGACTGACCTCGCCGTATGTGTGTGTAACTGACCCTGCCCTGCATGTGTGTGTGACTGACGCTGCCCCGTGTGTGTGTGTGTGTGCGCGTGCGTGCGTGCGTGCGTGCGTGTGTGAGAGAGAGACTAACCCTGCCCTCTGCGTGTGACTGACGCTGCCCCGTGTGTGTGTGCGCGTGTGTGTGTGTGCGCGTGTGTGTGTGCGCGTGCGTGCGTGCGCGTGCGTGCATGCGTGTGTGAGAGAGAGACTAACCCTGCCCTCTGCGTGTGACTGACCTCGCCCTGGTGCACACGTGTGTCCTCAGGCATCCGGGAAGAACCTGAACCTGAACGACGAGAGTCAGCACGGCCTGCTCATGCAGCTGCTCAAGCTGGCCCACAACTGCCTCAACTTCGACTTCATCGGCACCTCCACCGACGAGTCCTCAGACGACCTGTGCACGGTGCAGATACCCACCAGCTGGAGATCGGGTGAGACTGAGGAGGGCCTGGGAGAGGGCTTTTCTCCGGCCCCCTGTGCTTTTATGTGAGGCTTCTAGTTTGACAGCAGGTCCCTCAGCTATAGCTGTCTAACCACTCAACCAATATACGTCTGGAAGGAGACCTGGGGGGGGTATATCACGAACATTACTGAGTCAGCTGGATAAGTTCACGGAGTAAAACGCAGAACTCTTCCTAAACTGGAACTTGGAATGAAGTAAAAAAACAGCTGTTCCTGATTTTATTCTAAACTTATCCTGCTTACTTGGTTATCCTGCTTCATGCTGTACCTCCCTGCCGTGGGTGTATATTTTGTCTCTGGACTGAGTACCTC
Organism: Conger conger; assembly: GCF_963514075.1. Taxonomy (NCBI): domain Eukaryota; kingdom Metazoa; phylum Chordata; class Actinopteri; order Anguilliformes; family Congridae; genus Conger; species Conger conger. Next base: position 27,224,157 of record NC_083770.1, read on the forward strand.
TCTAAATGTACTGCTGTCTCTTGAGGGACCCACTACTCATTGGCTGCTCTAGCTATGGCCTATCAGTAATGCTCTGTAGCTCCTAATCATCACCAAGTCATTGCACAGTTAACTTTCATTGATTAATTACGTCTCTTGTAGCAGGTGCTAAGGTGTAGCTGTTTATATCAATGTTCCTGTCTCTGCCAGTGCTATAGTGTCCCCGGGAGGTTCACTGTGGCTTGTTTCACTGTGCTGACTGATGGCCCTCTCTCTGTGTCTTACAGCGTTCTTGGATTCCTCAACCCTGCAGCTGTTTTTTGATTTGTATCATTCCATCCCCCCGTCGCTCTCGCCCCTGGTGAGTGAAGCCAGCCTGTGGTCCGTGCCGTGGTACACCCCCACCCGGTGGAGGGGCTGTTTGTCTTTTTCCCCTGACAGGCCCGCGAGGGGGGCATCATCCAGAATGAACATCATCCAGAATGAACCGCTTAAGTGTATTCTGGAAATACCCATCAAATATGTTTTCCCAACACATTCAGTCAGTATTAAAGTAGGAAAACAAACAAAAGTATCGTCTATGCTAGCTAAGAGGAATGGAAGATCATTTGTCAAAATCTGTTTACTGTTTAATTTACATTTTAGGTAGATTTTTGAGTATCCAATCATATTTGTCGGCGACTTCACTGCAACATCAGCATTCACATAAAAGGTCTACCCGACTTAATTTGACAGACTGCAGTTACTCACATCAGCCAGAGGGGGCTGTGCAGGGGCTGCCTGTCATAGTCACAGTTGGGATATTTCCTGACAGCCCAGTTTTTATTGTAAGATTGAGAATGTGGGGTTTGTGAGCTCATAGAAAAAATCTGTTGAGTGTTTTTTTTGGTTGTTTTCAAGAGCAGAGATTCACAAGCCAGTCAATCCATTCAAATGCTGTTGTGGCAATATGCAAGAGTTTTTTTATTTATTTATATACTTTGCATTACTAGAATAATTGACTTGTCTTTCTGCTTCTCTACCCAGGTCTTATCTTGCTTAGTACAAATAGCATCTGTTCGAAGATCCCTCTTCAACAATGCCGAAAGAGCAAAGTTCCTGTCCCATCTTGTGGATGGGGTCAAAAGGATATTGGAAAACCCACAGGTATTTTGAGATCTGAGATAGGTGTGACCATTCATTTAGTGAGTGCATGTTCAAAGTTGTCTGAATGCATGGGAATCTGTGGCTGCAGGCCTAAATCTGCATCTACCTTTATGAATGGAAACTGATGGTTCATGATTGACGTTTTTCACAATATTAAAAAGGTTTCTTAGGACCCATGTAGAGGTAATAATTTATTCTGAATTGTTCTCCAGAGCTTGTCAGACCCAAACAACTACCATGAATTCTGTCGACTGTTGGCACGACTGAAAAGTAACTACCAGCTTGGGGAGCTGGTCAAAGTGGAGAATTACCCTGAGGTCATTCGATTGATCGCCAACTTCACTGTCACAAGCTTGCAGGTGAGTTAGTGAGTTGGTAAAACTTAGTTGCAGTTTGGCAGATTCCCCGAGCTGGTGGCTGGTGTTTACCACTGTAGCACACGGCTAATAGAAGGAGAGACATTGGTCACCAGTGCTGTTGCAAGAGGATTCATTCAGAAAACCTGTTCCATGTTTTACAATATTTCACTGTAAACCTGGTTCTTTTTGTTACATTTCAGTTAAATTAGATATCAGGAGGCAAAATTAGACAGAAAACGTAGCTTGTCATGTGTTAGGTTGGTTAGAATGGTGAGACAAGGATGCAATTGAATATGGTCTTATTGTTGGCTTTGTGTCTGTATGATGGCAGCTGGCATAATTTGAAAACAAGATCATAACAAAATGAGTGATGTGGTTTAGAGCTGGAGTCTGCCCTGATCCCCAGTACTCAGGACTGCACTAGCTCCCTTATGAAGACTGAGGGTACAGTTAAGCTGCTCTAGTCACTATAGTTTTCCTGCTGTTGAAACTCCATTGGGTATTCTGGATCCAATTTTGTTTTACTTTCTAAGTGGGCCAATCGACTTGGCAGTTGTTTTATTAGAGCGTTAAGATATTTTTAAAAAATAGTTTTGTTACTCATCAACATGAAATACAACAGCATGTATTATTATTTGAAGTTATGTGTTTTGCGGGGCTAAATTTTGAGGCTGTGAAGAAGCTATGTTATCGGACTGGCTCTTTTGAATTGTAGAGCCAGCTTTTCTCTTTATTGTGTGAGAGCCCCCATCTTCATGATCATTTTACACCTGTAATGGGAAAACATAATGTCTTCCAGCTTGAGACTGGGTGTGGAACCATCCAACCAGACAGGCTTGTGCATGAAACTGAGCAACAGTTAAACTTTTATTTTGCCCTTGTGTTGTGCCCCCAGCACTGGGAGTTTGCCCCCAACAGTGTGCACTACTTGCTGAGTTTGTGGCAGCGGCTGGCAGCGTCAGTGCCCTATGTCAAGGCCACAGAGCCACACCTGCTGGAGACCTACACACCTGAGGTCACCAAGGCCTACATCACCTCCCGCCTAGAGTCTGTGCACATCATTCTCAGGTAGGGAGCTTCTCACATTGTAGCATCTCTCCATCTCTGATCTGCACACAACCCTACCCTAGGTGAACTGTTTTTAGGCAGCATTTTTTGGACTGCATCTTATTTAATTGCATTAACAGGAACTGAGAGCGCTGAGAGCATTACGTTTATATGGGTTTAATGGCTTTGTTTGAGATTTTGAGGGGTTCGTGTCTTGTTTGACAGAGACGGGCTGGAGGATCCTCTGGACGACACGGGATTGGTCCAACAGCAGCTGGACCAGCTGTCCACCATCGGGCGGTGTGAGTATGAGAAGACCTGCGCTCTTCTGGTGCAGCTGTTCGACCAATCGGCCCAGTCCTACCAGGAGCTGCTGCAGTCCACCAACTCCAGCGCCATGGACATCGCTGTGCAGGAGGGTAAGAGAGCCAGTGAGACTGTGAGAGAGAGAGAGAGAGAGCGAGAGAGAGAGAGATAGACCATTTACCTGGTTGTGGCGCCATCCACACATATGCGCATGCACGCACACATGCAGGCATACAGACACACCAGTACTCGCCTCCAACCTCTATATTTACAAAGGAAAGACAAAGAAATGCCAAATAAATGTTTTTGAATATAGTTAACAACAATCATAACCTTGGAGGCTTAATACACTATATAGGGTTAATAGAACAGTGAAAACAAGAAAAATGGTTAATATGTTGTCCCAATTCGCCAGATTGATGCCTGATGTTAGTACTACATAACACAAATGGTTCCACGGGAAAAATAATTAATTACTCATCATCTACCCTTGAAACATTTAATAAATTTCAGTCTTGGGAGCATAGATTAGTTTCTTGGAAAAAGTGAAAAGATCAATTAATGAAAATGGCCCAGCTTCTCTATAGGGAAGCAACACAAAAGATAAGAGAAACAGAAAGCCTGCAACTCAAACAGCGGGCACACACTTTTAACTGAAGGGGTTTCCTTCACAGTGCGAAAAATGGTCTTAAATAAAAGCATATTTACAACTCTGACCAACTGATCTAATATATTAGACAACTAAACATAGATGTATGTAAATAAACCGACAAAGTAATCACAAACCATCGCGACTTGTTCTCACAAAAACGAGACGCAGCAAGATCTATTTCAAATGAGGAAGTTAATAATTTCATTATGCTACATCTTATGACTGTCCTATTGTAAGTTTGTATCAACATGCAATAGCCTACAGGCGATTGAGTGCAAGAAATAACTCCCTGGCTAGCTTGCCATCTAGTCCAAGAAATACACACAGCGATGCATCTAAAAAAAAAGAAGTGAACGCCATCGCTAGTTAACATTTTCAAAACCCAACTTACGCAGTTTAGAGGGGAGCAGCGTTAAAACACAGCTGCTGGTTTTGCACACACTTGCATTTCATCAGGTTTTTCTAAAGGATAATGCCCCTGTTTTGTTTCTTGTTCGAAAAACATTGTAATAAAATGAAAAATGCTCACGAAAAGAAACGTTCTATGTTGTATTGGCTAAGCTACATGTAAATACAACGACGCCAAGGATTTATTTTGAAACTAGCTAGCCAGCGATCTGATATAATTCGGGAACGGATATGTTAATTTATAAGTTAACTGGTTAAATCCTGGGAGCGCACAGTAGCCGGCATCTTGCTTTTATACGCCAGTTAGTCGGTTAAGTTGCTGTAGCTACAAACATTATACACTACAAGCTAATGATGAAGACAAACAAAGTCCAGCCATTTCGGATGGCCAAACTAAATAAATATTTAAACATGAAATAAATTATTTACCGGACCAACAAGCCAATGTTAGACGTTACAGATAGACTGTGAGTGAGAAACTGAGAGACACCAGCGTCTCGGCCACTGTAGAGAATGCGTAGTACTGCATTTCATTCTGTAGATGTACTGTAGGGCAGCTGTCCCCCAATCTGGTTAATCTTTCATAACTTGCATTATTTCTGTGACTCAGTCTGACATTTCACTTTAATAATACATTTTATGCCTAAATAAATGCCTTTCTAAACCCAAGACTGCTGTCATTGAAATATTCATGGCTAAGGACTAAAACAAAGCGAGTACCATTTCAATGGTAAGAACAATTGGATGAGAACATTACATGATTCAGAGGCGTGTCGGAAGTGATACTCAAAAACATGTATGAAAAATAAATACAATGACTCATTCTGACTGCGTCATCATTTTTATGTGGCTGCAGGGCGTTTGACCTGGCTGGTGTACATTATCGGGGCAGTGATTGGTGGGCGCGTGTCTTTCGCCAGCACGGATGAACAAGACGCTATGGACGGAGAGCTAGTGTGTCGGCAAGTAATCCGCCCAACTTTTTTAACTTCTTATACTAGGCCAAGCCTGTGAGTAAAATTAATATTTTGTGTACGTTCAGTTTCATTAATAGTTAATGATGCTTAATTATATGATTATAATACTCCCTCCAAAGGTGAGATACATTGACAAGTAAATGTATTTTGCATAGAATGGTGACCCTTTTCTGTGGAATGGTCACATGACATTGAGTGTCATGTTTGCGGTCTCCTCCCCAGGGTGTTACAGTTGATGAATTTGACTGACTCCCGTCTGGCACAGGCCGGCAACGAGAAGCTGGAGCTGGCCATGCTCAGCTTCTTCGAGCAGTTCCGCAAAATTTACATCGGAGATCAGGTGCAAAAATCCTCAAAGGTAATTGGTTGCTTTCGCAGAGTTTGCAGACAATCATTACACAGTGGTGCGAAATAAAAGCTTATATGGTAAGTTTAGAGACGTGCACTGAATCCTGAAAACACAGATGACTTCACAGCTCGTCAAAAACAGTTTATTTTGATATTAACTGTTTAAAGGACAATTCTGAATGCAGATGATTTTGAAGGAGCACAGAAATGCTGTAATATGTTACCAGTTAAAATAAAATGAAGTTTTATTTGTGCTGTACAGCGACTCCAAAATGTGCACATATTTAAGTTGTTATCATTGGTTTAGTCATGTCTCCACTTCTCCTTCTATTAAATTACATTTAGTCTTTGTGCTCTCTAAGCTTTTTGCTTCAATGTTTTGTCCTTGGCTTCGTAAATTATGGGATATAGTGAGCAGTGATTTAGTTGTGGTATGAAGGGCGAACTTTTGACAGTCCACCATATATAACTTGTCTTATTTATATTGTATATTGTATATCTGAACCCCTCATATTTCATCCTGTTCAACGCCCTTAAGCACATCTTAAGGGTCAAGATCCCATGAGTCAAGATTGTCTCAACAAATGGTTTTATAACTCAGATGACACTCAAACCAAGCATCCACAACACTGCACTTTGACAGTTATATGGAGGCTGTATGGAAAGTGAGCAGTTGACATCAGTGTTGATGACTGTTGCTCTAGTTGGAGGTTATGTGGGTGTGTTTGTATTGGGCTGCACTGACCAGCAGTGACACTGATAATACTGTTGTTGCGTTGAATAATTCCCATTGGAAGCTCCTCCGATAAGCTAGTGGGCATATGTCAGATAGATTTACTGGAGGTAATATCTTCCACTAAATAGACTGTGTGATAAAACCTTGGCGCATTAGCTGGCAGAATTTATTCATGCCAAAAGGTATTGAATGTGTTTCTGGCAGGATATGAACAGCATCTAATGCTCGATCAAGGCAACACCTAGATGGTTCAATGGAAATGGAAGCCTTTTTTTCCTTGATACACTATAATGGTATAAAATATTTTATTTCAAATCAACTGAAAAGATTGTACAGTATGTGGCAGCGGTGTAGCCTGGTTGTTAAGGAGTTGTGCTTGGTACTCTGACAGTTAATCTGTAGTAGTAGGTAGATTTGCTAGGCATAGCACTTCACTTGTTCCCTTGAGTAAGTTACTTAAACTGACTTTCTTCTGTGTATATCCCTTTGAATAAATGGATTGTATGTAAGCTGTGTTGGTTGCCTGCTAAGTGTAATGTAATTGTAATGGACAAGGAGTTAAAAAGAAACGTACAGTTAAGACGTTTCAAATTAGCATTATCCCAATAAAGGCCAAGCCCCAAACTTTTAACATAATTGACTTTAATCATAACTCCAACCATCTTGTCTGTATTAATATTGTGCTGCTTTACTTTATCATCTGCATTATGTTAGAATGGATCTGGACTGAGCAGATGGCTGTAAATGAGAGATCTGACTAAAAACAAGCTTTATCATGTTTATATTTAGCTACCTCTTGGCAGTCTGTGGTCCCGGTTGACCTGGATCATGGCTGAAATTGCTCAAGAATATCTAAAGTATGGCACGTTAGCTCAGAGGCATTTCCTTAAAATCTGTGTTCGACAATCTGTTTTGGATTTTCTCCTTGCTGTAGGTTGGTTTTGATTCAAATTTTTGCTTGTGAAACCTGAAATTGAACACGCATCCTTTTTCCCATTTTAAAGGAAAATTCAACCCATTTGCTCACATACACATGTTATTACTTATGTTTACTGTCGTAATATATAGCTTGATTTGTAAGCTATGAAATGTTTTCGATTTTGAAATTTTTTCATGCTAAGCAATGCTGATTTGGCACTGTGGTTTTGTTGAGATATCTTTGTCATAGATGCAATGAGATGCAATGACCTCATACTACAAATATAAATTCTGTACAATATTTAGGTACCTTTTGGTGAAAATCATAAGTGACCCTTTATGAATGACCTTTAATGACTCTCATAAGCATTTTTTAATGGGTCTCATTTTTAGGTGTATGTAAAGATGCACGATGTTGTGTAAATCAGTATAGAGTTTCTAATTTAGACCTTTTTCCACTGTTCCTCAGCTTTATCGCCGTCTCTCTGAGGTCTTGGGCTTGAATGATGAAACCATGGTGCTAAGCGTCTTCATCGGGAAAATGTGCGTATAGCAAAACTTCATGTCCCGTGATGCATTGTGTTTCTGTGAATACACAATACACTGAGCTGGAAACTGCTGGGGTTTGATCAGTGTTTATAAAGTTGGTATGTGTATGTATCGGTCTTTAGCATCATTTCCCATTTGGTCCTTTATGTAAACAGATGTGGTTACATAATTTCTGTGAATTTTATTGATGGATATTTTGCTGTTTGTTGTAAAATTGAATTATGTAGAATCACTAATCTGAAGTACTGGGGAAGATGTGAACCCATTACCTCCAAGACCCTCCAGCTTCTCAACGACCTCTCCATTGGATATCCTTTATCGTCTGCTTAGCTGTCTCCCATCGTGTTTACATTCTGTCTCCAGCTTTCTCATTTCATTCAAACGTGAAGTCTGCACTCCACTGTAAGGGTTTGGAAAGGTTACTCTCAGTATGTGCACGTGATACTGAAAAAAGCTGTGTCAGCTTTGCCAGTCATGATTTGTAGCATCTTATTTTTAACTTGTAAATATAAATTGTATTGCCCCTTTCATTTCATCTCTTCTTTTTTTAGTTTTTACATTAAGCTATAGCTTTCCTTGTATGTGGTGTGTCAGTACTGTGCTTCTCCTTAACTCCCAGTGTACCTACAGCAGCGTGAGAAAGCTGGTGAAACTCAGCGCTGTCCAGTTCATGCTGAACAACCACACCGTAAGTAGCAGACTGCGGTCTTCACACATCCTCTGTGCCTAGGGTATTTCCATTTCAATTGGGTCATCTCACTGGTTTTTTTTTTTTTGTGTGTGTGTTTGTCTGGACAGAGTGAGCACTTTTCCTTCCTGGGCCTTAACAATCAGTCAAACCTCAGTGACATGAGGTGTCGGACCACTTTTTACACTGCACTGGGGCGTCTGCTGATGGTGGACTTAGGTGAGAATCAGCGAATGTGCATCTCCTGTCCTGCTGCTCCCAATGGCCCCTCTGAGGTCATCTGCTAACTGCTGTGCTTACTTACTTAGTGGATTACTCATTCTGTTAACGCTCCTATTTCTAGATTTTTCTTTTATGGGGTGATAGATGTGAGTTTTATTGTTCCCTGGTGGCACATTGGAAGGGCTTGCCAACTGTCATGCGACTCACCTGTCTGTCTCTCTGGGATGTGGTCTACAGGTGAAGATGAGGACCAGTTTGAGCAGTTCATGTTGCCCTTGACTGCTGCTTTCGAAACTGTAGCACAGATGTTCAGCACCAACACTTTCAATGAGCAAGAAGCCAAAGTGAGTGTCAAGTGGTGATGGATGGTCGCACTAAATGGCTAAATTTCTCCACTTTATGAATCTTTTGTGAGCTTTGACTTCTTCCTTATTGTTCTGCATGTCAAATAATTACGGTTTACTTTTCAGAGAACATTGGTAGGCCTTGTGAGAGATTTACGAGGGATTGCCTTTGCCTTCAATGCTAAGACCAGCTTCATGATGCTGTTTGACTGGATGTATCCTTTCAGTGTCTAGAGGCGTTTACACTTCAAACAGAGTCTGATTTGTCTTCTTCAACTGTTTTTTTTTTTTTTTTTTTTTTTTTCAAACACCAACTGTCTAATGAAAATTTCAGAAGGTTGACCCCAAAGGTGTGGTGGGTCTGTTTGTTTTGATCATTTTCCTCAGCCCCTGCCCCCTCAGTTACCCCTCCTACATGCCCATCCTGCAGAGGGCCATTGAACTGTGGTACCATGTCCCAGCATGCACCACACCAGTGCTCAAACTCATGGCAGAGCTTGTTCACAACAGGTGTGATTGTCCTTGTTCATATGATGGAGATATAAAAATGTCACTTTAAGTACTTCAAAATGCAGTGTTAAAGCATTTTCATAGTTCGGTTGGCATGAGCCCAGAGGTTGTAATAGTGAATTTACTCATAATTCTTTAATGGAAATGTAGACTCCCTGATTACAGCCTTTTAATCTGTTCCATTTTCTGTGTGCAGGTCACAGAGATTACAGTTTGATGTTTCATCACCCAATGGAATCCTGCTTTTCAGAGAAACCAGCAAGATGATAACTACATATGGTAAATATGACAGCTCCGGTTGAATTTTCTCAAGGACCTGCGTTAGAAAATTCCTGTCGGAAGCCTTTATGAAAGGCTTAAGACCAGTTAGGTTGTATTGTATTCAGGGAACTTTCTGACTGACTGACTAATCTTCTTGAAACATGAATGTTTGGTACCAACGGGAGGTGCCAAATTGGCACGTAATCAGTGTAGTTATCACGGACACATCTTGGGAAAGACTGGTTTTCTGCTGCCCTCTCTTCATCCAGAACCTAGCAACACTAATTCATTAATTCCCTCAAAATTAAAGCCCCTGAGGAACTGAATTCCTACATTTTCTGTAGTAATACTGAGTAGTAGTACTGAGTAGTACTGAGATGAAAATGCTTCAGTGAAGGAAGTAAAGGTAGCCTGTAAATTGGAGTTATATTTTCTTTATTTGTTTCTGCTTATATTTAAGCACTCAGTGAAGTACAATGGTCTCTTAGACCTTGGTTAACATCAATTGGTGAAATTAATCCAATAATATGTGGCAGTAATATCAAATAGAGTAAGTTAAATTGGTAAACCGTAGATTAGGATCTTAGATTTAAACAAATTAAATTACATGCAATTTCAGGTCAAAAGCCTTAAAACAAGGCCTTCTGAATGAATCTTTTTTAAAATATTTTTTCCACCTGGTGATCACAGGCAATCGTATCCTGACGATAGGGGAGGTGCCGAAGGATCAGGTCTATGCCCTTAAGCTGAAAGGCATCTCCACCTGCTTCTCCATGCTGAAGGCAGTCCTGAGCGGAAACTACGTCAACTTCGGCGTCTTCCGCCTGTACGGGGACGATGCGCTAGATAACGCTCTGCAGACCTTTATCAAGCTCCTCCTCTCCATCCCACAGAGCGACCTGCTGGTGAGCACCCCCTGCAGTCCACGGGCCCTCAACAGGCTCTTACCCCCTACAGCCAGGGCCCTCACACGCTCTTACCCCCAACAGCCAGAGCCCTCACACGCTCTTACCCCCAACAGCCAGGACCCTCAAACACGCTCTTACCCCCTACAGCCAGGACCCTCTAACACGCTCTTACCCCCTACAGCCAGGACCCTCTAACACGCTCTTACCCCCTACAGCCAGGGCCCTCACACACACTCTTACCTTCTACAGCCAGGGCCCTCACACACACTCTTACCTTCTACAGCCAGGGCCCTCACACACTCTTACCTTCTACAGCCAGGGCCCTCACACACTCTTACCCCCTACAGCCAGGACCCTCAAACACGCTCTTACCCCCTACAGCCAGGACCCTCAAACATGCTCTTACCCCCTACAGCCAGGGCCCTCACACACGCTCTTACCCCCTACAGCCAGGGCCCACAAACATGCTCTTACCCCCTACTGTCAGGGCCCTCAAACACACTCTTACCCCCTACAGCCAGGGCCCACAAACACACTCTTACCCCCTACAGCCAGGGTCCTCAAACACACTCTTACCCCCTACTGTCAGGGCCCTCAAACACGCTCTTACCCCCTACAGCCAGGACCCTCAAACACGCTCTTACCCCCTACAGCCAGGGCCCACAAACACACTCGTACCCCCTACAGCCAGGACCCTCAAACACGCTCTTACCCCCTACAGCCAGGGCCCACAAACACGGTCTTACCCCCTATTGTCAGGGCCCGCAAACACGCGCTTACCCCCTACAGCCAGGGCCCTCAAACACGCTCTTACCCCCTACAGCCAGGGCCCTCAAACACGCTCTTACCCCCTATAGCCAGGGCCCTCAAACAAGCTTTTACCCCTACAGCCATGGCCCTCAAACAAGCTCTTACCCCCTACAGCCAGGGCCCTCAAACAAGCTCTTACCTTCTACTGCCAAAATTCATCAGTGCTACACCAAAGTCAATTGCACCTCTTTTTGTTTACTAGACCGCAAGCTGAACATCAGGTAACAGACATTCAGTTATTTTGTCGGTCTAGTGGGTTGTGTATCTATTCAGTGTGTAGACAGCACCTTCCTCTGACTGCTAGCGCTTACTGTGCTCCATCACTCCTCTGGGAATCCTCTCCAGAGCATTCTGGACTCGGCATGCTGACTCCAATAAGCCTTGTTTCACCAGCTTATCTCAGACAGGCTGTTGTACAGAAACCTGTGTCTGAGCGCTACCTGTCCACAGTGCGACTGATGCAGAACCACTCTGCCTTGAACTGTGAGTCAACTTGTAAAGTGTCTTTCACACAGAGCTGTCTGTTTAACACGCGGAAGGGGCCATAACTTTCAAATATACGTATGCAATCCATCCATGTGTCTATGATGGTGCCTTATAAGAGTAAGAATCTGTGTAGGTACAGTGTTGTTAAAAATTTGCCCCCATCCATTTATGACATTTCATAATAGTAGAGGAAACCAGGAAGGCGGCAAATACTTTTTTCGGTCCGTAATTTCTTATCCCATTGTTGAAGTCCATTATTCTCTCCTACAGGACTACCCGAAGTTAAGTCAGTCCTACTATTCTCTGCTGGAGGTCCTGACTCAAGACCATATGAACTTCATCGCCAGTCTGGAACCTCACGTCATCATGTATATTCTCTCCTCCATCTCTGAAGGACTTACTGCACTTGGTAAATGTCGGCGTTAACCAGTTACACACGTGGCTGTCCGCTCCATTCCATGCCGATAGTCTCTTCTCGCCAATAGAGATGCGACCTGTATATTCTGTGCATTTATAGTCCGTGGCATTAGTGGTTGAATAAATGACCGTGCTCTGACTGTAAAATGGATGAGTTTGGTGTTTGTGTGGCCTTACACCTCCATTTCAGTGATTTCACATATTCCCACATAAAATTAATAAGGCCAGTTATTACTGAAGTCCCAAGACTTTGCACATTATTGTTTAGCAACTGCAGATGAACAGGAATTGGTCTTACATAAAGGTGTTTGATGACCACTCTTCCACGCGGAGAAGAATAAGTTATTTTAAAGTAATTTAGCTATTATATGGTGCCTGTATTTCTCCAGTGTCCAGTGAGTAGATGATTTAATTACTCATTATATTCTCGCTCCCACAGTGTTGTTTTAGTGGTGCGGGGCTTTCCCAGGTGTTGTCATTTTCTTGGAGGAGCCTATGAGAGGCTGAAATCCCAACGGCTAACTTGTAAAGTGCCCCTCATCACATTGCCCATGTGAACTAATCCCATCCCATCTCCTTTCTCTTCCAGACACAATGGTATGTACAGGATGTTGCTCCAGCTTAGACCACATAGTAACCTATCTATTTAAGCAGCTGTCGCGTAGCACCAAGAAGAGGGCCGTGCCCATGCCGCAGGAGAGCGACCGCTTCCTGCACATAATGCAGCAACACCCAGAGATGATTCAGCAGGTGAGTGAGCTGAAGGGGCCCGTATTAACTCACATAATCATTATATTAGTGCTCAAAACACGTTCAGAAACCATAGAAGAATGAGGATAAAATAAACCAAAGTAACTCATGAAGGTAAAATTAGAACATCAAAGCATAGACTGTCTTGAAAAGTATGGGAATATTGAAATACAACATAAAATATGCCTGCATTTGTCGTATTATAATCCTGAGAAATGTGGTACCTTTTTCTTGCAGATGCTATCAACCGTACTTAATATCATCATTTTTGAAGACTGCCGAAACCAGTGGTCTATGTCCCGGCCGTTGCTAGGTTTGATCTTGCTAAATGAGAAGGTACGTTTTGGACTTGTTGTCTTGCGTCTCTGTCAAAATGTCACCATAAGAGCTAATTACTTTCAGCGTTGTGGAGTGCTCACATTTCGTTAGACCTGTTGGGGCTTCAGGATGCCATGGGAAAGTTTAGAGTCAGCTCCATCCCCTCCTGTGTTCATAATGACTACTAATATGTACAAACTGCATTTTAAATATTTAGAGTGGCATTTGTAGGAGTGCATTTGAGCACTATTGGCCTACCTGCATGTGTAGCAGTTGTAATTGCATTGGGGTGTCTTACCTCTGTTTCATTGCTACAGAAGTCAGAAACATGTATATGATGTATATCCGTTGTCTACTGACCAGTGTGTGGTTTCTGCCTTCGGCCATCTTGTCTTCCTCAGTATTTTGCTGAGCTGAGGAACAGTATAGTGAACAGCCAGCCGCCAGAGAAGCAGCAGGCCATGCACCTTTGCTTTGAAAACCTAATGGAAGGCATTGAACGGAACTTACTCACAAAAAACCGAGACAGGTATGCACATTCCCGTTGTATGTACATATGTATTATATGTGTGTCCGTGTAATTAAATTATATCTGAACTTTTTATTGATATGCAATGTTTAGTCGTAACAAATTGGCCTACTGCAAATTTGAACTTTCCCATAGCTTCAGTTCTTCTTAGCATGAGAGTTACCTTTTAATTTTTAATAATCAATTCACGTCCATTTAAACTCGAGCAACGGTCCAGATTGCTCCTCCAGCCTTACAACTCCAAACACATTGGCTTCCTTTCCGACAGGTTTACACAGAACCTCTCAGTATTTAGAAGGGAAGTGAACGACTCCATGAAGAATTCCACGTACGGGGTAAACAGCAACGACATGATGAGCTGACGTTCCTCCAGCTGGAGCCCCCCTCTGCACCCCTGTCCCCCCCGGCCCGGATGCCTGGGGGGCCCCCTCCACAGCGCCCCGGCCCCCACCGCCACTCCTCCGTACCTGACCTCTCCACGCCTGGTCCCCCATCTCCACCCCCTCTTTTTTGTGCTTTTTATATGTATATTTTAAAGTCAGTTTCCGGGTCACAGATAGCCATGGTGACTATACACTGACAGCTGAGGCTCACAGAGAGGACAACGGACAGTTGGGGAGAAGCACGGACATTGAAAAAGCAACGAGAAAAGCGTCCTCTCCAAACTCTCGCCCAGGGGGTCCTAGCGACGGGGAAGGGGAGCTGCTAAATTATAATACTCTGCTTCTGTCTGCCTTGTATAAAAAATAATCAAGTGTACATTTTTTTCGTAACATTTTGAACAATGTTTATAATAATTCAATTTGAAAAAAAGATAAAAAATAGTGTGATTGAAGTTTTTACAGTCCAGTAGTGCAACAGTGTTGAGTGCAGGATTTGGGTGTGTGTGAAGGGTACATGGAAAATATCCAGGTGATAAATGATGTTGTTTGGGAGTGCGTGACAGATTGGGGTTTGGCGTGAGGGGAGAGAAAGGGTTTCGAGAGAATTTCGAATGATCAGACCTGTTGTAGATTCTTTTTTTTCGCCCCCCACCTCTGACCTTTCAAGCGACCCTGAGCGTTTGTAAATACAGACCCCTGCTGCCTTGCAGATGTTTGTGAGGAGTATCTGTGCGTCAGTGGGCGTCCTGTCCCCTCCAGTGAACCCAGGGGTTCTGTGCGAGCGACCTTTAACCCCGCCTTGGGAAACGGGCTCTTCTTCCTCCCAGGGTCCCTCGGCAGGGCTCCGTGGGGTCCTCGCTGGCCTTGCCTTCAGCTCTGCCCTCAGGCCTAGCGACTGGACTCTGCATTACAGCAGAACAATCTTGGGGCTTGTCCAGTTACCGCTAACACTTTTGTGGGCCAAAAGTGGCCTTGGTCAAATCAGACAGGCTTCCCGGGAAGTCACCTTATGGCTGTGCTGTTAATCCGCCCTGGAGGAGTGTTGTGTGGAATATGTTGTGTACCGTGTGAAAGCTGGCGCACGCCCATGTGAAGACTGGGTGTGGCTCATGTCGAGACAGTAGTGGTCCTCTCTTCATCTCGCTGCCCGTTTTCAAGCAAAATCACCTTTTACGTTACAGATTCCTCCAAAAGAACCCACTTACTTTGAATAACTGAAAAAAGAAAACCTAGACGACAGTAGCTCAAATACTATCTTTAGAAATACAGAGTGGATATATGAGTATATTAGCAACTTCTGCTATTCTGAACAAATGTTGCTGCTAATTGTGAAGAAGTAGATCATCTCTAACCATGTTCGGCACTCATGGATATTAAACTGAGTTCATTTCTTCTTCTTTTTTTTTTTGTTAGGATTTTTTTTTGGTTCCCTGATGTGAATGTGTCCTTTTGGAGACTGTTGGGTCCATTGAGTGATAAAGTAGCTGGTTGAACTGTTTGGATGTCTGCTACATGTAGTGTAAGCATTGTGACTGCAAAATAAACATCATTGGTTTGTACTGAGAAATATTTCACTCTTAAGTTCCTTCACTCTTAGACTGGGGGGTGGCGGTAAGGTAGATTTACAGTCTTAATAAATGTTTCCCATTATTTCATATTTTAATGTTTTAATGCAGGCAAAGCTCTGACCCCTTGTGAGCTCTGACAAACCTTTGTTGTTCAAAACAGGCAGCAGTACGATCTGGTGACTGGTAAATTATGACCACAGAAATATTGTCATCAGCCCAAAACAGAAATGGAGAGCATTTTCAACCAATTTGTGTACAGTAAACACCTCAACGAAAATCTCCCTGGGGAAATTAAGGGGAAAATATAAACAATTGATTATATTATCAATTATCTGTAGCAGAACTCTGGTGCCAAAAAGGAGAGGTATATTTTATGACAGTCACCATGCAACTAGTCCTTGGCTTCCATAATGCCCTTTTCCCTTTGATTTCTCCACTTCCACTCCTGTCTCTGATCAGCACTGCTATATTATTATGGTTCCAGTCAATGGTAGCTCATTTATTTCAGTTCACCGCAATTAATTCCTAATGCCATTCTGTGGTTAGAAAAGTCAGATGCCATTTGCATAGTTCTGACAGGCACATCATTTTATATAAAACCTCAAGCTCTCTAACAAATGAGGAACGAAGGAACTTCTGTAGAGTTGTGGACTGAGAATGGCATTCCAGCTTGCATGTTCCTCTAGTTCAATAGAATGAGATGCAGTCAGATTTTACTCTCCAGTAGTTCTGGAAGCGGACAAGGTGTCTGCAGCCAAGCCATTCTCTGGTTTTCCCATTTCCTAGTTATTAACTCGGCTACATTTGTGACCTTCAAATATCTGGTTGCATTTCAGTTCACAATAATGAATTTCTAATGCCCTCCTGTGGTCAAAGACAGAGCCGGATAATATATGTACAAAAGCTTAGTTCTTTGGCTGCATTCGTGTCTCATTGCTTATAACTTGTAAGTGTATCAAACAGCCAATACGCATAAAATCTTATCACTGATATCACCATCATTTTTATTCACACGATTAAAGTTTCCTTAGTTTCCATATAGAAATAAAATATTTGTCATATTCATTTATCTGGATTGTTTTATTGCATGTTTTCGTTTTGTCTTGAGAATTAGTTTTAAGAGAAAGGTTATGCTGTCCATTCTTCGAAAAGAAGGTCCCAGTGGATGATGATTTGTCTCACCTATTATTACATCTTAACAGTCAGTGAAAATGTGGTATGATGTGAAATTAATAGTTCAAACGTTGTCTTGGACCAACCAGAGTGCAGTGCACTCCTACAACTGCGATAAAATTATAATGTTCAGGCTGTAATCCACAAGTGTCTCAGTATAATTCTGAATGTCTGAGATTTTATAATAATGCGGTTTTGTTTTTTTCAGTCAAAGCATATAATTACACCAGAACATACATAACACATACAGTACATAAAACAGCTGAGAGTAAAAAGTAGGTTGTATATACTACAACAATAAAAATCTGGTTTGTCTTTTCTAAAAAGCTAGTTGTAATGCTTTAAGAGTTCATTAGGAGGTAGCCTCCTCCCAAACAGGTTGATGGCCCTGAGAGATGAACAGCAATGTCGGGTATGTACTTGACTGACACAAAAAATGTTTCTGCATTGTTAAACAGTGAACAGTGAGTAAACGCTGAAACCATTTTGTCTTGATTTGTAATATAATGAAGTTTTGCCACAAAAAATAATTCTGTTGATGTGCTCAAATATTTGCAGTATTATTGCTGGTCTGACATTTTTCTGCTTTTTTTCCGCTCCAGGACATTTATTTGCTTGAACCAGTGTGCTTCTCTATGGAGCCAGCAGAGAGTGCCAATGTGTCATCAGTCCCTGCCATCTTCCAGCATTTGAAGCGTAGGTCAAAGAAGATAAGATTTTAATAAAGATATTTGAGAGAATATATACTGTTTAATTCATCCTTTGACACAAAATGTTTCCTTTTCTATTGTATTTTAAACTGGAGTCCATGGAGATAGGCCTACTTTCTGTTTGTGATGCAGTCGTTGGATGCAATTATCATGACCATGTCAGCTGGTTGGTTAAAAGTGATAACTTTGAGAAACATTTTTGATTGAGCTTTTATTTATTTTTTATATTTGACATTTCATACCTCATGATGACAAGTGACATAATTGTGGAGATCACTGTGCATCTTCAGCTGTTATACTGAAGAGACTGCATGGGTCCCCTCTCTCACCTAGGCCACATTGGGGTTGACCAGGTGAGGGTCTCTTGCGGTAGTTCAACACTGAGCCGGGTTAAAATCCCCGGTGTTGGGTGGGGTGAGGAGTCGGGTTGAGATCTCTGGTGTTGGGTGGGGTGAGGAGTGGGGTTGAGATCTCCAGTGTTAGGTGAGGTGAGGTGTCGGGTTGAGATCTCCAGTGTTAGGTGGGGTGTGGGAGTGGGGTTGAGATCTCTGGTGTTGGGTTGGGTGAGGAGTCGGGGTTAAGATCTCCATTGTTGGGTGGGGTGAGGAGTCAGGTTGAGATCTCCAGTGTTGGGTTGGGTGAGGAGTGGGGTTGAGATCTCCAGTGTTGGGTGGGGTGAGGAGTGGGGTTGAGATCTCTGGTGTTGGGTTGGGTGAGGAGTCGGGTTAAGATCTCCGTTGTTGGGTGAGGAGTGGGGTTGAGATCTCTGGTGTTGCGTGGGGTGTGGGAGTGGGGTTGAGATCTCCAGTGTTGGGTGGGGTGAGGAGTGGGGTTGAGATCTCTGGTGTTGGGTTGGGTGAGGAGTGGGGTTGAGATCTCCAGTGTTGGGTGGGGTGAGGAGTCGGGTTGAGATCTCTGGTGTTGGGTGGGGTGTGGGAGTGGGGTTGAGTTCTCTAGTGTTGGGTGGGGTGAGGAGTGGGGTTGAGATCTCTGGTGTTGGGTGGGGTGAGGAGTCGGGTTGAGATCTCTGGTGTTGGGTGGGGTGAGGAGTGGGGTTGAGATCTCCGGTGTTGGGTGGGATGAGGAGTCAGGTTGAGATCTCTGGTGTTGGGTGGGGTGTGGGAGTGGGGTTGAGATCTCCAGTGTTGGGTGGGGTGAGGAGTGGGGTTGAGATCTCTGGTGTTGGGTGGGGTGAGGAGTAGGGTTGAGATCTCTGCTGTTGGGTGGGGTGAGGAGTCGGGTTGAGATCTCTGGTGTTGGGTGGGGTGAGGAGTAGGGTTGAGATCTCTGCTGTTGGGTGGGGTGAGGAGTCGGGTTGAGATCTCTGGTGTTGGGTGGGGTGTGGGAGTGGGGTTGAGATCTCCAGTGTTGGGTGGGGTGAGGAGTGGGGTTGAGATCTCTGGTGTTGGGTGGGGTGAGGAGTGGGGTTGAGATCTCCAGTGTTGGGTGGGGTGAGGAGCGGGGTTGAGATCTCTGGTGTTGGGTGGGGTGAGGAGTGGGGTTGAGATCTCTGGTGTTGGGTGGGGTGTGGGAGTGGGGTTGAGATCTCCAGTGTTGGGTGGGGTGAGGAGTGGGGTTGAGATCTCCAGTGTTGGGTGGGGTGAGGAGTCGGGTTGAGATCTCTGGTGTTGGGTGGGGTGTGGGAGTGGGGTTGAGTTCTCCAGTGTTGGGTGGGGTGAGGAGTGGGGTTGAGATCTCTGGTGTTGGGTGGGGTGAGGAGTCGGGTTGAGATCTCTGGTGTTGGGTGGGGTGAGGAGTGGGGTTGAGATCTCCGGTGTTGGGTGGGATGAGGAGTCAGGTTGAGATCTCTGGTGTTGGGTGGGGTGTGGGAGTGGGGTTGAGATCTCCAGTGTTGGGTGGGGTGAGGAGTGGGGTTGAGATCTCTGGTGTTGGGTGGGGTGAGGAGTAGGGTTGAGATCTCTGCTGTTGGGTGGGGTGAGGAGTCGGGTTGAGATCTCTGGTGTTGGGTGGGGTGAGGAGTAGGGTTGAGATCTCTGCTGTTGGGTGGGGTGAGGAGTCGGGTTGAGATCTCTGGTGTTGGGTGGGGTGTGGGAGTGGGGTTGAGATCTCCAGTGTTGGGTGGGGTGAGGAGTGGGGTTGAGATCTCTGGTGTTGGGTGGGGTGAGGAGTGGGGTTGAGATCTCCAGTGTTGGGTGGGGTGAGGAGCGGGGTTGAGATCTCTGGTGTTGGGTGGGGTGTGGGAGTGGGGTTGAGATCTCCAGTGTTGGGTGGGGTGAGGAGTCGGGTTGAGATCTCTGGTGTTGGGTGGGGTGTGGGAGTGGGGTTGAGATCTCCAGTGTTGGGTGGGGTGAGGAGTGGGGTTGAGATCTCTGGTGTTGGGTTGGGTGAGGAGTCGGGTTGAGATCTCTGGTGTTGGGTGGGGTGAGGAGTAGGGTTGAGATCTCTGCTGTTGGGTGGGGTGTGGGAGTGGGGTTGAGATCTCCAGTGTTGGGTGGGGTTGAGATCTCTGGTGTTGGGTGGGGTGAGGAGTCGGGTTGAGATCTCTGGTGTTGGGTGGGGTGAGGAGTAGGGTTGAGATCTCTGGTGTTGGGTGGGGTGAGGAGTCGGGTTGAGATCTTTAGTGTTGGGTGGGGTGTGGGAGTCAGGCTGAGATCTCCGGTGTTGGGTGGGGTGAGGAGTGGGGTTGAGATCTCTGGTGTTGGGTGGGGTGAGGAGTCGGGTTGAGATCTCTGGTGTTGGGTGGGGTGAGGAGTAGGGTTGAGATCTCTGGTGTTGGGTGGGGTGAGGAGTCGGGTTGAGATCTTTAGTGTTGGGTGGGGTGTGGGAGTCAGGCTGAGATCTCCAGTGTTGGGTGGGGTGAGGAGTGGGGTTGAGATCTCTGGTGTTGGGTGGGGTGAGGAGTCGGGTTGAGATCTCTGGTGTTGGGTGGGGTGAGGAGTAGGGTTGAGATCTCTGCTGTTGGGTGGGGTGAGGAGTCGGGTTGAGATCTCTGGTGTTGGGTGGGGTGTGGGAGTGGGGTTGAGATCTCCAGTGTTGGGTGGGGTGAGGAGTGGGGTTGAGATCTCTGGTGTTGGGTGGGGTGAGGAGTCGGGTTGAGATCTCTGGTGTTGGGTGGGGTGAGGAGTAGGGTTGAGATCTCTGGTGTTGGGTGGGGTGAGGAGTCGGGTTGAGATCTTTAGTGTTGGGTGGGGTGTGGGAGTCAGGCTGAGATCTCCAGTGTTGGGTGGGGTGAGGAGTGGGGTTGAGATCTCTGGTGTTGGGTGGGGTGAGGAGTCGGGTTGAGATCTCTGGTGTTGGGTGGGGTGAGGAGTAGGGTTGAGATCTCTGCTGTTGGGTGGGGTGAGGAGTCGGGTTGAGATCTCTGGTGTTGGGTGGGGTGTGGGAGTGGGGTTGAGATCTCCAGTGTTGGGTGGGGTGAGGAGTGGGGTTGAGATCTCTGGTGTTGGGTGGGGTGAGGAGTCGGGTTGAGATCTCTGGTGTTGGGTGGGGTGAGGAGTAGGGTTGAGATCTCTGGTGTTGGGTGGGGTGAGGAGTCGGGTTGAGATCTTTAGTGTTGGGTGGGGTGTGGGAGTCAGGCTGAGATCTCCAGTGTTGGGTGGGGTGATGGTGAGGCCCCGCGGGGGGCTTTGGTAAGGGGTCTTTTTGGTTGTCGGGGGGTGGGACATGCAGAGGGCCTGATGACAGTGCCCAGCAGGCCAGCGACAGGCGTCTCTGTGCTGGCTGGGTCACCCTGGCCCTACTCTGCCCATGCTGTTATCACACATCAGACTTAAGAAAACAAAGATGAGTGAAATGGCCGTGTAGAGCACCAATCGCATCATTAAAGGTAAGATGGGCGGACCTTGTACATCTGAACTCTTTGTTTTTTGTTCTCTGTATTTTCCATTCAACCACTTTTAAAATTCTAGAGTTGTTTTTTTTAATTTTATTTTTACAAAACTGCCTTCACCACACATTGATACCTAGTATGGGGAAAAAAATTCTGCATATAGAAACTCACGCCAATGCCGTTTATACGTCTATGCTGTGTTAGCTGCTATGTGCAAAGTGTTACATTTTTGTTTATTGGTGGTAGTCATGACACAGCATTTGGTGCTATGACAACTGATTCATTTTTTAAATATGTAAAGGTGTTACAGACTGAGATGGCAAAAGAATAAACAGTTCCCAGAATGCCTTGCTGTCTGGCATGAACATCAGCCTCTCCAGAAAAAGTAACAGGATCCAGCATCTGTGTTTTCTGTGTTCTATGTGTGGCCTTGTGTCTAGTGCATATTATCTTTGTGTCAAGGCATCTGGTTTCAAAGTGTGTGTGTGTCAGTGTGTGTGTGTATAGGGAGGAGGAGAGGGGGCGGTATTTGCAGTCCTGGAATGTCCACCTCTACAGAGGCGAATGCTGGAACTACGCTCTCTCCCAACGGACAGACCCGGACCCCACCACGAGGGTGTCTTCGCTGAACTGTCGGTGACACCCGGAGCTGTGTGGGGTGGAGGCAGATGCACGGGTGTTTAATTGTCTGAACAGAGCCAGGATGACAACACAAATGGCGGAGGGGTGAAGAGGTTAGGAACATAATTCGGAAGCGCACAGATAAATCAGGAGTGTCCAGCGGCTCAACGGATAGGGCCTGGTCCAGCCACCTGATGTTTCCTTTCCAAACACAAGTGTCCCTTCCCCCGGAACCTGGCACCCCCAGCCCTGAGAACGCGAGCTGGCTCCTCCGCTCCGGAGGGCTGGGGCACAGGGAGGCCGTTCACACCTTGTTAAGTTTTACAGCCAGTGCATTTGTCAGTCCCTCTCTTCGATTGCCCCTTTGACTGGCTGACCCCCTTTGATGTACATTTCCCTGTAGAGCACGGGGACCAAGAAGATTCCCTGGATATCTGTGTGAGAGGAACATGTTCAAAAGTCCAGCGGAAATTATAACAAATATATCCAATGTGATCCCCATTTAGTGAAGTAGCAGGAAGGCACAGCTGGGATTGACTGGAGAATGGTCTCCAACAACGTATGACTATATAAGAAATGTTGAACAACAGCGTTCAATATGAAGCTCCTACAATTATTGCTAATAACTTGCAATTTAAAACATCTTTACACATACCAAGAGTCTTGTTAAAGCATTTTATTAGGAGCACGGTTATTTGTGAAGATGGGACGGGCATCTCCTTGGCCAGGTTTTACAAGTTTTTTTCCAGGAGTGTAGTGTGATGAAATGGTGTTGTGTGGAGAATATGTTCTGATTCTCTTTGGACATGATGTCAGTCCTGGCTTGCATAGATTCCTTCACTTTTGTTCTCAAATTCTTTCCCCTTTACCTGTACATGAGAGGCTTTTCTAAATTGCATGAAGGAATGTAAAGTCAGGCGATTAAGGGAGCAGAAAGCAGGTGAGATTTCAGACTGAGGGGTACTTAGGATGTGAAGCCTGACTTCGTCTGGAACTGGAGAAATGAATGCGCTGCTATATCTATAGGTGAAAGAATGAGCTGAAAAAAGCGTGAGCCCAGTGTGCCTTTAGACTCGTGTGTTTTCCTGACAAGCGCTCTTCATGCTTGTTAAAAGCTGAGCTGAGTCAAATTGGCTTGGGTAAAAAGCTGAGGTGACATGAGCGGAGCGTTCCGAGGTGCTCACACTGGAGCGGCCAGATCAGGTTTCCCCCGGACAGTCCCCCGGAATGGGAGAAACTAAATTCCTATCTTGTAAGCAAAAAAAAAGAAGAAAAAAATCACTATAATTTAGGTAATTGCTTTTTCTTTTCTTGTCACACGGGCTAGGAGGCAGGGGGCGAGAATGGAGGGGTGGGTAGAGGGACATACCTGAAACAGTGTTGTACTACCTTTCAATGTGAAAGACTTTTCTTGTTAGGCTTGAATGTAGGATTAAGTCCTTTGAGCACACCTACATTGTAGCACCTGAATGTGAAGTAAAGGCAGCCATTGTGTGGGCATTGCTCACCCACAGGGTCCGGATAGTGGCTTGGCTTCTCAGCCTCCTCACACACTGCCTCAGCCCCAACCAGCAATTAGCCCCCCAAATCAAACTCCGGCGGTCGGGACTAATTGTTTCTAACAGGTCTTTGTAAAAGGCCATGCTGTTTTCTATTCAGGTCAGCCCCCATGTCTCCTTGTGTGTCAGATAGGGGAGGGAAATCGTTCCCCCTGGGAGATAAACTGGTTTTCTTTTTTAATGCCCCCCAAACTAGACTTAATTTTCACCTTCCTTTCACGGTTCAGGTGCCGTTGTGTATTGAGGCGGTTAGTGTCTGCGGTGGGTGGGTTGGGAGAAGGATACAGTACCTCACAGGATGGTATTCAGAGTCCGTCCCCCCCCCCCATTAGGGGAGTTTTGACTCAATGGGTATGTATTTGTACATTTAAACAAATCGTTTGTGTTCCTCCTTTGTTCCCTGCTGTGCAATTCAAAAGAGTGACTCTGTGTTGTTGAAAGTAATTAAAATGGGGCACAAGCATTCAACCATAACCCTTTAAAACCTCATAAGAACAATGAGGAGGTCTATACCTTCCACAGAAATGACAAGATGCTGACTATGAAGCACAGTTCAATCTGACCACACTGAATTGTTCTTTCAGATTGTGCGATTAATGGTTTATCTGCCAGCCACATAGCTCCTAATTCAATACATGGTCAGAATGTTCCATTATCATAACAAAAACAGAATCAGTATCACATTACATTCAGAATAATGTTTCTGGGAAAAAGTTGACATTCATGCAGAAATCTTTTTATGGTAATTATTTTACTTGGGAAAATAAAAATCTTCCATTTGCTCCTCATGAATTTACATATTCATATTTTAGCCGCCCCAATGTCATGTCTTGCCAAGTCGCATGCGGTGCTGAAAGCAGCTTTGGGATTGATTTTACCCATGTTGCATGTCACCTGGCCTTGCAGTTTAAACAGAAGGACCAGGCCTGCGACCGCTGGCAGTGGGTCCCTGGTCCATTCGGTCGGCTACAAGAGCGAGCTCTGCCTGAGAAAGTGCCCTTCAGCGCGGCTTCTGTTTTAATTAGAGTGTGACAGGGTACACTGTGAGCTACAGGGGGCCCAGTGATGGACAGCCAGAGTTTCCCCCTGCTGTGGACCCCTCTGTCTGCCTCTCAATCTGACAGCCCCAGAGAGAGAGAGAGAGAGGGAGGGAGGGGGGAACGAGAGGAGGGAGGGAGGGAGGGAGGGAAACATTCTCTCTGGAATGTCGGGAGCTCTCAGAACTGACATGTAACCATAGACATTCTCAAATCTGTGCCTTTATCTCTTTGCCTGCTGACTAGTGCAGCATCTGTTGGTCATCTTCTCACCCCTGGTACCTCTGAGCAGTCCTTAACCCAGACATGTTGCTTTAACCAGAGGAGAGGACACGAATGTGTCATACCTTGACATACCTACGACCCCTCTACTCTAATTCATTTTACTCTACTTTCTGATATTCTGTAAGAGGACGGTGGGAAATGACATTTTCACGCTTGTTTTCATTAACCTCCATTTTCTGACCAGGCTGACTGGCAGGCGACAGATTACAGATATACGCGGTTCTCAACATGGCCGCCAGCCTCCTCTCCTGTTCAGCATGCACTAAGTGTGGTGGGGGAGGGAGGTTAATTGTGTAAGTGTTCCCTGTGAGGGGACCTGGGCGGAGATGAGAGGAACAGTTCCGGTGGGCCCAGCTCTGAGACGGGGTGCTACCTCACTCAGCAGCTCTCCGGATGAATTTCAAAGCCTCCGCTCCTCTACAGATCCTCTCTTGTCCCTCCAGCTCTCCCTCCGAAACTCCGCTCTGCCGCGCAAAAAAGAAATCACTTAACGCTCTACTTGCCTGGCCCGGAGCTGACTGGGTAATTGGGATCTATGCCTTTCAGTTCTCTTTCTTTAACATTTACCTCTCAGGTCTCTCCTAATGAGACTTGTCATATCACAATGCATCCAATGTCATTCTTCCTGGGCCAATTGATGTCAGGGAAATATGACAACTGTGGAAAAATCTAAATGATCATCATGATAAAATACATATTTTAGATTTTTAAATTGTAATTATTTTTTTGGGTATCTGGCCCATGGGGGAGATGGGGGATCTTAAACTCAGTGCCTGCAGTTTTTGTTTTTCCTTCCATCAACAGCCTATGTATTTTGCCCATAGATCTACACTCAATAACCCATAATGACAAAGTGAAAACATGTTTTTGGACATTTTTCCACATTTATTTAAAATCCTAAAATTTCTCATTTACATAATTATTCAGACCCTGTGCTGTGGCACCCCAGGTTGTGGTCTGCTCCATACTGTTTGCTTTAAGATTGAGATGAGATGTGTTAAGAACTTGATTGCAGTCCACCTGTGCCAAATTGAATTGATTGGACACCCACCTGTGTATATAAGGTCCCACAATTTACACTATATCAGGAGGAAACCAAGCCATGAAGACCAAAGGGACTCTCTGTAGTCCTCCACAATAGAATTGTAGTGAGGCATCAGTAATTGTGAAAAGGACGAAGTTTGGAACCACCAGAACTTTTCCTAGAGTTGGCTGTCTGGCCAAACTGAGTAACCAGGCAAGAAGGGCCTTGGTCAGGGAGGTGACCAAGAACCAAACAGAGCTTTGGAAGTCCTCTGCAGACCTAGTAGAATCTGCTAGAAGGACGACCATCTTAGCAGCACGCCACTCTACCAATCAGGCCTTTATGGTAGAGTGGCTAGACGGAAGCCACTCTTGAGTAAAAAACTCTTATAGTATAGGGGTGCTTCTAAGTGGCAGGGACAGGAAGACTGGTCAGAATTGAGTTGGGAAGAATGAATGCAGCCAAATAAAGGGAGGTCTTTGAAGAACCTGCTCCAGAATGCATGCACCCTCAGACTGGGGTGAAAGTTCACCTTTTAGCAAGACAATGACCTGAAGCATACAGCTAAGACAACACTGGAGTAGCTATGGGACAAGTAAATGGTAAATGGTCGGCATTTATATAGCGCCTTTATCCAAAGCGCTGTACAATTGATGCTTCTCATTCACCCATTCATACACACACTCGCACACCGATGGCGATTGGCTGCCATGCAAGGTGCTGACCAGCTCGTCAGGAGCATTTCGGGGTTAGGTGTCTTGCTCAGGGACACTTCGACACAGCCCAGGCAGGGGATCGAACCGGCAACCCTCCGACTGCCAGACGACTGCTCTTACTGCCTGAGCCATGTCGCTTGGCTCTGGCTGTCCTTGAGTGGCCCAGACAACGCCCAGACTTAAACCCCACAGAACATCTGTGGGGAGACCTGAAGATGGCAGTTCACAGATGCTTCCCATCCAATCTGAGAAGATCTGCCTGGAAGAATGGGATAAACTAAAAGCCTGTAGAGACTTACCAAAGAAAACTCGAAGCTGTAATTCCTGCCATGAAGTACTGAATGAAGGTTCTGAATACTTATGTAAATGAGAGATTTCATCTTTAGATTCTTTATGAATTTGCTAAAATTTGGAAGAAAGTTTTTGCTTTGTCATTATGGGCATTTTGATCCATTTAATATGAAATAAAGTGTGCAAAAAGTGAAGGGGTCTGAAAAGACCAAAAACTGTAAACTATATGGCCTTCCAGTACTGGAGTTTGAGATCCCCGCTTCATATTCCTCCTCAATCAGGAAATTATTGACCATGGCAGTGCAAGCAGTGGTTGGCAGCTCCACAGGGCACAGTGTAATTGGCTGTCGCATCACTCAGGGAAAGAGGGGTTGATTGGACACAGAACACCATGTCGTACCATGTGAGAATGGATCCTTTGGTCCACCGAACACCTGCTGAGTCTGCTTGCTACAGTTGTTTATTAAGTGTAGCCCTACGTCATGATGGTGGCAAATTAACGGACAATGCTTCCGAAGAGTGAAAGTCTACCCCCCTCAGTTACGGTTAGAGATACAGCGATGGGACAGGTGCATTACCGCAGTCCCTTAGAAATCCTTTAATAGAAACCCTTCTGAAATGTAACATCTACTGACTGCAAACACAGTAATGTCTTTTGTCCTAGAAAGGCGAGCTTCCGGTGACCGTAAGGTGACCACGTCTCCATGGAGTCACAGATCTTTCCCGGAGGGCCGATGGAAGACTGCGGTGGCGGTAAGCACGTAGCCGTGCCGCGGCGCTCTGTGTGTGTGTTCTCAGCGTGTGTGTGGATGCGGGGGTCCTGTAGCAACTTGCTGGGGAGCTGCACGGAACAGCGACACACAGGTGAGGGGGGAAACAGGAGCTGCACTTGTGTTTTTTTTAAGTGTTTAAGTGCTGTCTTTGGAGGTGTCCTGTTACCCTGCTCTCTCTCTGACCCTCTGACCCTCCCCCTGCATCAAAGGTAAGCCAATTACTTCCATTACTTTGTGTGCTATTGTCAATGTAATTGTAAGCTTCTGACTTGGAATGGCCAGTGAGACTTGTTTGCCAAACTGCATGCACTCCACTAGACCTTCTTCCACCCCTCTTTAACTGACTAGACTCAGCTCCTTTACTGCCCCGAGACAGAAAAGTCTTTATTTGAATTATTTGCCATGGTGTTATTTAAACGGTCATTTCTGAGGTTGGCCCGAATAGCTTAAGACCGAAATGGCCAGATGAAAGCATTATTGTTCTAGTTCTTGCTATGTGCCTGTACTTCAAATGCTGATAGAGAAATTCTGTGATTTTTTTATTTTCCACTGATCTTTGTTGCCAACCGCCAGAGCCATTGCTTAGAATGGAAAGAAAAAAATTCAAGATCATTCATGAGCGGGGAAAAAAGGGAGGGGGAGTTTGCATTTTAGGTTTTTCCTGCCATCCCACTTCAAATATGGTTGTGATGATTTGGATGCACCCCAGCCCTACACTGCCCATTCAGTCCAAGCAGCACCACTCTTTTAAGTCTGTGTCACCAGCCCTGGTTGGGGGACTGTTTGGTGGAGACTGGCTTGGAGGCCCCTGAAATGGCGGTCTCCATGAGAGGCAGTCAGGCGACTCTGGAGCTGGAGAGACGGCAGACTGGGAGCGAGGAGCCCCATCGACGGCGAAGGGGGGAGGGGAGTGGCGGAACGAGGATTAGAGTGAACGAAACGTGAGGACAGATTGACTGGGTTAACCCCGCCCATCTCTGAGGTCACCGGCAGGTAAGGGACAGCGTCGATGACCCGGGACAGTATCCGCACACAACCACACCCCCCCTGTCGCCCAGAGTTCTCATCGCCACCAACCTGGGGGTTGAAACACAGTTCAGCGAAGCCAACGATTCCTCTAGCCTGCACAGGTTCATGACGGAGAGTAAATAATGTACGTTAGTGATGTAGTTGTATGCAGCAGTTTTGAAGATACTCAAGAGTGAGAAAGAATGGCTCATTGCTCGTGTCTTCCTTCCTATAATGAGAACCTGGAGAATAGGTCTTGTGTTCCTCTGCTCTGCTCTGGCTGGGCAGAGCTAGGCGGCTTAAAAACATGCTTATTAGTGTCGCTCGATCTACTGTTCACAAGAACAAGCTCTCTTTATCCCTGACTTCCGTAGCAGTGAGAACTCTATCTCTCAGACCATTCTCCTGAGGAAAAACAGATGGTGCAGCAAAATCTCAGCAGTAGCTCAGTATTAATACACAAGCATAATATTTTCTGCCGTCTCCTGACACAACTGGCACATTTTTGATTTCCTTTTGTTTGCTTTTGCAGGATACATGGCACCAGATCAGCTGTGAAACTTTTTTGCAACAGTAAAATACTGTACAGTATGCTCTATACATGAGCCTTTTTGTCCCTGCCACAACATGTCCAAGACAAAGAGTAAAACGACGGGCCCTACAGAATTGATGTCCGCATTAAACCCCCAGCTAAAGAATGGTAAGGTGTCGGGGTTGAGGGAAAGAGGCGCAGGGCGAAGGCCCTGACAGGGTTTTAAGGTTGAGCGCGGCGTATTAAAAGTCACTCTTTCTGTGTCATCGCGGCTCCAGTCGGCCGCAGCTAACTCGCTATATGTCACAACAGCGACGCTAAGAATTTCCCCTCCCACAGACACCGAGACGATAGCGGCGTAACTGAAATGCTGAACGTGTTCCTGCACCCCCCACCCCCACCCAAAGCCTGCTCTCTGTGTCGCCCCCCACCCCCACCCAAAGCCTGCTCTCTGTGTCGCCGGCCACTGTGTTGTAGGGCACCACTTGTCTTTCCTTGTGGGGGTGGGCCGAGGGTGAGAGAAAATAGAAAATGGAAAATTCCTGGGTGAAGTGCAGTCGTCGGTGATCAGGTGTGAACTGTGGAGTGGAGATCAGAGGAATAAGGGGTGGAAGGGACCAACAGCTGCTCCTCACTCCTCTCCGGCAGTGCTACAGTGCTCCACAAACCAGCTGGAGTGGCTGCCGTTCTGGGGCCCCAAAACCGCCTACTGTACTGTAGCTAGACTGTGAGAAATACAGGCCGTGATGATGGACACACACACATAGGCAGGGTTCACAGAGTCCGGATTTAAACTTTGTATTAGTATATTTTAAATGTACTGTTTTCAGTTTGTTGGGCGAATACCCAGCTCTATTCACCTTAAGTACATTATTATTACTAAGTGAATGACTTGCCAGCAATGTGTAATTGCATGTATAACTGTATTATAACTATAATATTAACTACAGTCATGTACATGTACAGTATGCTTTCGGCAGGGTTTCCATGAGCTTTTTTGATATTAAAAGGCTTATCTGTTTAATGAAAAATGCATGAAAATTGTTCAAAAGAACTTAATTGTAATTAAAATGTAGAAACATGCAAACCTTAGTGAGAAAATGGACGTCGGCTCTGAACACTGGAGAATTGTACTGACACACGTCTGATACTCTTGTGCTGTCAGCTGATGACAGAATGAATCCTGCAGAAGCCCATCGCTGAGTCTTTAAAAACCCCAAACGGTCAGATTTAAAGGAATAATGTGTCCTTGGGGAGCAGTGCTTCACAGGAGTTGGGGGGCATAACGAATCTCAAATAAATGGCTATTTTTTCAAATGCTGGTGTTAAGAGGTCACATTTTTAGAATGTTTTTTTCTCCCCCAGTCTCTCAAAAGACTTTGTTTTGGTTTTGAGATCTAAAGATTGTTGTTCCAAAATACAGCTGTTAAATAAATTAATTACACATATTTAAACTTGGTATGTGATGGCTGTGTCTTGGAAGGTCCCAATGGGTCCTTGTGAATCTTTGTCTGGCAATTGAACGCAGGCCACCTTAAAACCATCTGACTCTTGACGTGTTGCCTTAAGCAAACCCTTTTTCTTTAAGAAGAGCTTTATCGTTCTACTTCAGCTTCTGTGAGGACACTCGGATAGCAGCTGTTTCTCCATTTCTCCCCCAATCGAATTCTGTATTTCGGTGAACAATTGAAGGAGTGTTTCTGTACTTCGAGACCACTTCACAGCCAAAGGTTTCTTCTGTTGTGTCCCAGAGTGTTTCCCTCTCCTGAATGACTGAGCCTCTGGGCCCTGTGTGCGGCACTAACAACAGGGACTGTCCTCAGACAGCGATACGCCTGCTCCCTGACCCTGCGCGTAACCCTGCTACACATGCGTCTTCAGCCTGTTCGCCGCACACTGACATTTTGCTCCGTAAAAATAACACAGATGCTCCCGACGCGCTGGCCGGGGTCCGGCCTCCATCGTCCCCGGTGGAATCGGGCGTCAGCCGCCTGCTCACATTGCCTTTCTGTGAATCAGTCTGGCCTGAGTCACATTTTTACTTTTGATGTCTGGCACAGTACCAGCGTCTTAGCTTTGCGGCTCAGTCTCCCGTCTGCGGCCCGAGTGTTAATCTCCGATCAACAACTGGGGGCTTCGCCTGTGAAGCCTCCACACCTTCCAGTACCAGAGCAACAGGCCTTTTGCTTTCAACATCCCCAGAGCAAGGACTGACTAACTTTCACACACTTCTGACATGAGCCATCGCTTAACAACATGATGCCTTGGACATTCCTCAGTTATGAACTAGACGCATAGAAAATAATTGGCTGGGCATTTCGAATCTTGAACAATAATGTGTATTTCTTATTGGAATGCTTGTGTTGAGTTGTGTTGTGCCATCTTTCCACTACTGTAGGTGTATGAACCGAAACACTTCATGTAAAATTCCATGCACTGAGAAATAAAATGTATGCAATAAAATGAGCATAGTGCACCAAGAAGCATTCCTGTTTTTACAGCTTTTTAAAATTATTTCATTTTTAGAAGTTTTATAGGGTAAAAATAATGCACACTATTGATAAACATGCTCTCTTTCCTCCCTGTGAAATGGAGAGTAAAAACAGGGAGCATATTTCTCAATTTTATCCAATTTTCCTTGCAGCGACCATGCCAGTTTAGCAAGGAACATGTCTGTTTTTTGCATTATCATTTTAGGGTTGCATTGCACGATAGGAGTGCAAAACAGTCACAAATGTCTCATATTTATGTTTTTTTTTTAAAATAATAGAACAAGAAATGTTTTGAGCGATTCAAAGAATAGGCCAGAAAAATATATAGTATATCATGACGGAAAACATTTTAGAAATAGTAGTTTTCCATGAATGTCATATCAAATCACCCTCATGTGGTGCGTCCCAGGGTCTAATAACTTCTATGGAATATATAAATGAATGCACTTGCAAACAGCTCTTAATGGGAGTTACAGCATGAGTACGTCAGCTTTGTGGCAGCAGTGGAAGTGAACATGCTGCTTGCCAGTTCACTGTTTAATGCATTTGACCCTAAAGTGCCTGTGAGTTGTTTGAGTGATCGCTAACAGTGTCTTCATTAGTCAGCGCTCAGGCCCTGTCAGAGCGGCCGACTAGGGCCTAACCCCACGGCTGTCAATGCTGCAGCAGCCTCCGTGTTGAAATCCTAAGACTTTAAAAAGAGACTGTCTTGCCTGAGTGATTATGGGAGCGCTTGTGATTGATTGAGGGATCACACACACAACACACAGACGCACACACACGAGAGAAACAGAGTGAGAGAAGAGAGAGCTCAACCATATGAGGGGGGAGATGGTTTTCAGGTGAAATGTTGTAGGAGTAATAGATGTGTGTTCTCATTCTTGCAGTTTGTGTTACTTGTCATTTTTAGGGTTGGGGGGAGGCAGGATTCAGAATGTGT
Organism: Conger conger; assembly: GCF_963514075.1. Classification (NCBI taxonomy): domain Eukaryota; kingdom Metazoa; phylum Chordata; class Actinopteri; order Anguilliformes; family Congridae; genus Conger; species Conger conger. The sequence goes on from NC_083770.1 coordinate 27,256,727, forward strand.
CTTTTAGGGGGGGGGGGGTTGCCCTCAGAACAGATAAAAGGGGAGGGGAGAGAGAACTAGTTCAAATTTATTGCCTGTGTCAGCTGTGTCAAATGGCCAGCTGAACCCTTGCAAATGGCAGGGGTGCGTGTGGGGGTTGGGCCGCTCCTACAATAATTACACATTTCTTCGTTTTTGACTGCTTCACTGACAGTTACCATCCTCATATATTGTGTCACATCTGTGTGTTTATCAAGTGAATATTATGTTGAAAAGAAGCGCATCTCTAATTTCCCTCTCCATGGCTTAACTTTGCTGAAATGGAACACAGTGAAATTCAATAAATCCATCTGAATGTTGTGCATTACAGGCTATACACTGAATATAAATTCATATATGTGACTGACATGGTCAGACTGAAGATGTGCTCCATAAATGACAATGATTGAACAGATCATGTGAACAGAGGTTATAGCATGGGTGCATGTCCAAGTGGGACTAGTTGTTAAATACTAAATTCATCTGTCAAAGAACAGGAGTGTCGCTGATTGGTAGCTTGACGTTCTACCTGTTCTTCTCTGAAAGAGACCTTTAATTTTCATAAGCGAGACCACCCACTTTAGAAACCTTTGCCTCTATTTTTGTGGGGTCAGATTGAGTGGCCAGTTGGTCTTTATGGCAGAGATTTTTACGATGTGGTTGGAGCTGTTAGGAGACCACCAGTCCTTTCACTACTAACCTGGGGTACAGTGGAGCATAGACCTGTGTTTCACAATTTGGCTTGTTTCCTTGCAAAAGCAAAATGCGGCTATGCTCCTATTAGACAAGCCATCAAAAACATTTTCAGATTATGAAGGAGCTATGCTTCTTTACTTGGCATGCGGATGCTAAGTAAAGATGCATCACTTGTTTATAATGTCAAACCAATACTAGAAATCAAATATTCTTTGGTTGAGGTCATAACTACACTGCAACATGTTTATGTTGTGCATTTGAAATGGAATGGCAGTTTAAGTACTGATGGCACGGTGCTCCCACCCTGTTTCACCGGGGTGTCTCATTCTGCTCTGGGACTGTGGCTCTGTTTGTGCTCTGGGGATGTTGGGGCTGCCCTGTCCCGTGTCAGTCTGAGAGTCTGGGCCTGCCTGCTGGTCTGGACGGTCAGCCTGGACTCAGAACCCTCTCTCAGCCTCCACCTGTCGTGTGTTTCTGCAGCGTCACCCGGTCTTATTTTAAAGAGCGGCTGCTAGCTCCAGTGGGGTGTCAGTGCTCTTCCCGCCCGGGGGAATTCTCTACCTTTCCGCTGGTGCTGTAGGTGCCGGCTGCGGGCGAGCAGCAGGTTATTTCCATCCTTGTGTTGGGGTCAGTAAAGCCCGTCGAGACGCAAATAAATAAGATCGGGTTACTGGGCTTCAGATCTCGCCGTCACTTTGTAAACTGAAGGCGGGGAGGGGGGGTGGGGGGGGGGTTAGTGGTGTTTCATGAGGCCGCTTGTTTTCTTTTTCTTTTTTTTTTGAACATCCCTCTCCAAAAAAGCCTCGCTGTCACCCAAGGCAGCCCATTGGAGAACTGTGAATTCCACAGTGATGAGGCCAGCGACTGCAAACGCTCTCTCTCTCCCCTCCGCCCTACCCCTGCACTGCCTCCGGAGTTGGCTCCTATAACTCCAGGCAAGACAAATGACCTGCATCTACTGTAAAGGTGCTAACCTTCACCTTAACCGCTTTCCTTTAACTCTGCTGAACCACTGCCGGTACATATGCTGTTGCCAAATGATGGACTTTTCACCTGTTGCCTCTGAAGGAAATCAGTTGTTTTTGTTTTCATTTGGAAAAACGGGAGAATCTCATAACTTGACCATTCACTACCTTGTTCATACCTATTTGAACAGTCAGTTAAAGTTTTGTGACAATGTGATCTGGTTAACTCTCGACAATAACTAACCATTAGTTATTAATGCAACATTATGTGAGTGTTTGGTATTGTAAGATTGATGGTGTAAGGGGATAGGGAAAGTATCCTATACTGAGCCCATACTTGTTGTTGTTTGGTACTACCTAAAACCATTTTTCAGGACAAAAGGACAAAGATTAGGCTGATATACTGCATAGCATTTTATCAGATTATGTGAAAATGTAATGCATACTATGGACACATCTTGACATATATTGATCCATTCTTCTTTTTGCTTTTCTCCAGTGAAGGTCACTTTGTCAAGGCAATACAAATTGATTGATGGTATGAAAGCTTCCTTGAAGTGACATTAACAAGTGGAATCAATTGCTACGAGGCATTTGCTCATTCAAAGGCCGGATGGCTTGTCTGAGATACTTAAATATTGTGTTTGGCAACTAATCTGCAAGACAGAGGGACAGTGGGATGATGTAAGCATAGTGTTTGGCACAATACCGGCTCAGACTGTAGTTGCGTGATGTATTGAGTAGGAATGCACTCTTTTATAGTGAAAGCATGGTTTTAATGGAATAATTACAGGCCAAGATGTCTTTCAGAAACTAAACTGCTCTTTGCTCCCTTGTAATCTTTGCTTTAAAGTCCAACCCTAAAATATGAGGCTTGTTTTACACTATTACTCCAGAGCTGTTTGGGGTTGGGGGGGGGGGGGGTCTTTTGTCTCCTCAAATTGCATTTTTGAGAAGCATTTTGAGAGAGAAATCAAGAGCACACTGACAGCAGTGATTTTCAGAAGGTACAAATTACGGCCCAGGTTGCTCAATCAAGGTTTGTAAGATTTGTTCTCTGATTGTGTGATAAGCAAACAGCTTTGATCTCAGGATTTGATTTGATTTTCATATTTGAAAATGATGCAACCTAATTTATTCTAGAAAAACTTGAAAGTATGTTGCTTGAAAATGAATTATTACGTCTGAATGTATAACATTGATCACATTAATACTGGGCTAACATGACTTCATATAAATACTGTTTTTTATTTTATTTCTGACAGCACTGTTGTGGTTAATCAAACTGATGTAGTTGCGCTGGCCTGGTTCTATTGCAATACATTACATTTGTCACTATTCATTGTAATTCTGACTTTGTAGTTGTTTAAAAAAACACTTGAAAGCCCACAACTGTTGATTGCTTTAAAAAGTGCATAATGAAATTGTTGATTATGTTTCAAATGCCTTTGGAAATCAGTGATTTCCCTAGATATTTACGAGTGAAACCTGCGCAGCGCTATTAATTATTGGTACTTAACAGTTAGAAACTTGAGCATCCTGTCGGTAATTGTTAACGCCATGTCGATGTTGATTCCGCGTAATCGAACAAAAGATAACTGCAGCTCCCACAATAAAAAGTAGACGTGACGTTATTGATTGTGGCTACCACATTAGCAAATGGTGTGAGCCGAAACTCCTTTAACAAGATAATTAAATGCTTTTGATGGGGGGATATCACACCAGACCTCCACAGCAACACCATTCTTTTAAATACAGTGGTCTGAGTACCTTCAAAAAGGTAGATAAACTCTCCCCAAAATATACTCAATCCTGAGTTCAAGCAATTTTGTAGAAACCTGTGCTAAGAAGTATAGAGTGCTGAACACGATTGTCCATTTCTCGTTCTGCAGGTGGGGTTTTTCCTCTTGTGGTGAGCTTTTCTGTGTAACCTTACCCACCTTCATAGAAAATCTTTTTATTTTGAAATAAATATTTGTGCACAATAGGGCATTATATATTTTCAATATTTTAAATGATTAAAAATATGGCAAATATAAAAGGTTTTTCGTGAGCTTACTTCAGATAATTAATAATTAGCAGTACGTTTAAAAGCGGTTATCTGAGCCATAATGGTTGATTGCGTTTCATTATAGATAAACTACAATACTATCTCATAACTTTTTTCGACTGCCAGTGCTTCTTCAAGGTGACACCACGCATTCTCCTATTGCCCACCCACTATACAAGATCCCCTTTCCAAATACATGGGAGGGATCTCGTCTTCCCTCATTTTTCACCTTACCACAGCTAGGGACCGAGACGTGCAAGGGGCAAGGAGGCTTTTAAATTTGGATATATCAGGAGACCCTGTGACAGCGTAAACACTGAGCTGCACTCGCTTTCGTTACATCCCAGTCCAAGTCCCCGCAGCGCTTACGAGTTTGTACATAATGAGTCTTTTTTATATTGTAGACATCCCCAACAAGGAGGCCACTTCCTTTGCAAGTAATAATGGAATTTGACGACTCGCCGGGTAGTAATTTTAAAATTGGATGCAATTTCGTAGTTTACCTAATCTTAAGTTTTCTTTTAAAATTGGATTAATTTTTTACCTGATGAGAGGACCAAGATATGTTTCGAATGTGGATTTATGAAGAAACCTTCGATCATTTCTGATTTTTTTTTTTATGGAGTGAGTTTGCTCATTTGAACAGTGACTGGGAAAGGACAGGTCAAGTGGGAGCACAATTTCTCTTGAGGAGAATTTCTGTTGGATTTACATTCCGCAGCATTTGGGAATAACATCGTCAGACCGCTGGGAGAAAGATCAGGAGAATGTATGCTATAAATCAGCGCTGTATTTACATGTAAGAGAACTCTAATATCTAATCATCAACAATGTGTATAATTTTAGTATTTGCGACAATAACTAATTTTTTATTTCTTATTATTTCAGATCTTTTCATTTCTTCGTGCTGTGGTGTCATGCGCAGGTATGTCGTCTCACTATTCAGATTTTTCTGTCAGGCTTTTAGCATTAATCTTATCTTATGCAATGACGGGTTAAAATAAAGTAGTAAATGACTCATGTGTATCTATATCTATATAATGTGTAGAATGTACATGATGTTGAGAGCTTACTGATATCACCAAAGTCGTAGGCTACATGTTTTAATTAAGTAGCTAAGCTATAAAAAATTTAAATTCGTTAATTATCAACTGTATATTTTAATAACGATACAATAATAAACATGCTAATATATTTGCAATAAAAATAATAAAAGTTGTAAAAATCCCCACTAATTGTTTGATGGGTATATTTTGTTCAGCTTGCAATGCATGTTTCATTTCTACTATTTAGAGAGCATTAGAGAAAATTATGTGATTTTATTTTTCCCTTTGCATAAAAACAAAAAGGGGGAGAATCACCCGTCTCCTAATTTTAACCAGTATGTGAGGGAGCAGGGCGCAGTGACGGACCAGCTCAGCCGACGACAAGTCAGGGTCTACCAGCTATACAGCAGGACCAGCGGCAAGCACGTCCAGATTCAAGGCAAGAAGGTCACCGCTACTGCAGAAGATGGCAACGTTTTCGGTGGGTTTATTTACTTGTACTTTTTTTATTTTTTATTTTTTTATTTCCTTACTTATCAACAATCCACTACTTATAGTAAGCATTGACTTTGCAACCTAAAGATTTCGAAAACATGAATGAAATTAATGGTTAATTCAATAGCGCAGGCCAAAACCAAGAATGCAGAATTAAGGAGCCCGTTAACGAAGGGGTATCTCAATATGTGTACTGTATATGCTAATGAAATGTGCGAATCGCCATTGTTTGGTCAATCAAACGCCACCCTTTGTCTGTGTGCAATACACAAGAAGAGTGAAAGACCTAATGAGGAAGGATGCATCTAGGCCTTCCCTTTTTGGTTAATATGGTAGGCTACTGTGGGAAATGTATTCTGTGTCGATTAAGCATTTTTTCTGTTTTGAAAACTGACTTTGAAAGTAAGTTCATTCACTGCTTAAATAACCATGAACAAAGTACCTCTGTCTAACATGTCGTAACACCAACTTCCAACAAATCCTTTGCCAACCAGAGCAGAAAGGCTTAAGTGGCTCCTAATTATTTTACATGCCCCACATAATAACCCCAGTTAATTTTATTTGGAAGTCAAATATTTAACATCACTTAACAGTAGTTTTTCCCATGTATGTAATCTGAACATCCCTCTTGGTTTCCAGTATCTCAGTCATTACGAGAGAGTATTTAGTTACATAGAGCACATACTGTGTTTCTTTTAATCAGGGCCAATTTTTTGGAGTCACAATACAATGCACCTATAAGATGCCTTTTGTATAGCTGTATTCACACTAATCCTGTTGAGGTATAGGCAATCAGATTTTCAGATGTATTATATGCGTTTTGTCGATGAAGGAAATTGTTGGTGGTCGTGAAATATCTAGTCAGATTCTGCTCTTTTGATTGATTGTGTCTCAAAACACTTCATGCATCTATTTTCAAGTTTTTCAAGCTATTTATCTACTGCAGTAGTCATTCCTGAACTGTACACATTATGTAGTGTATTAATATTAAAACGTTTAAATGTTCTGTTTTAACTTCATGTGTGTACACACCTGGTTGAGAAAGTCAATCTATCCCAATCATAGATTAATGTAATTAAGCAATTCAGGATGAACTCATACTATCCCATTTCAGCCAGAAACTCCTGCCCTCATGCCCCAGAGTCAGTCTATCTATCAGACATAACCTCTCGTTGGGCCTGGGCAGGTTTTCTGGGTTTCAGTGGGCTGTAATACAGCTGAAACTTGTCTTTTCACCAGGGCTGTGTGTTGATACGGTGGACTCCACTTTATATTGCAGCGAGGCTCTTTGTAGAGACGGACACATTTGGCAGTCGAGTGCGGATTCGAGGGGCAGAGACTGGACGCTACCTCTGTATGAACCGGAAGGGGAAGTTGGTTGGAAAGGTTTGTCCTATTTCCTATTCTTGGCTTTTATTTACATGTCAAAAGGATGTTTAACAATCCAGTCCCACCCGATTTTACCTGTGCTAATAAGGGAACCCATTAGCCAAATGCCTTAATGTGTTGAATTAAAGTAGAGACCAAAATGCATTCAGATAATTTATTATTTTGGGATTCTACCTTGCACACTACCATTTTAAAATGGATGATTAGTTATGTTATATGGGGCTGTGGAATAGCTGTGGAAGTCAATGTGTGGTATTACTATGGATTAATGTTAGGTATAACATGAGCTGAAATGTTTGGTGGAGTTTGTTCCATTTTGTAGAAGTGAGACTATTTGGTGGATAGAAATGGTTGGTGAAACTAGCATTTATATTTAGTTTATTCCTCCATAAAAGCTAAAGTACAATACATATTACATTCAGCCACTCAGATTTGAATGTTTTAAGCACCATTTTTATTCAGTCTTTGCAAATGCTATGTATTACTTTTATTGATTCAATCTCTTTAGGTTTATGTGAGAGATTTGAATCCTTATTCAACTTTTTTCTTTTTTTAAAATTAATCCCAGTTCAATGACTATCTATGGCTGGTTATCAGTTTTTGCATTGTGACCCACACACAAAAAGGGGCCGCTAACATTTCTGGACTTTTTGTTGAAATGCATGCGAAGGGAAAGGAAGATTAATTCATTGTGATGACTGAGCAATCAAAGTATTATTGGGCTGAAGGACGGAACGGGGGAGGGTCGGGGGAGGATCACGGTGAATGGAAGGGCGCACCTTTGATTCCAGCTGAAATATGAGAGATGGAGTTGGGGATGGGAGTCTGCACTAACCTGGCTCAGTGAGTAACAAAGAGAGAGACCAGTCACGGTTCATGGGCTGATGGCCTTACAGATCCTAGTCTGGCGAGCGCTGTACCAGGGGTGAGCAAGCATTCTCTTCACAGCCGTAACACAGCCCGTCAGAAGTCAGGCTTCTTCTTCCTGCGGGGAAATCTAAGAGATGTATTCAGCACTGTGCCTCACCCTGAAAAAAACACATCAGACTAATTTTATTGTAATGTGCTCCTGGGCTTGGGCATGTGTTAATCACAGACAAATAAATAAAAATATGGAGTGTAGTAGATTTGCTTTCAAATAACCTGTTTCTCGAAGACATAGATAAAGTGAAATATATCTTTATAGAAGCATTAAAATATCTCTTTTGGGCAAGTGGAGCTTGAGAGAGTGGCTAATTGTATTGATTTACTTTTCTTGGCAAAGCAATCATATATGTGCACCACAGGTGTCCTGAAAATGCTTGGCAAAAATACATATGGATGACATTTGACATAGATGAAACAACAAAAATTATATGAGTTTGACACTGGTTGTCCACTGTTATGTGTAGTCCCCAATCTTATTTGAGGCTTTATACTGGCAGTTCAGTGGTTCTTCTGGAGGTCTGATGTTGAATAAAAGGATTGTTTGTTCATCAATGGGTTTAAATCAGTGATTTGAATCTGCGGTGGACTTGTCCATGGGGACACTGTGTTCAGCTGCAGCAGCTCACACCACCACAACCTCTTGTCTGGCTCTTTGAGTCACACTGCCTGGTCCAGCAGAACTGGGGTGTTGGGAATGCTGGGGTCTTTTTCCCCCTCGTCCTGGTTAATCAGGTTATCACCCCACTCGCTGTCACTCGTCCGCACACAAAAGGCAATACCCATCTCAGAAAATGGCGACTGGGCCTTCTGGTTTACATATCACTGTGGGCTGCCCATCATTGCATTTACCCAGGCCTGTACACTCACTCAAGCACTTCATCCCAGTCTGAGGAGCCAGTGAGAGTGATTGATAGCAGAAGGGAGAGTGTGGCACTGGCACGGAGATGTTTTACCCCTGCCTGCTCTCTGAGTTAAAATCTACACTAAATAGTAATGATGATTCTGTCCTCCTCAGTGCAATTCATTTACTAGCCCCAAATATACAGTGCATGTTTTTGTCAAAATAGTAAATAACCTTATTTCGTCAAATGTTTGGTTCACCAAATGTCTTAGCTGGAATGTGCGTTTTTTTGTTTTGTGTGTTTAAATCTTCCCTCCCTACCTACAGCCCAACGGGAGAAGCAGAGACTGTATCTTCACAGAGATAGTCCTGGAGAACAACTACACGGCCTTCCAAAATGCCAAATACGAGGGCTGGTACGTGGCCTTCACCAGGAAAGGAAGGCCCATCAAAGCCTCAAAAACCAGGCAGAATCAGAGAGAGGTCCATTTCATCAAGAGGCTCCACAAAGGCCCACTGCCCTTCCCCAACACAGACAGACCCCGACACTTTGAGTTCATCAGTTTTCCACCAACACGCCGAGCCAAACGCAACAGGAAGGCACGGACTTCTCCTTAACACAGGACCAAACTGTACATAGGACTGGACTCATATCTTTAAATAATAACAGAAAGAAGCAACTTTATTTTTATATTTTTAATACTTTTAAATGCCAAAAAAGAGACAAGACTTTTAGATGTTAATGTAAAATGGTCGCATGTAAATATGGTGAGATAGCAAATTAAATGAATGTATATATTTAATATTATTGTGTGTGTTGGTATGTCTGTCAGCGCTTTGCTAGGAGAAGAGCAGTGGTCATAAAGATGTAGACACATGAATAAACGCTCTGACTATCTGGTTACTCATCTGCTCTAACTCACGGAGATGAGTGGAAGTGGGTGCTGGTTTCTGTCTCGCATTGAAGGCTTTCATTTGTAAATTTCCATTTGCTGCTGCAGTTATCTTTTTTATAATATCAAATGTAATGTGATTATATGGTTTGCATAGTTCCCAAGGCCTCTGCTTGCCTTTTCTTTTATAGTACATATTTCTGACAACTTCCTGAACAGAACTACACAAACACATCCAGGTAATCCCGGTTAAAGGTGACAACATTGTGCATTGTGCAAAAATCTAACTGGGAAACTTTTGTCTATAACCATCTGTACGTTTACCAAGAAGTATAATGTTTTGTGCTGTCTACATAGGAGAATTGTGTAACTGTTATGAATAGTGTCAACCTGTTTACCTGCTCAATACCTCAGAATAAAACACAGGTACAATATCTTTTGTGTGATGAAAGGTATATGGCTGTCAGCTGATTTTTCCATTTCTATCACTGCAGTTTTACAGTTTCTATCACACATGTTTGACCCAGATTATTTTTATTATTTCATTATTTCCCCCACAAAGTAGCCTGACTTTCTTGTGTACAGTTTTAGTTCATTTAAGCAGTGTGCACTATGGAGAGAGCCTAGCAAGAGATGCAAGGTCACCTGTATCGGCTCCATTTACATTTGAAATGTGGAACACCTTCCTGTGGGAGCGTGCTTTCATTAACGGCATGAACGGAGTAAGAACTGAAATCAATTTACCGCTATCTGTAATTAAAGCAGTGACTGCCTCTGGTGAATAAAGCCAGTGAATACAGCCCTGCACCTGTGGGAATTCAAGCATGGTTTAATCAATCTAATCGGAAAAGGAAATGAATGAGTGAATGAATGAGTGGTAAAGATCTTTTTTGTCTACATGTTCTTTCACCAACACTCCATTGGTGAGATCCAGGAGACGGCTACGAAATAATCATTAAACACACCTGCCGCAATGCCACCTCTAATGATTTGTCAGCATGACATCCAACTTCTAAAAAAACATGGCAAATGGAATACAAGTCAGGCTAAAATACGCTGGCTAAACTGACATTTTTTTAACATTAATTTTCAATTCACAGCATAATGTATCTTTAAGTTGCATCAGAATTCTACATTTAAAGACCAGTTGTATAACCAAAAGTCCCATCACACACTGCTACTGCATATTCATTTTAACTACTCACAGCTTTCTGGGAAAGAAACCCTGTGGTAAACATTAGATTAGCAAATTAATAATATAGTAAGTGTTGTGAAAAAAATCTCAAAAAGGTGTTTTTTGCTTATTGGCACCCAATATTTTGAACAAAATCTAATCAAAGTATATTGCATTAATATTTAACTTGAGTTCATCTGAGACTTCAGGAACTGTTAGAGTAATTGATCATCCAGGACTTCCTGCTTTACTGAGGTGTAAATACGAGGTAACACACGCCAAACTTCCTAACTCATCCATCAATGCATGGAAGGTAAAAAAAAGACACAAATTAAATGAGACAAAAGGTTGTCATAAGTCAGTCAATGGCTTTAAAAGTAGAAAAAAAAAAAAACTAGTGACACAACAATTGAAAAAAGTTTTTTATGATTAATCTGCCTGGAAGATGATTAAATGTATTTTGCCTCCCGAAAGTGGGGGATGGTTCAAGAGCCAAACAGTTCTCCAAGGTTTAGACTTGGAGAATTACTCCAGGTTGCCAAAACTATGATATGTGCCCCACCACAATGCAAACATGATATTTGGATGGCTCACAAGAAAAAAGCCCCCACGGTCATCATACTACAAATGTTACTGTCTGGACTTTGCAAACATCATTAAATGGAGCTTTCTGGCCACTAACAGAAGGGATAAAAACAGGGATGGTTAGGTGGACAGGATGGTTAGGTGGACCATTGTGAAGTGGATATGTGATGTTGTTTTTTCTCTTGTTGTGAGGCCCTCATAGCATCATGGACTCCACAACATGGGACCAGGACATTTTAGACCAAAACCTGGCGGCCTTTACCAGGAGGCTAAAACTGGATCATAGGTTCATCTTCCGATAAAGATCCAATACTTTACCTTCTTAAAAAATATTTTCTTCAGAAACCTGATTTAAATACATTGCATCTATCATTATTTCAGCAAGAATTAAAAAGAGAAGATTCAATTTAAAGAGTTATGGTGCCACCCAGTGTTTAAAAGTAGTAACCACAATATCAAGCAGATGAGGCAGACAGCATCAAATAACTAAAAAGCACTAAATAACAAAAAAAAGAAAAGAAAAGAATAATAGATATGTGATATGTGTGACTGGGAAAGTTCTCTTCAGTTTAAGACCTGTTTTGGGTTTTTTTGGGGTTTGGGGTGTTTTGCTGAGTGAATAATTTCTTTGTTGCAGACATTAATACATTTACGTTTACAGTGGGCTCCGGAATATAGTCAAACACAGAGGAAAACCATATACTTTTATTTCAATACATTTATTCTCATGTTTCAATGTTTTGTATTAAGTAATGTCACTTCAAGCTATTAGGTGGCTATATTATTGTAAACAAAGTGAAATTGCCAATAAAAAATTTTCTTAATTTAGTTAATCTCAGTCTGAAGGAATTATATTGTGTCATTACATCACTTCCATTTCATTATAGCAATGGGGCCAGCCCTAACAATGGTAATGGTACACAAACATACATAAATGGTTAAACATACTGCTTAGTACTGTAAGGGCAATAATGGAAAATATTTAAGAACAATGGTACAATCAATTAATCAATGTACCAGGACATTTTGGCAGAAAATCTTCAAGGAAGTTGAGTCATAGGTATTTTGCTTAGCAGGACAATGACTCCAAACATACATCAAAATCCACACAAAGAAATGGTTAAGTGAAAACAACATCCATGTTCTACAATGGCCATCACAGTTTCCAGACTTAAATCCCATCAAAAACCTGAAGTGTGAACTGAAGAGGGGGATCCTAAGTACAAACCTAGGCACATCAATGATTCAGAAAAGCTCTACATGGAGGAAAAATCCTTCCAAATGCATTCTCTAACCTTATCACAAATTATAGGAAATGACTCATGGCTGTTATCTTTGCCAGGGGTGTCTGCGTTGTATTAAACAAGGCGCACCTATAATTCTGAAACATAATAAAAGTATATGGTTTTGCTCTGTGTTTGACCATATTCTGGAGCCCACTGTAAACATAAGTGTATTAATGTCTGCAACAAGGAAATCATTCACTTAGCATTAAAGACCCCAAACCCCCAAAACAGTTAACATTATTTTTCAACATATTTATCTAATAATTCTGGAGCCCAGTATATATATGAGTCCAGAGGGAATCCTTTACATCATCCATTGAATGAAAGCATAGTGGTGTTTTTTTCTTTTGACATTCTGCATAGGCCTCTGGGGGTATTGGGCTATTCTGAATATGTTTGTCCATCTCTTCTAGATGAACACAGAATGTGTGACGTCACACTTTGAATGGAATCCTGTCAATGCCATTCTGGGACAGTTTTGAGAATTGAGGTCAGGTGGATCACATGCTTAGCTGGCACTGTATACATTCTAGGTCTTTATCCTTTACAAAAGAAAATATACCCCACAGGCTATAGACCTATCTGATGCAGACCAATAGATAAAGAGATGACCAGCCAGCCAGCCAGTAATTGTGAATGCATTCTACAAAATAAAATTTTTATCACTTCTATGCAATAAAATAGTCGTTGGGAATCGCTATCTCAGGGTTTGGTTTAACATTGGTGTAGCGATGGGTAGCCTATCAAGAGCCACACGCCTACACGGCTTCATCCACTATATGTTCGGTGGGTAGGGCCGATTACTGACGGCTGTAATAGCCTATAAATCAGTGATTTTTTATATATCCACAGGCTCGACTCAAACGCTGGCGAAATGGTTGTCCTGGCAACCGGCGCTCGGATGCCCAAGGAAATGGGCTCCTCCTAATGGAGATAGCCTAGGCTACATGTCGTGTCAGCTTCACAAGCTGGCAGAGCGTTCCGTGTGCAGGTAACATCTTTTCAGTTTAGTTTTTCGTAGGCTACATGTAATATGTAAGGCTATTAATGGAGTTCATTGCACTTGTATAATTGCACAATGTCCAATTTTAACCATATCTATTTCACAGCCTAATAATATGAACACAAATATTTGGTGGCAAAAAAACATGCCATCATAGCCTACATTGTATATTTTCTAGTATTAAGGGCTGATTACCCAACTGCCCATGAACTGAAACGCTAATCTACACTTTCCATTCATACTGCGTTAGTGTGCGTTAGTAATAGACACTGTTAAATATCGTGTTTTCTTGCTATTGCAATGTATAAGCAGACGAAAACGCTGCATTATTTTTTGGAATCAGATATGTTGAAGAAATAATAACCTCATTTTGTGTTGCGATTGAAAGAATGACATGTTTGTCATCTCTTCTTCTACATGGCAAATAGTGCAATGTCATGTTTCCAGAGTACCCCCGTCATTGAAAATGGATTGAACCAGCTGTGCGACAGGCAGCAACAGTAGAAACGCACATTGCTGCTATCTAAATGGAGCAGCCTTGCTCTGTGCAGCAAGGCTAGTCCCGATAACTATACTCAACCGAAACAACCATATCCTATATGTGACTGTATTGAATGGGATGATTTGGCCTGTATTAATCCTCAAACAGTGAATCGTATCCAGGGAATTTAAAAGCAAAAGGGATTAGTTTGCCCGCTTGTGGAAGAAGGAGACGGAGGGGTTGGTTTATTTGGAAAAGGACCATTTTTGCAGGTGTGGAAAGGTAAGAACGGTCAAACTATGTTCTGTCACATTTCTAGACATAAGAATTTTAGTTTCAAGAACAGTTTAATTAAAATAATTTCGTTACATCGTTTTATGACATGCATTATACATTGTTTCGGGGATGCTTGTGGTATTTGTGCCTTAGACATTAAGCACGTAGCCTACGCAGTGTAGGCTATTTACAAGCGCAACATTTCCTTGCACATTAAAATAAGCGATTGAAAGTTTTTTTTGTGTTTGTGTTTGTTTTAATGACCTGATTACACGGAACATGCAAAACCCGAAACAAAATAATCGGAATCCATGTTTGGATTATGCGCGTGCGATGCGATGTTTTACATAACATCACTGTCGATGGAGATAGCGGGACAGGTCACATACTCGGATTAGGACAGGCGAATGGTGAAATGGATGCTGTGACAGTCAAGGGTAACGGAACAGCAACCGCAGTGCTAGGGGTTTGTCCCGTACCCTCTCATCAAAGTGAGCCTTTTTTTGTTTTAGGCTACGTGGTTACACGTGCGAAAATATTGTGTGTTTCTGTAAATTTATTGAGAGATAGAATTGCTGAATGTACACATAAATGCAAGATGCTTTGCATTACACCATCGCCGATAACCCCATCGGTTTCGCTTTCGCACAGTAGCTAACACAAACGCACTTCAAATTGCGTTTGATTATTTACAGCAAAACCTGAAAATAGGCACAAGATGTGTAATTATTAGACATGGAAAGCGGATGCAGCCTATAAATGTGTTGACTGGGACTACTGAGTGTCCACTGATGTTTTTGGACCTGATATTTTGTTTTCTAAATACTGACATTTGGAATTCCTTCCTATTTCTCTAATTCAATGTCCTCTATAGCCTATGTGTATAATTTGTGAGCTTAGTAGATAAACCTCAGCGTAGGAGGCCTAAAGCCAACATGATAGTTAGATGTTAAGAAGTAATGTATCTGAACTGCACACTGTCCCTGTTAGAGCAGATGTGGGGTTTAGTATTTGTGAAGCTGTTGTTCAAGTTTTCACTCTATCAATGCTGAGCTATGATTCATTGTACAAATTGTGTTATTCCACACTCAATAAATAGTTACTCATAATCAATACAGTCTAATATGTTTCTGTTTACAAATGTGTTGAATAGACCAAGCTCACAGGTACTGGTGCTTGTCCATCTTAACATTATTTGTGCTTAAATGATGTCAAAAGGGTGCTGAACAGATCAGAACAGATTTTTAGAACTAATTTCACAAGACTCTAATAGTTGAAGTATATGTTAGAGAAACACTGACTGTTGTGTCATTTTGCAGAATTCTTTGTATTTATTTTGTTGCTTTAGGGAATGTTTTGCTGGGTCATGGTAACACATTCTTACACAGTTGAAGGAAACTCTGCTCTACCTGCTGTGAATCATTTTCCTAAATCTTAGAATTGCAGGAAATTCTGCTGCTATAAGGTTTCCTACTGTTTGTTGGCTGATGTTCTGCTTGGAGGTCAATGAATAGTTCAAACATGCTTCATTGTCATAGTTTGTGAGCCATTATGGTTAAAGTTGGTGTATGGAAAATGTGCAGTTCATTTTGTTGGGGGCAGCGTTGGCACAGAAAACTCCCACTCTTATGAAGTGAAATATTTTGGTAGGATTTGTGAAGAGGATTTAGACCCAGTCAGTCGCTGAACCTTATCAGCCACTAAATAAATAGTACGTCCTCCGGATTGTATGATGCATTTCTGTTCAGAATTGTCCATTTTGTAAGAGGCAGGACCTGTCCTGTAACATTAAAGTTACTTGACAGCGGAGGTTTCACAATTGAGATTTAATTCACGCTGACCATGTTGAATGTTTTTTAAGATTTAAAAATAAAAGTATTATTCCATATTGAATATTGAGCTGTTTTCTGGTCGAACACATGCTTGCATGCTCACACATCCACACATTCATCAAATGCTCGGAACATGAAAATTGTGTATTTCTGAAAACAGTGCATTTTATATTTTGTACAGTCACATTTTGAGTGTCACGTGTCACATACTCTCAGCATATAGGATATGTTGCTTCATTTAATTATGCAATGTTCTACATTGCATTAATGTAGGCTTAATAACCAATCTTGGCTACTCAATATTTTACCTCTATATCTAGCGTTGCAAAGACCAAGGCAAGCAAAATGGTTAAGCCAAGCTTCTTGCCGGCTTGCTTAGCTGGCAAACTAGCCCTTGGCTCCCTTAAGCCTCTTAACAGAGAATTGATTGTCAACCGGATTTCAAGAGGGACAAGGATTTTTAATTAAAATCTGGCGCACACAAATGTTGAAGCCATGTTTTAGCTCCTCTGTGCAAAGAATTCGGCATATCAGAAGAAACAAGATACATAGCACGAGTACATGTGATGGATTTTGTTAGAGCAAGGATAATTGCAGCACTGTTCCCTTCTTAGTAATCTGTGACTGTAACTTGGGGTTATACCCTCAAAGGTTTAAAAGTATTCAGTTGGTGTGTAGTTATGTTTAAATGGATCTATACAAATAGAGATGCCACATGTCTGTTATTTCTTGGAAAATGTGCTATCTGCCATCAGGAATATCCCTTTCACTCCCTGCAGTAATTTCTCTGTGCTATTGATAGTCTAATAAAGACCTATTTTAAGCTGCGTTTGAATCTGATTAACAACAGACAGTCTACATAATATATTAGGCTACTATCTTGAGCAGATGAAAACCATTTCCTCTCTCTTGTAAAATCCTCTGAGGAAGACTCCAGGAATGGGATTAAGACCTCCATTTCCGGCTCATATGCCTAAGCAGGAACCAACTGTTTTATCCTACCCCTCAACAAAAAGGACAACTTTGAAACCCACTCCGAACTCACCTTTCACCAGTTTGTTAATATGTAGACTGAGAACAGGTGATGTCTTTGTGACACCCTGGAATTGAGTTGTCCTACTGTTTGAAAAAGTATTCTCCTGAAAAAAGAGACAGTGTGGCAGTTTGAGCTGTGGCAATGGAGCGGTGGAAATCATGTTCCATTGTTGTCCTTTCAGCCACTGCCTTTTTCCCTGCATTGTTTTTCAGTGGCAAACCAAGAAACCGCCAGTGAAGCACTTTCAGGAACCAGCTATGACTACAGCAGATTATTGTCTCTAAGATTGTATACAGGCCTTAAGCCGTAGAAACTGGTATCTGGAAACAGTTTGGCAGAGAAATATAGTGACAGGAAGCAGAGATGTAAAGGAGGTTGATGGGGAGTTTCACAGGCCCGGATCCAAGGCCTGGCAAGCTGAGTTATCATAATTAGTCATGTCAGTATTAATATCTGTCAAGCATGGTGGGGGCCCCTTGAAATGGTGTAAGCTGCCTTAGGCTGTATTGATTTTTTGCAGACTACTTGTCTGCCAAAGCAGTGTTGAAAGTTCTTCCCAGAGACACATGCGATAGAACAAGACAGGGTGACTGCAGCATACTGGCTTCATGTTGTGCTTGCTGCAGAACATTATGAAACATGTTGGCAAGTGCTAGATGTTAATGATTATGATACTGTACATTCTGTTCACAAAATCTCAGCATTACAGGTGGCTTTTTGATTGCTTGTCTTTACAACAGCCAAAATGTATTTAATTATAATCTAAACATGGTCTTTCCTGTGAGTCACTGTGGTCATGTTAGTGATTCCTTGGGCCTGAAGCACTTGATTTTAGGACCTAAAATTGGCCCAGTCTCATAATGAGTTGAGATGAAATCCCTTGTAACATTACATTTGAAAGATGTCCAGAAATCCTTGCCATGTGGATTGGACTGTCATTCCACTGCTGTACCCTATTGCACAGATTTGGCTAATAGGATTCTCTAGCCGTCATTGTGCTCCCTGCACTTCCTTTGTTGAGAAAGTGTTCCCTAAAGGCTTGTAACTGATGTGTGTCAATTGACACTGTATTTTACCACCCATTCCCTAAGAATGTCTTATTGCAATTTATTGCCATGTTCAATCGTCCAAGTCATAGCATAGATGCCATCTTGATGTTGAGGTAATATACATCACTTGATTATCCTGTTCTTTGCTCAGTCTAGCTCATCCTCCAGCTCAGACTCCCACGCATATAATATGTTGCTTTAGATTAGGCAATTGAATATTTATGATTCTTATTTAATAATGAAAATGCTATTGGCTGTTATTGCAGGATGCATATCCAAGAAAGAACAATGAGGTCATTTCTCTATGTGATCAAGGAGTGCAGGTGTTTGTGTTTCCGGCCTGGCCGTTTTCACTAGCCGCTGCACAAATTCTATAGGGGTTTCTGTGGTCGGCAGTCACCAGAGTGCTCAGCCCACAAATGCAATTACCAATTAACTTTGAATCAGCTGGCACTGTGGTTATGTATAATGGGAAAAGAACATGGATTTTATACGCTTTGCAAGAGTCCAGATGCCAGCTGAGATGCATATGGAATCAAACAACAGTGCAGTAATCTGATTGTGCAGCACATGAGAGACCAGGGACCTGCACTATATCAGAATTCTCCCAAATCTGGAACACTGAAGTGAAAAGAGCTGTTCCAGACTTTTAATCAGAGCAGTTATCCAGCTAACTCAGTAATCCTGCTTCGTGATACAGGCCCCAGGTTTCCGCTGCGCCCTGGTGGGATGCTCGATGTTTCCCCAGCATGGAGGCAGCAGTGCGAGGCATGTGGAGGATTGGTGGGACGGAGCTGGGGCCAGATTAACAGATGGGACCAGGGTGGCGGGGCCTCTCTGTGGACGGGAGATGCTGGGTTAGCTTGCCGGTAATGAGGTTCCAGCTGGGTCTGTGCCGCAGCGAGCCAGGGAAGACAATGGAAGGAGAGAGTCAATAGGAGAAGCAGTGGAAGAATGTAAACATAGACGGGCTGACAGAATTCTCATGTAAAGCAGCCAGGCGGAACTGCTGAGAGTCAGGAAAGAAGCAATGCTAGCTAATCATGTTGGCGCATGGGTGTGTGTGTGTGTGTGTGTGTGGCCATACTTTTTATGGGAAGAGAGTGAGATCATTATTTAAGTATCGAGCTAAGCCTGTCTGGAAATCAAGTGGTCTAATGTCATGGGTATCGGAGATGAGCTCCCTTGTATTACCATCGAGATTACTGTGTGGTTTTGATGTCCGAGGGTCAGCTAATGTAGCATAATGTCTTATCTGTGATGGCAGCTTGGTCTGAGTCTCTGCACGTGCTCTCCTGTGGGAGTAAAGGGGGCCTAACCAAGCTGATGTATTCACCACTGGTGGTAGAAGCAGCCAATCAGGCAAAGGTTGGCCTGGTGATGGCGCCTTTAGCTGATTGGGCGTTGGCCATTCTTGCTAGGATGAGATAAGTGCATTTCTTTTTTAGAGGGGTAGTGTTGGTAGGGAGGCTATAGTGAGCAAGACATAGACAGAGTGCAGAGCGACATGTAGTACAGAATTCTGGCAGCTTCAGTTTAGGATTTACTAATCTTAGCCAAATGTGTACTGTTCTGTAACCTGATGTTCCTGGGTTTTTTTTAATTCTTCCATTAGCTAATTGCAGTTCTTTTTCTGAAAATTTCTTTATTGACTTTCTTTTTACCTTTCTTAGAAAACCAAATGTTTGTGAAGTAGAGCTGACAAAGGAGCTTATTGTTTTCCAGTTCAAGCTTGTGTTTATTGAACAAGCCCTTGTGGATTTAGTTGTTTGCTCTCGGGCCTCTATAGACTGAAAGTGTTCCCACAGAATAACAGTTGCCTGGTCTTACATTTGTAACTAAAGGCAACTGCATCTGGCTAGTGTCTACTCTGATATGGTGGCTGCAAGTTGCTGTCCACTCTGGAACTAGCTCCTGAAATCTCAGACCACGGCTATCTAATGAACATTCTCACATTGGAGCCCCCCCTTCTGTTAAATACATTGACTTCTCAGCCTGATTTCTGTTAATGAGAATGCACTTCATAGACAATTTGGCTATCATTCGCCTACTGAGATTAACATGTTTTCTGGTGTAATATCCCATAACTGGACATGTGGACATTCTTATATTTAGATTTCTTGCTAAAAGCTGCACTCTCTGACATTTAGTCTGAAAAACAGTTGAACCTCTTGACCATGTCTGCATGTTTTTATGCATGTAGTTGGTGCCACATGATTGGCTGATTAAATATTTGCATTAGCAAGCTGGTATACAGGTCAATCTAATAAAGTGCTCAGGGAGTGTATAGTATGAACTCAAAATATGGCCAGAACTGGTTGAATCCAGATGACAGATATGTTCAGTGGAGTGATTACTCACTCTTATGGAATGTGTATGAAAATTGCTGTTATTATCTGCATGTTTTGGTGAGTCCTTGTCAGGCTCGTAAGGGTTTTTATTCAGCTGTGCACATTGTATTTTGTTTATCCATAACCTAAATATTGAAAATGTCTGTAATAAAGACAGTACTTTTTTGTATTGCCTCTTGGCTGTAGTAGTATGTCTGGGTACCATCCAACACAAATTTCTATTTTATTCTTTTCTATTATATAATATATTATATTATAATATTATATTATTGTATTTGTTTATTCACTTGTTTCAGAAAAAAAGAAGCTGCCTCTTTCCCACCTCTACATTACCCTGTTGGATGGATGTGATTTGAGTTCTGCTGTACAATAACGTGGGTCATGTCACTGGAATGAGGGCCGTGAATTTCATTGTGTATTTTTGCTGTGTATTTTAATGGCGCGGTGGACACTGCGTCCCCCTCTGACCTTGCGGAGTTTGTGTCCCCAGCCCCACTCAGTCATGTGTGCAGAGATTTCATAATTGGATGGTGTCTCCATCCTTGTTCCCACAACTGAAAGTTATTACGTCATGTTTCCCTGACAACAAGCAAGCCTTGTGTTGAAGCTTGTGTGGCTGGAAAGTGAGCACGGACCTCTCTCTCAAAGAGCAGCAACAAGCATGTACACCAGTGTGGCAACTTGTAAACCTTCAGAGTTTCCTGGCCCCTGTGTGCTCAGGATAGCTTTTTTGGGGGAGTGCTATGAGATGTCCTGTGACAAACCTGTGAAATATACCATTGCAATATAATTTAATTTTGACCTCTACAGTAGCTTGGTAAAATAATATATGCAGAGGACAATTCACAGTTCTGACCATTAACTTGTAGAATAGTTGTAGAAATCTCTTACCGTATAAAAAAAAAGATATCTGTTTAACAGATTTAAAAAAAGACTTGAAGCTGAGTATTTACATGCTGTAAATAATTCTATTGGAGAGAAGAGGAAGGCAGGACATGTATAGTTTAGAGTATCTTATCACAGGCACAGATTGAAATGGCTTCATCCCCAGTTGGAAAGTCTGTTTGAAAGAGTAAACCGGACATCTGGGATTGTGTTTGGCTGTGCTCCTGAATATTGTGCGGCATGTAGTCCGCGATGTGGCTCCATGCAAAGGCCCAGCCTACCAATCTAAATTCTTCATAGCCTGCATTTCATTCTGAGAAGCATAAGCAAAACACACACGCTAAAATAAATAAAAGCTTCCGTAGTCTGGGTGGTTCTGTGAGATGTTCAAGCATGCATTGACAGGACAAGTATACCAATTACACAAAAATATTGGTGAACTAATCACATACTGATATCATTAAAAACTCAGTTACATTTGGGCTGGCCATAGTTCAGTGATTAAGCCATATAGCCCAGATTCAATTCAAACTGTGCAAGTGTGGACCCTGACCATATATTTACACAGGTAGGGAGGACTTCAGTCAGCAGAATAATTCCCTCATTTCTAACCAGAGATGCTTCTGGTCCGTTGGGCACGTGCATTCTATCTGAGCAGCTGCCACAGCTTCACACTGCTCCTGTACAGATGCTGTGGTAGCTTTGCTGGTGGACTGTAGAGATTGCATTGCAGTCTCCAGTGGACTCCAGACTGCATGTGGTGTTTGGAGGATGTGCTTGATAATCTACACAATCCCAAACTGATAAAGAATCCTGCAGTGATTAGACTGGCCTACATCTATTTGTTTACATTTATTTACCTTCATTTATACAGGGTAGGTTGACTGATATGCTCTTTTGCTGCAACGCCCTGTTAATGCCCCCTAAGTAGCCTAACATGTTAATGCCCCACGCAGGCACGGGGAGACCATGCAAACTCCACACAGAAAGGCCCAGGCCGGGATTCGAATCCAGGACACAGAAGTGCTCTGATGCAGTCCTGTAAAAGTCCTACTGTATTAGCATCAATAAACTAATCTGGAAAACCAATTCAACTTCTAAACATGAAAGTTCCCCTCTGTTCCTTAATGTTAATGACAGAAACAGAAGAAGGCAGCCACATGTTTCCATAAGCCATCCTTTAGCTTGATTGCAATCAAAAATAGTGCTGAGCACTACTTTTTGGGTGGTCTGCCGGAAAACAGGCACGCTGAACAGAACCATGGTGTAAAGTCAGGGGTGTGCGATGTGATATCAGGATACATGGAGAAGAAGAGAGACCAGGAGCTTGTAAGGCCTCATTGCACACAGACAGCAGTTGGCAATGCAGGTGTGATATTTGCGCAGAATCATATTTCAGCCCACACTTAGGTGAGATCTGGGAACCTTAGCAACAGAAAAACTGTGAAAGCATTGCAATGGACAGATACAGAGCACACCGTGGGAAGGAGAGGTTATTGGTGAGACAAGATAAAGAGGTTCTTCGTCTGGATTTTAATGTCTTTCTTTTCCTCCATATAGTGAAACCACCCATTGCACAGTTTGTCCTGTCATAATGTAATGTGGTATTCATGCTTGAAGGGCAGTTGGTTTTCATGGAAGGAAAAAAATGACAGTTATTTATTTGCCGGCATTTTGGGGCTGTTAGTGTCTACAGGACTGTGTGTTGGAGAAGGATGCCCATGGACTTGATCTACACCCTTTTTCAGGAGTGTTTTCAAGTGAGTGTAAATAATCCCCTTCTTGGACAGAACATCGCCCCTGAAAACAGGCATGCCACCATAAACATAAATTACCAGCCTCTGCTCTTGAATCTGTTTAGTGTTTGTGTTGTAAAGAGCAGTCAGCAGAAAAAAAGAGAACACAGACCACTGACAATTGACTTGGAGGCAAACATCAGGCATGAAAACCCATCCTGGCCGCCAATAAATCTGTGTAATGTGCAGCTCTGGAGAAAACACAATGGGCAGCTCAACGCGGGGCTGATTTAATCCCACAGGGCTGTTTGGGAGTCCTGTTTCAAAAGAGAGTTGTGCTGTGGGGGATCGGTACTGGCCCTCTCACAGGTCACCGGCCCTGCTTAGCCATGACGTTCGCTTCAAAAGAGGAAATAAATAAAAGTGAAGGCCCCCAGACTGCCACGTCGAGCCGGGTACTCTCATGCCTCTGTGAGAAAACGGGCCCCTGAGTGGCTCTCCCTCCTGGCGAACGCCTGCTCGCCCAGTGAGGGGTAATATCCAGAGCTTTACCCTCGCCAAAGAGGTACAAAAATAGGCCGGTAAATCGATAACATCATTTAGAGGAAATACCTGCATCGGCTATTAATAAAGGCCTTGTTTCTAGAAGGGATGAAAATGAATCTGTAATAAAAGCTTTAATTGCGCACATTGATTCCGGCTGACAGGAGGAAACTGAGCTGGTAAGGAATGTCAATGCTCCATCAGTGGGGGAATTGTACTGAGCGAGTCACACAAGGATGGCTGTGAATATATAACAATATGGTGTTTCAACAGGTAATATCCTTGAAATTCTATACAGCGCATCTACTTCTATAGACGTACCCCGACTGTCTAGTGTGCAAAACGAAAGCACTGTTGTCCTTACATGACATTTAATGAGTTGACTCCCCTCCTACACTGTGTTCTTATTACGTTCTTATTCAGTTTGTCCCCCCTTGTCTCCCCACAGCCCGGGAAGAACCATTGTCCTGTGGGAAAATAAGAATGCAGTTACAGGTGAATGCTGTTTGTCTCATGCCTGTTAGCAATGGAGTCAAGTGTAAGACTAGGGAAGAAGAGGACATCATTCTGCAGTCCTCTCAACAACACAACTTACTCTAAAGGGCCATTTATGGCTTTATATAAGAGCTTAAAAGGGCTCTGATGCCTACAGGGACCTCACTGTCTTATATCATATTCAGACTTCCAGCGCTTGCACAAATTGGAGCAATGAGGCAGAAGACCAGATCAGTCCTTAATACAGTCTGAGCTGATCCTACAGTATGCCTTTATCTGGTAATTAAGACCAAATGCTGGGAGACTGGCATTTGTTTCCATCGGGGGGGGGAAATGTCATCCAGTTATTAAACTAGCTATATCTTAATAGATTCCAAAGGATTAATTTCAACATTTTGTGGCAGATAGTATTGTTAAATGAGGCTGTGTACTCGCCTTTTTCAGATCAATGAAGAAAATAGGTAGCTTGGTGAACACTGCCCAATGACTTGGGACTTACCCTATTTCTCTACCACTATACCACTGGGTACAAACTGCAACAATGTCTGGTAAATTTATCGGTCTTGAGAAACTATAGGTTCAATGGACTTAGAGATTTGCATGGGTGGTCTTTTTCTTTCTAATAAATGTTTGCAGGAGATTCCCTGTGTCTTTGGAAAAGGCCACAGTATGACTAAGCCCTAGTGCTTGTTTGTTAGCAGGCGGTTGCTTGGTGAATGTATCCCAGTGGAGAGCAGTGGACCTTGGAGGCAGCGTCTTTATTCAAGTTCAGAGGCGGACATGCAGGCAGAGCTAATGCATCATTGGAAAAATAATTGATCCATCATGATTTTGCCAGAAATGATATACAAACCCACTTATGCCTACACACCTGTATGCCCACTCATGCACTCACTAATACATACTGCCCAGTGCTCTCCAGCCTCCGTCTTTCTAAGGTTGTAGAGGAACCTTTTAAAGTATTTAATCATGTCAATCTGGCCTGGCAAAGCCAATGCCCTGCAGCTCCTTACTCTAACATACCCAACAACATCAGTGTTCTTCATTGTTCTACATTTTGGCAAGACTAGCATCTTATACTTAAGGAACAAAAGGTGTTTTCTAAATGAAAATCTAACCAGATCAAATTTCCAACATTTCATATTTAAAGTAGAAATCAGTATCCTTGGTAAGTGGTGTATTCTGATATAAACACCAAAGTGAGACACAAGGGAAAATGCTGTTTCAGGTTTACACTGAGGAGAATCAAAGCAGGGCTAATGGATTATCCTTTGAGCTCGGAAGTGCTTTTAAATTTAGTAACTCAAGCTTTACAGAAATATTTATCTTATGTTCATCTCCGGAGTGTGAAATGTGGGTCTGCTGCTTAGATATTAAGCAGATCTGTCACATTCAAAGCTCTTGGTAAGAATGGATTTGATTTATTTGCATAGTGTTGCTTCTGCTGCAATGTATGCATTTGCATCTTAAAAATACAAAACCCTTCTCCCTGCTCTGTGTCTCTGACAATAACTTCCTGAAAGTCTGAGGGACATAAACAACTTCTCAGGTTGTGTTCCCCAAAGAAGGGCAAGTCTGCTGGACATCTGAGCTTAATACACAGGGTATTGATTCTCCTGGGCTTCAGCGGAAATAGTATCTCAAGGACAAATGTTATAGAATACCACCTTTGTGTCTTCTGTAGAGTCCACTAGTGATCTGGGATCAACATCTCCACATTTAAGTCATTAGGCTGTCTCCTCTCCTTAATATACTATTTAACCCCATAAGGACCAGGTTGTTTGTTCAAATACATATTTATTCTTCCTATCTGAGTTGTGTCAAATATTACGTAAGTATACTAAGGTGTAGCCTTTCAATTGCCATTTCACTTATGCTGAAGGATGTGTTTCTTTATTTTATATCTTCAATAAATAACATTTACAATTGCTGTATAAAACCTGTCCTGCTTAAATATCAGTTATATTGCCGGGAATGGTTTGTATCATATTCCACTTGCACAGCACAAATCAATTTTCTTCTTACATCAGCAACATGATAACTGAAATATATCAGACCGTGGTTCAGGATGAAAACATGAAATCCTCTTGTTGATTTGCATGTTCATTGCTGTTATCACTTTCACTGTGACATTGAAGCAATATCTCAGGGTCAGTTGTCCACAAAGGCAAAAAAATTGTCTGTGGCATAAATGTCTTTTGTCAGATGAGAAATTAGTTTCTGCAATAGGATTGAACCATCTCTTGGTCTCTTTGGATCAGAGGACATATTTATCAATTGCTTGACTTTTACAGGGAACCATGTCATCAGGGTTGGAGTTTAGAGCTATCTAATCAGTAGAGCTTTATAGCAGTGTGCAGTAGAACCATTGCTGCCACATGCATTTTGTTGAATGATTTTAAATGTATTTAATGGGGTGGAAAGCATTTGCATTGGGTATGGTTTGAGCATTGGAATTATATGGTATGCTGTTTACATTCCAGTGAACCATGTAATAAATGGTAGCATCCATGGTAGCATGAACACAGCTAAATTATTATTAGCTTTTTATGGCTGCATACATTTGCTGTTACAGTATGAAATGTTAAATACAGCAGCATTTCATTGTTTTTTTTCTCAAGTTGGTTTGGATTGGTTTCATCCTTTTTTGCATATCATAATTAAGCCCTTTTGTAAATCACAATGTTTTACAATGTTTATCTGAAGTTGCTTTTTCAAAAATTCAATTAATAAGTAAATTAAGCAACATCTATTGTATTTACTGCTAACCCAGCAAATTATGTGAAAGCTCCCACTCCCATCTGGACATCATGTTTGCCCCACACATTTGCTTGTGGATTTTAATCCTCTAAAACCCCTCTCCATTTAAGGGAATTCCATTATATATTGGAATCTTGATAAGACCCTGGAGAATTCAGCATCCAGTACCATTAGTGATGAGATCTGCATTACTAACTGTTCTGCAAGAACTGGGAATGAGTTCTGGCTGTTCGCTGCTGAGACGGACAGATGGTTGTCATGGGAAGTCAGCGGACAAGGAAACAAGGGAAGATGTGGGAGGTCTGCAGGGCTGGCACTTGGTAGGGGATATTTTCAGGAGTGTAATTTCTTTGTCTGTTTATTATTGTGACAGATACGGCAGGGCTACCTCAAGACACTGAGGTTTTGACGCGGTACAAAAGCATTGTTCCTCCCACCTTCTCTCTCCCTCAATTTCTCTGGCAGATTCCCACCCAAACAGCTAACAGAATATGTGTGTGTTTGTGTGTGTGCATGTGCATGTGCATGTGCATGTGTGTGTCTGTGTGTGTGTGCGTTTCTGTGCATGCGCTACTGACTGAACTCCCCCCTCATTTTTGAATACCACCTCTGAGTCACCCTCTCTAGCATCTGGGTCTCCAGCCTGTCACATTTGTCACTTTAGTGTGGCGCAGTTTCAATTGCATAAGCCAGGCCTGGCTATGGGACTGCCAATTGTATTATTATCGAGGATACACAGAAATGCACGCACACCCAGGCAATTTCATGAAACGTTAATTAAGATTACTGGACAAGTATGCACTTGCAGGAAAGAAATGGAAAATAAACAAACAAGGCAAGTAAGCACTCATTCTGTAGAGGCTATTCTTGATTTGCTGTGCTGAAATCATATTTGCTTTGCTCTCAATTTCTGTTATGAATGCATGCCTTCTTGAAAAAACAATTGTTAGATGCATTCATTGAATTGTAGTTTAATTTGCGATGTCTTCTCTGAGAACTGCATGGGCATTACACTAGAGCATTCCCTGCATTGACAGCCAGAGTAGCCTAACAATGCTAATCACCACTCCCACATGGTGCTGACAAGTATAAATGGCTTGTGCACATGTGATTGAGGGTCTATTTTCTCTAGGATGGTGACCCCTGAACTATTCATCTGGGAGACTACTACGCATCCAGTGACTACTCACTGAAGAGACAGGCTTCGCAAATGTCGATATTACATCTCACGTCTAGATTCAGTTATTGCAATCAAGCAACTGTAATCGTCTTTAGATGAAGAGCACTCTTGCATTTCAATGTTACATCGAGGCATTGAGATCTCCTCTCTTTCCGAGATGTTCCAACCAATGATTGCATATAGCATTCTGCTTTAAAATTGTTTTGCGGTCTATATTCTATTGCAAAATGGGTCCTTTCTAAGCTAGTGGAAAATGGATAAAAGGAAAATTGCCAATGTGAAAAACAAGCCATTTGCCAGCAAGGTGAGGTTACATTAAGGTATGAATTATTAAGAATGTGCTGACGATAAGGAGCCACTGTGGATCGATACCATTTGATGGGTGGAACAACCATCAAACCAAATGGTCTTAGAGGGTCTCTGCTGCACCCTCAGCTCCAGTGGAGACGTAGGCAGAGTGCTGAGGTTGAAGGAAACCGCTTCTTTGATTTACACAGAAGGTTGAAGTCTATGTGTTGCATTGCTGTTGGGAGTGGTTTTAATATGATGCTAAGTGATGCTTTGATGCTGTGAAAGAGATTTCACAGATTGGCTATGTAACTGCAGGGGGAAAAGTGTGCTGTTTTCAATCTTGGAGGCCTGAAATATGGTTGACCTTTGTAACACATCTGATTTCCCATTAGGGGGTCAGAGCCGATATTGCCTTCATGACAAAGCCGTGAAACACTGAAATATTGCCTTGTGAAATAGTACCAGGGGGCTATTCTATGACAGCTGTAAATCTGAGTGCAGTAAATGCCCCAAGACCATCTGCTACAGGATGAAAATAAAATGTGTCATTTGCCACTGTACTGTAATATACATTCAGAATGACCATAACGCAGGTTCTATAGTAAACATGTAATCTTTGTTTCAGAACTGACTTTGGGTTCAGAAAACCCCATCTGACTGCAATGACTCAATTGGCCATCTGAGGTAAGACAGTTTGTCGGATGTGTTCCATAGTTAAACCTTAATACAGATTATCAGAGCATGCTGCAGTTATTTTTGAAGAAAACCATTTTGTTGTCATGTCTGTGAATTAATGCAATGTTATCCACAGCATTAAACCTCATGCAGTTTGTGGGAGATAAACTAATCCATCCGTTACAGTTAGAGCGAGGGGGGATGGGACAAGCAATCAATCCCTGCTGACAGAAAAGAGAGCCTTCCATTCTCTTTTTCTATCTCTCTGTCTCTCCCTCGTTCTTTCTCTCCTCCCCCATTTATATAATATAATACCCCTTCTAGAGACTTCCTGAAACCCCTGATACATTTAGATAAAACATTGTAATTTTGTAGATGGGTGAAACAAATCTACAGCTATAAGGGCAAATTAACTTGGTATTTGTCTTTTGATAGAAAATAGTATCCCCTGGGATAGTCAAATGACCACACTCTTTCATCCATTACATTAATGGAGTATGGCACAACCTCCCTAGCAACTCCCGTGTATGTATTATTAAGTCTGTTGAAATACAGCTGGTTGCATTACAGTAATTATCTGCATTGGGCTGTATGGGACAGATTAGCCTTGTGATAACTGCAGACCAATTTACTCCATTTATCCAGTATGACCTACAACAGTCACCATAGATCTGATATGAATCAAGAAGGAATATGTGTTTGGTTAAGTGCTACAGCAGGAAATTGCCCATTTTAAACAGAGGTAGATTTCAATGGAAGAAGTGAACAAAGGGCTCATTTCTGTGTCTTTTGTATTTTGGCTGACTATGATATGCTGTACAGAAATTACATTTACAGTGCTGAACATGTTTTGGTTTCCTTTAACCCCAGCTACACTGCCCCCTTGTGGCTGAGTCGTCGATGTCTAAAATTATTGTTGCATTCTTATTTATATCATACAAAAATCTGTGACGTGATAAAACCACAAAACGGCGATGCCAAATTGTTAAAAAGACTCTTCGCTAGGGAGAACAGCAGTTTAGATTCTTATCAGCCTCTTATTTGCAATGCAGGGCAATGAAACAGCAGCTCCCCCATGCCACGCTTAAGGTTTACAACCCTGACGTATTTCAGTACCAAACTAATGTAAAACTTGCTGTACTTGCTATAGATAACTGTATGTTGCTCTGGATAAGAGCGTCTGCCGAAATGCCATTAATGTAATGTAATGGAGAGATTTGAGTGCAGTTTTGTGGAAAACTTGCATGGAATTATTCAAATATATTGATATCTTTACCTTATTTTGTACACAAATTGACATCAAGTTTGAGATTGAATTTTTTATGTTGCAGCCAAAAAAAGCTATTACAATTGCGATATTCAGTGCTAAACTATAAAACATTTTGTCATATTTATGCATTTTATTCTAATTTTTGTGTACACTGTATGTAAATACTTTGACATAAATTTGTCCTGTCTCTAATTCTTCTGAATGCTACAAGCCTCTTCTATAATTTAAGTGTTCAACCATTTAGTAAATTTACTGCAATAAACTTTTATAGGACTAGTACAAAATAGGTGGAAATTGCCCTCTTGCTGGGGGCTGGGGGGTTAAAAATGTTTCCAACACCAAGTGGGATGGCTTGCTAATAATCAATTCACAGTAATTAACTTATTTATTGAATACTTACTGTATATTGAAGGCATAAGGTTAGTAGTGTATAACATAAATGGCAATGACTTCATGTAAATCAAATGTACTAGAAATGAAAATTTGGATCCGGTTAGATAAACATTATTGTGTTCAGCCCACTGCTCTGGTGACCTTTATTCTACTACAGTTATCTCTTTTATGACCTAATTTCCAGCACCAGTGCCATAATATGCATGCCACACTGAATCTAATCTCTCTACCAAGTCAATAAACTTGCCACAGCGGTGAATGCCATTGGTGCTTGACAATATGATGTGATAATGAAGGATGTGTTTTTCTCTTTCTTAGAAAGAACATCTTGCTGAAATTCAAGGGAACAGCTTTTTAGTCCTCCAAAATGATGCAGAAGGTAATGATGTCACTCATTTAATCTCTTTAGGTAAACTTTGTATAGGTGTTTTCAGTTTAACACTGTATTCATAAGACTTTGTTTTTTTGATGACGATGATGATGATGATGACGATCACCACCACCATCATAATCAACATCATCATGAGATGTGCGACAAGATCAGCAGTATCTTGTTTATGTTTTCTTCTAAAAGCAAGATGATTCTGGAATGTGTAGGACAGTTACAGTTGTGTGCAGAAAATTCCACTCCTTCATACAATACATTTATTCAGCTTATATTAGAGTACTCAGTGGCTCCATGATATTTTCTCAAGATTCCTTTGTTCTGTAGTAATATGTGCCTATTTAAGTAAACTTGTTTGATGTGCAATACATTAAATATGGAAGACATTAGCTTCAGGGCTATTGTGGTATTTGAAGGAGCACAGAAGAATTACTGAAAAGACTGTTGAATCAGTGCAGCCTTTCCGTTTATTACTAACTTCATTCTGCATTTTACATTGCTTGAGGGGTTTGGTGAGCTGACAGGGTTAGTTTTCCTTTCATCAATTAGTTTTGTGTTGCTGAGAATGGTTTGGCTGTTTTTGTTTGCTTTCCTGTTTTCTCTTTGTGTTGTGTCTCAAAAATGCTTTCTGTTTTGAGGGGAATGGGCTACTCGTTTCGCATTTCCCTGTGGTGCTGAGGTAACGGTAGTCCAACCTTTGACCTTTGACCCTGTGTTTTGGTGCAGCAGCAGACCCGGACTTCCCCCGGCAGTGTGAGCTCCTCCCGGGGGCCCAGTGTCCCTGGCTCCCCTGCTGTCACCATTGTGGTAAGAGGGCCAATACCTTGCTTACTGTGTACTCTCTGCTTCCCATATCACACCACAGTCAAGGTCCATCCTTTATATTGTATCAAATCTGGTTTAAAGTGATCTCTTTAGACACATTCTCAATCCATAGTCAAACCTTTGCCGATGAACAGGTTTGGGATACGACTCTTTGGCATTTCTGTCGGTGTCAGTCAAGGTATACTAATACTTGTGGTTGGTCTTCTGGAGCTGAAAAGACCAGCAACAAGATTTCCTCTTATATCTGGCCAAGAACTTAAAATTGTGATAAATTGATATAAGGCTTTTGAAAGACAGCTCTCATTTTTTATATGCTTGCTTCTCAATGAGGAAATGTACAACTCTGTGCGAACCAAAATATTTGCATATTCTGGCCCAGTTCTGTCTTCTACTGCTCTTCAGATGTAGATCAGTGCTGAATAACTTCAGATGCAGAAGAACTTTGGTGTTGAATAACACTGAATAATTACTGGATCAGAAAACACACTGTAAATTTATCTTTTTTTTATTCCTTTTTCAGGCAAAAATGGACAATCAGGTCATAGGTTACAAGGATTTGGCAGCCATCCCCAAAGACAAAGCCATACTCGACATTGAGCGGCCAGATTTAATGATCTATGAACCCCACTTCAACTACTCCTCCCTCGAAAGATCTGAGTTGCCAAGGAGTCGAGAGGTCGGCACTCATTACAGCACAATTCATCACTATTTCCGCACCATGTGATTCTGTATACCAAAACACCTTAGCGTACGTAATAAAATGGCGTATACACACTTATTTTAAGATACAGGCCTGATGCTGATCTTAAAAAAGAATGTGGCCCACCGAGCTACCAGAACCAGCACTAGTCTTTGAGTCAGTGGTGTACCCTTGAGTCCTTGACAATCCTGGCCGTACATCCTTTGGGGTGACACACAGTTGGCATTAGCTTGGATGAGGGAAAGAAGGGTTTCACACAAAGACACACATGCTAGTCTTTGTTCCCCCAATTTGTGTGTTATATTGTTGCATTGTCTGTTCAGTCATTTGTTACATACTTTAATGAATTCAATCCTTTTTCTCTGTGTCGAAATGACCTTGGTGTAAACGCCACCAAAAGTATTATGAAAATACAAATATTTTTTAATAAAAAACTGGCAAACATATTTTTATGACATTTTCAGGATTAAATTGAATAGCCTGTTTGCCTGACCTAAATATTTGTCATATATATTGCTGCCAGAACGGCAAAACGATGAGACTGGTGATTGTGCCTCTATCGTACTGCTGTTAATGCATGAAAGACAAAAATATGAATTCAGGGATCTTGTTCCTGTTTTGTTTTTTTTACTTGTCCGTGTCCTTGTCTTGTTTACTTGTTATTTTGTATAACCTCCTTGCCATGGCTGTCCCCTGTTGAGTATAGTCAGTGCAGCATAATTTTCAGAATTACGAAGTGATGCTAGGCAGTGCTCTGACTAGGCCATCTTTGCAGCAGTCTTATTTACACATGCTGAATAAATCCAACTGAGCAGTCTGTGGGACCTGTGAGGCTTTTCTCTCTGTCAAATGGGAGTGAAGCTTTTCTGAGCCCTGTGCCCTTCACCCTGAGAGTGGTGAAGGGATGGTCATGGGGCAGTGGTCCAGTAAAGCCCTGGTGATAACGCTATGAAGGTGAGACAGCTAACCGCACCCTTCTCTCTCTCCCTCCCCCACTCTTTCGTCTATCAGAGATCAATGTCGCCCCGCTCCATCTCACCCCCACCCTCCCCTGAGGTAAGATGAATGGCGCCTGGGCTTTCAGAGGGATGATTACCCTGAATATGAAGCCGCGAGGCCTCGCTTCAGGACCACGTTACTGTGTGTCCCTATGGGCTCAGCGCTAATACTGCTACCTTGCTGTTTTCAGTGCTGTCTAACTTGCAGTTTAACCAATAATCAGGAAAGATGTGTCAATGTTGCTGTGTGCATTTTGTTTTTGCTAATAGTGTCCTTTAAGCCATAGAGTACATTTGCAGTGAATCTACCTCTGCACTTCGACAAATATTTTAAACATTAATACAGATTGCTTTACATTAAATAATTTTACTGTAGCAAGGATTGTTTTTTAATGTTCAGCCATTTTATTTATTTATTATGACTGATTATATGGGAAAGGCACTAAGGCAATGCTGTCATATGACAGGCAGTCAAATAAAAATGAATTAGCTGGTCACAAGTGAGTTTTATTTAAATGGACAATCTGATTATTTATGCAAAACAATCAAATTCATATCTGGGACAGTTAAAATAAAGTAATTTCAATAAAGAAATTTCTCTAGCTTGCCAACTCATCCACTGGTGTTTACTGCAACGGTGGGGGATTGACATTTTGGCCTGGTTATTTATGAATGTGTAGAATTAAAGGAGGGCAGTCTTTTATGTGACATCTGCTGTGGGTGAGATTTAGAGTGTGTGAAATAGCTGCCAGTCTTCTTATTATATTTATAGTTCTTGCCTATGTAGTTTAAATCACATAACACCACATACAGTGCTATATATCACGATCTACAGGGAACATGTCTGGCAAACGGACCTTGTTTTCCAGTCCTCTACAAAATTAATTCCAGTGTGCAAAGGTTTGACATTGATTTAACAACATATATCCGTCTGTCAGGCTTGCATCCCTTTGAAAACCCACACACCCAGGGATGAATCATTATATTGACGTATCTCTCAGCACAGTTATAGATGTGATCACTTTACTGTTGTCTGGTGTTATATTGCCATTAGCTTAACTACATGCTAAATGTTGGGGTTTAGGATTGCCTATATCATGAAGATTAGATTGTTAAGAGGGATGTACAGCTGGGTTTGAAATATGTTAAACTAATTGGGTAATGTTAAAGAAATTAGATTAGATTAGAATTGATGGAATACAGACATACGCTTCGTCTGACTGTAGCTGTCCAGGCAAAGTGGTAGGATCTACTGTAAATGGTAAATGGTTGCCATTATATGCTCTTACTGTAAGAGCCAATGTTGAGCTACTGTAGAAGGCAAAAGTCTTTTACTCATCTCTAGCAAACACAGCCAGGCGAAATAAAGAAATCCAAACTCAAAATCTCATTGAAAGAATAAGAATAACATAGAACGCAGTTATACAGATGTCTGTTATCAGAGTGGGTATGGAAGTCGACTATGGACAGATCCTCTACTATAGATCTTAGGAGCTTCATCCACTGCCCTTATTCTGTTTTACCAGACTTTTGCCAGCAAGGAGCCCAGGGACTGGCCCGAGCAGAAGTCCCCTGGGGGGTCTTCACTGGAGTCCACAGCTCAACCCCACAAAATCAGCAGCTCTTCCAAGGGCCCCATACTGCACTTTCACAGGCCTGGTACAGTCCCCCCTTCCACGCTAACGGGACCCTCCCAGGGCCTGGTGCTGTGGGCTTGCCATGCCTGTTTGCCAGTACCTGACTCATATTCTCATGCCTAATGTTCTAAATAAGGTTTGGGTGAATACCATGTTTAATTTTGATGCATTTTTGTTTCTTTTTTCTTTCCAGACAACGGGACCAACATTTATAAAAAGCCTCCAATTTACAAACAAGGTACTGAATGCATATTTGGATTTGCTGATTTCTTGTGTTAGTGCTTGATAATGTTCTCTTTGTCTTTCATTGAAGAGATAATTCTGTATAAAACAATTCACAAATCATACGGAAGCCTGAGTTGCTTTTGGCATAGCTACACAGCCAAGCTCTACCGGTTGACTTGCCTATGAATGGTTTTCATTTGTACTTTGTGAACTGAATCATTCCAGCTGCTCTTGCTACCTGTGTCCTTGTGTCCCTGTGTCCCTGTGTCCCTGTGCAGATGTCTCTGCGTCGGTCCCGCACGGAAAACACATAGAGGATCTCATCATTGAGTCTTCCAAATTTCCTGCTGCCCAGCCACCTGATCCTACCCTGCCCTCCAAGATCGAGACAGACTACTGGCCCTGCCCGCCCTCCCTGGCTGTCGTGGGTATGCCTTGCACCTCCTCACTCAGGGCTCCACGCTCCTCACTCAGTTCTCCTCCACCTCCTCTCTGCACTCCACTGTGTCCCAACATCAGCACTGACATCAGTCATACATATCTGTAACAAGCCCCATGCGGTGCCCAATTCCAAACTTCTTTTAACTTATTTCGCTTATTGAAGCTTGGCTAAAATTCAGAAACATTTCACCTTTGACTTACAATTAGATGGAAGTGATTTTTCTTCATACAGCAGTTTGGAAAGTCCTGCTACCAAATTAATGACAGAAATGTGTTTGGATTGAATGAGAGTTCAAGTTGTATTTGCAGTATGTTTAAATAGACGTTAAAGACAAAACCAGGCCCTATCTTAGGGGATAATGCTGAGATGTGGTGTACTAAGAAACACTAAGCAGCTGCTTCATAGTCTAACAGTAGCTCTCTACCAGAATGCACTGCAGCTGAAAGGCTGTGGAATGCTCCGCTCCCCCCTCAGCAGGTGAATGTTGTGGGTGTAGAGGCTCCGTCTCTCAGGCTGTGTAGGGGCAGTGGGCCTCTCTCTCTCAGATACCTCCTCCCCCGTGCTGTTACAGAGACGGAGTGGAGGAAGAAGGCCGCCTCGCAGAGGAGAGCGGAGGGGGGCGGGAACGAGGAGGATGAAGAGTATGATGACGGAGATTTGTCTGAGGACATGTCAAGATTGAGGCAGCTTCAGAGACAGGAGCTCAACAAGGTACAGGATACAAAGATTGGAAGCCAGACTGCACTCACTATAGCATACAAGGATACAGTATATTAACCATGCTGTTTATCACAACATAGTATACATTGTTGGCTATATAATATCTAGGACATATACCTGTAGATATGGTAGATACATACTGTGCATATACAGTTGCTGCACTATATGTGGTAATATACCTCATTGGAGCGTATCATCAAAGGTTTTTTTATGTCATTAAAATATTATATTGAATGTTTTCATATACAGAATAGCTGTGTATGAGAGATTGTACATCTGTCCATTTTATAATTATTTCTGTATTCCTGTATCTACTTTTATAAATTGAACTTGCATGTATACACGTCTTTGTAAAAGTAACTCTGAGTGAAAAAAATATTCTGAGTGAAGAGAATATTTGATGTTTGAGGGAAAAGGGCCTTTTTGAGTGGCAGTGATAAAACTCTTTTTGTTCCAGATCCAATCCAACTTGGGAAAATTGATCCTGAAGGAGGAAATTGAGAATTCGGTCCCCATTCGCAGGAAAACCCGCTCACTGCCGGATAGAACACCCATGCACCTGGGTTAGTTTGAGCAACAAGTGTGCACTTGTGTTTGTACATGTGTGTGTGTGTGTGTGTGTGTTTGTGTGGGCATTGTTTTGTTGAGGTTATTGGGTGGGAGAGTTATTGGGTGGGAGAGCATCATGCTGATTTCATCAGAATGAAAACAGTATGATGAATTCTTCTCTTCAACGGGTAAACATTGACATATCATTTTGAATTTAAATCTGTAGGAAATTATTGGGGCTGGAGTGACTCAATTAGACTGAGAGAATGGGAAGTTAGTAGAATGTATTTTTGAAGTTATTTGGATTTTAAGCCTTTTTAAGCCTCACTACCAAGCGTTTGTCCGTGTCTGAG
Source organism: Conger conger (assembly GCF_963514075.1). Lineage (NCBI taxonomy): Eukaryota > Metazoa > Chordata > Actinopteri > Anguilliformes > Congridae > Conger > Conger conger. The sequence goes on from NC_083770.1 coordinate 27,294,182, forward strand.
CATGCTTGTGTTTCTGTGTGTCCTCAGACATCCCCATGTCCGTTCTGCCAGACTATGTCATGTGACAAATATGTTGTTCACCCACACATCAGCTCCAGACATACTCTCTAAAATGTCAGGCATTCCTCCATGGGCTTCTCCACGGGCTAAAAGGGCATCATGACTGATTCCATTGAGACTCCATTTGGCCCTTCGTTCCTCTCCATTCCCTATTTCCCTCAGTGCAGCATGCCGGACCCATCCTGAGTCTCCCATTTAAAGCAAATATTGTGAGAAGCTAGACTCGTTCCAATAAAAGCCCCTCCCTTTCCCACTCTCCTCCCCAGTGGACTGGTTTAATGACAATGTCGCCATCTCCTTCAGACAGCTGTCAGGCTGCTCTCCATATTAAGTTCGATTTGGGGAATGGAAACTGACAGGGACAAGAATGTTCTGTTTTGGGGACCAGGAATTCTTGAAGGCAGAGCGGGTTGATGATGTTGGAGCCAGACCTCTGAGGACACCCAGTGGCCTGAGCTGGTCACAGCACTTCAGAACTGAATCCCTGTCTCTGAAGTTATGGCTTGCAACTGTGCATTGTTGCAAGTGAAATGGGGGGTGGGGGTTTGGGGAGCTGGCTTTGTGGGCGGCTGGAGATTTCAGTGCCATAATATTTTGACATTGGGAAGTGCATGTTACATAAAAGCCAATTACAGCAATTAGCAGCATTTGTTGGCAAAAACCTTGACTGCTTTATGTTGACATTGTGGAAGGTTTGTGGGTGGTGCTATGTGAATTTGAAGGTGGATACTTATAACAAATATAGGTACAATGGCTATTTATAAAGAAAATTGACTAACATAACTATCCAAATGAAGTCTAATGAAATAAAAATTTACCAGCACAGGTCCTTGTAGCAATGTCTGGCCTATTTGCTATTGATATTTATGAGTCCTGGAATTCAAGATTTGTTTACAGACTTCTTATATTGCATTCTTTGTGTAATGTTTGCACTATGCACGGTTACTGTATAAGTTATGCTGCTCCAAGGCAATGATTGCTTTGCAACCTAGACATTTTCTCTGCTTCTGCATTCATGATATAAACACTAGACAGCTCTAAAACCTGCAATGCCAATGACAATAGTTTATGATATTGTGTACAAAGTGGCATCTGAAGACAGATACATTTGCATAGTAACTTTCAGTGCAGAGTGAGGTCACCTTTTGTGGATGGTCTGATAAACATGATTCGGAAAGGAAACTTCTGCCAACTTTTGCATTTACATGAAATGTTTTGTGATTAGTCTGTAATTCAGATGCCAGGGACAGTGAAGGGGAATCTTTTAGTTCAAATGCCTGAGTGAAATTTAGTGCATTAAAAACATTAGGCCCCAAGAGATAACTGAATCCTTCCTCTGCCATTTCAAAAGTTTGAAAGGCACAAAAGTTTGATATGCACTTATCCATTTAGTTTATAGGATGAATTAAAGTTGCACAGTATTGTCATGAATGGCATTACACAATGATATTGTGCTTTGCGTTTCTATTAATACTTTCATGGTACAGCTTACCCTTTGTGTAAAGCACTATTATGTCATCGTAAGAACATGGTGTGTTTTTACCCTCACAAGACTGGAGAGGGATTACATGCTACGGCAAGACAATGTACAAATTAATTTTGTGTCGCAATAGGAGAAAAGCACTGTGGAAATACAACGTGACTCCTTGAAAGTGAATGCTGTTTCACTGTCTGAATTTCTCATAGGATCGTCTTCAAGGGCCTCCAAATCGGTCTCTCTCCCAGCATGCAGCAGGACTGGCCTCAGCAGGGTGGGTGTGGCAGTATGAGCATGTGCAATGCCAGTGTATATTTGCTGTTGTACTTAATTTGTGCCTTATGATGAGTATGAAGCAGAGTCATTCTGTACATAACAGCGGCAATAAGTATCTATTTGATTACCAGCTGGCACCATTTGTTGTGGGTGTTCTTGGTTATGTCATGTATTGGGGACAGGTTGCCTTCTAAAAGCTGGCTTTTCTCTGCTCATAGCTGGATTCGGCTGAGTTCTCTCCTGACAGTGAGAAGGAAGGAACAGGTAAGGGTGGAAATGTACCATTGTTCATTTGAATTATTTCATTTGCAATTGGAATTTCGAAAAATAAATTTACGCATGACAGCAATAGTAAATATTTGTACAGTATTGAAAATAAGAATTACGGAGATATATACAAACAAATGTACATTTTAACATGCAACAGGATAACGTGTGCGGAGAAAATAAAATAATTGCTGTTATAGGAGGAGATTGTATTTTTGGATATATAGCATGCATTTGCTTACTGTTATTAGTATGAATAAAACAATCATTAGTGTATTTACGTGTGTTTATAAAACTTTGAAACATATGAAGATAATGCTAAATTGTAATGTTGGCAGGCAGTCCACCTACCTCTGAAGTGTTTAAAAAGAGAGTGACTTAACATTAACAGCAGTCAGCAAATGTAGTTTAAGATAACATTGTCTGACCATTCTGATCCAAACCCCTATGTTCTCTTCTCTTGGTCCAACAGGTCTCCAGGTAGGAGAGCTCATATGCAGTACATACTTCTTCATCTTCAACCAGTTATTTCAGTAAATCTGTACTGTATGTTCTTTTTCATTTTCTTTAAACTTTTAATTTTTCACTTTGCACACTTGTGAGATGTTCTGGGTTTTCATTGGCATGACATTGTTTATTAATTGTCATTGTGAGGCTCATTGCTTATGTAAGCAGCTGCCAGAGGAGCGTTTGTGTGGAAAAGACATTGCGAGTGCGTTAGTGAGTGCTCACGCAGGTCTCCTCTGTATTGGGTATGTCTGTAGAATGGAGAGGCTAAGAGAGGGAGGATGGACAGAGGAAACTCACTGCCCAGTATGTTGGAACAGAAGGTGAGAGGGCCTTGACTAACACAATGCTCTGAGCAGCGCCTCAAAGCTTTCATACTCCAAACTGAAGCCTGTCCCACTCTCAGGGTAGACTACGCTTTGTCTGATTGGTATATCCATTAACATTTCATCGCTTTGTGTAGTCCTTCATCCATAGTGACTAAGATAAATAAAATGAAAAAAGGGGGCAAGATTTTGCTTTGGAACTGAAAGATTTGAAGGTGGTATTTATAAAAAGATGATTGCTTGATGTTTTCAATTCCCTCGTTTTGTCTTAGCAAAAGAAAAGAACAAAAACCAAAAAGATTAAAGAAAGAAAGGAAATTATGTTTTATGAGTGGAGAAGGCTGGAGATGATAGTAATTTGATAAAGGCCAGGTAAAAGGGGAAATCCTTGAATATATACAGCATGAGCTGTGCATGGAAATGGCTTTATATCAGATAAATACTGGGTAGTGCTTTATCAGATTCTATTAACCCTATTAACCCCACTGTTGGCATCCCGGGTTTGCTTTGAAACAGACGGTGTGTTGTAATGGCTGGGCACTTGTGCTGTTCACAGATTTACCCGTATGAAATGCTCATGGTCACCCACAGAGGCAGAAGCAAACTCCCACCAGGGGTTGACAGGATGAGACTGGAGGTAGGAAGATGAGGAGGTGCATGCCTGCTCAGCTGTATGTACAGAGGCAATGAGCTGCTATATCTATGGTCTACATGTACATATGCTGTAGGAATCACAGTGTAAAAATCTGCCAGCTTTTCACATTATGAAGCTGCCAGCCAGCAAGCTGTATACATTTTATTACATATGCAAAACTGTCATAAACAGCGTATCCTCAGTGCAGTGCAAAAACCTCAAACAATATAGTTCTCAGGAATTTCTAGAGCAACATTGTGGTTTTAGTCACATTGGCTTTTTCATCAACTTTATTAGTCATTGAGCTATGAAATATTTACAATGAACAGAACTGGATGGGAGTCTACATTGTGTGTAAAAAAGACAATAGCAAGAAAAAAGGATAAGATATTTTTCATGACATCAAAATTATGTGACAAGCCTGACATGATAATGCTAGATTTAAAGGGACACAGTAATGGGAAAGGGGTGTCTACAGGCATTTATCCTGACTGTAGGGTACTTTAGGACATAACGCTTTAAAGGAGCTGACTGTGGATCTCTGTCCCCTTCATTTGCCCGTTACAGCGGCATCTGGCTCCAGAGGAATTTCAGCACTTATTTGGAATGCCCATCGAGGAATTCAATCAACTTTCTCTCTGGAAACGCCATGACATGAAGAAGAAAGTTTCTCTCTTTTAGCCAAACACAAGCCTCTGCGCTCCCTGGGAAATGAGGCAAACGTATATGTTTAAGAAACAAATTAAATCACAAAATTCTAGGAAGGGACAAAAAAGTCATTTGATTGCCACAGCCGTGCTGTGTGTAATCTGAAGTAACTCTCGTCCTTGGCTGTATTTACATAGAATCAGCTATCAACAGTCTTATCAAAGGTCAAAGCCACTATATCTTTTTCCTCTCTCTCAAATTGCAGCTGCAAAGTAGGAGCATATGGGAATAATGACAAATTGCCCGTACCTTGCAAAGATGGCTTTACTACTGTGAGATGTCCTTATGGGCAGGCTCAAAGAGTGGCCTGATATGGTTGAGTGATTCAGTTCTGGCTACTTCCCTCCTGTAGGGACTTGTCTGGGAAGGTAGAACTTATTGAGTTTAGTATTTCCTAATACGAAACGCATTTCTCAGTTCACACTTAACACGCGAACACTGCCACAAAATTGATGATTGACGTCGCCATCAATCATTGGATGTTCAGTTTAGCAACTACAATTTAGTGTGTTGGCTAAGAATAAGCAGTATAATTCTGTCACAAAGACAGATCTACCAGCAGAAAGGATGGTCTTATTAATTTTTCTGCAATGATTTTAATAGATTTAGATTTAGTAGTTTTGAAAATGGAAAGAAAAATAATTTTGGTTTATTTCATTAATACTTTTTATCATTTACTTATGATTATTTACCAAAATGTCTTTAAAAGAAAGGGAACAGTTCCATTGAACTGTTATTTTCAGTAAACATATGAGGTGACGGAATACTTTTAGATAAAAGTGACTTTTTAGTGTCACAGCTTTTGGCAGATTTATATATGTTTCACCTCCCCTAGTATTTCCTCTAACTTGGAATGAACAGCTCAGTGTAAGCATAGACTTCATCTCTTCCCTCTCTTGTCATTTCAGTCTTGCTGCTATCATGTTTTCAAACACCTTTAAGGTTTTCTTTGTGTTTAACAAGAGCAGTATTCCTGTTTTATAGGATAAATTATGAAGTGAATGAATATTACATCTACAAAATTTTCCTGTTTTTCCACAGCCTATTACTTACATTAATTTCAGCGAAGCCAGGCTCATGATATTAAAGTATTTGAAATTTCATTCATAGTTTTAGGCATTCTTCTGCTATGGTTCCACATAAAAACAAATAATGTACAACATTTGTTTGTTTGTGAGCAAAGTATATTATTTCTACCTAGGTTTTGGCATGACTTTACATTCTTTCTACAAGTATATATATATCAATATAAGAATGTAGAGTAAACATCTTGTCTTCATTAGTATAAGTCAAAAAGGTGGAAACGTGGTTCCCTGAGCCCGACTCGTTGAGGACGGACAGAACCACAGTCACTGACTCTGATATGAAACCCGTCTAGCGGTCACTGTGTGAGGAGGGACCACGACAGGTGTGTGACAGGGAAGGTCACGGCCATGTTGGCTCGATGACCCCTTAGCGCCACACGGCTCTCCACCCCAGACATACACAGAGATGACGCCTGTGGCCTCGGGTCTCTGTGGCTTATAGCACCTGTTGCACTGAGGTTTTTTCCTTCGCTGGGATAGAGAGCCAGACAAAACATCATGGCAGCCGACGTGCACGACAGCCGTCCAGCTTCTCTGTTTCACTCGAGCCCTGCCCCTTGGTTCCAGTGCAGGTGACCTGTGAAGACACCAGCGCAGGGCTGTCAGAGCTCTTCCTGATGACCGTAAAGTGTGAGGTGTGTTGAACAGACAGGACGTCAGACACAATGGGTGCACTCTGGATTCCCAGCCCCAGTTCATCTATAATGGTCTCCCAGCACATATCAACTTATGATAAGGATTTTTCAGGTTTATTTTTTCTTTCTTTTGGTGCCTCGCCAAAAGCGTTGTGTTTGTTTTCAGCAACAAGGTCTGGGTTTGCACAAATAGGAGATGATGTTAATTGGACATTTGACATTTTAACGCACATAATAATGCTCTCGCTTTGTTTCCGCTCCCTGCACCGATGTAACGCCAGTGATCATGATCGTTTCTGTCAACTGCTAGCCCTCCCTTATGACTCATTATACCACATGCCACAGTCTCAGTAGGTCACTAAGTGTCACATATTTCAATGCACAATCAGCTTTCTGCCATGGCAGACAGAGGGCATTAGTTACAGTAATTGTTGCAGCTTCCTCATTTTCAACTTCTAATTTTTTTTATGTGAAAGTGTGTTGGAAATAAAATAAAAAATAATTATTGAATTTAGTTAGTGGTCTGGGTTACATCATTGATTCAAGGTGTGAATCTTATTCATCTGTATTAATCTGAATGTCACAAGAATACTGCAAAGCTGTTATTTTAATTTAATGAGCAGTAATAATGAACAAATGTTGATTAGGTTTTTTTTGTTATTGTCAAATATTTTTTTTCTTTTTCTTTTGTGTGTGATGATTGACTGGCGACCTTTTGTGTTGAATGAAGTACAGATAATGTATTTATGTAAGACAGAGCTCCTGTAAATTACGATTGATTAATAAACAATATTAGTAGCACTGAGAAACGTGCTTCTATGATCAGAAACTAGCCAGCCAGTGAACACAACTGTTTGTTTGAAAGTGCAAACTTTTTTTCTCCCTATAGAGAGCAGTATATAGCTGTTGAACATCATTTCTGATGGGTCGATGGGTCGTGTGTTTATGTTGAGAGAGAAAGAGGGTAAGAGTATCCCAATAACTTTCAAGGTGGTAGGAGGTAGGAGCTGCTTGGTTGAATTCTGCCGTGGCCGTGCGCTTGCCTATATACTGTAAATCGTGGAGTTTCATTTTGACACCGTAGCTTGCAAAAGTCGGCACAGTGCAGCGGACCTCATGCACAATTATGTCATCTGGAAAAGATAGAGACGGCGCCTTTGGAAAACCCTGAATGTCGTCGGCGATGGACAAACAAAAAGGTAGCCTTTTTTAACATTCCGGTAGTAACTTTGTCTTAATTTCTGCGGTTTACAATAAAGTAACTGGAAGTGTTCCGTAACTAGCTAAGTAGTCCACTAGCAACTAATAATGCCAGAACACACAGGTCGAGGGCAAAGGCGTGCGAGGACGTGAAAGCGAAAAGGAACACAGTGTTTGGTTTCAGTCGATATAAGCTATATTGTTTATTTTTAAGGGTTACTGGAGCTTGCGGCGGCCACAGGAATGAAAACACCTTTGTGTCAGCACGCTTCAACAAATATGTAATGGTCTAGATGCGTGTTTGTGTGTGTTCTTATTCTTATGTTAGTTTAAGTGTAAAGGGGATAGTAAAAGGGTTTTTAACTGCACTTGTTTGATATTCACCTCATATTTCCATTCACCTAGACTTATTGTTTGTAGGCCACAGTCTTGTAGACTTATGCACCACATTACAATAACTTTTAATATTGTTTTATTGGCTTCGGGTCTTTAATAATAAAATGTGCTGCACGAAATCGAATATAGTAGCCTACAAAGATACCGACACGCCCCATAATTGTTTCACAGCATTTTATTTAAGCCTACTTTTTCGAAGTATTACCCCTGACCCCCTAATCGTCTCAGTGATTTTTCAATAACATATAGGTTAGAAAATAAAAGTTCTTTATTTTCAATGTGACTTGATCCTACAATGCCCAAAATGATAATATTCCCTCCTGCAAAATATCGTAGGATGCTCCGGGAAGGGTACAGCTTTGCTTGGATCCGGTTCATTGTCTTTTTGGAATGATAATGATAATTTCCCTTGATATTAAGTAGGCTATTTCACTGTTAAAGATTTAGAGTATCCAGGCATCCAATTTATTCTGTTTAGTGGGGGAAACTTTTCGACTTGTGTGTTTGCAGCTTTTATCATTGTAAAGGAATGTATGTAATAGCTTCAGAGCAGTAATCGGAAATACACTCCTTTCTGCCCCCCGCCCCCCGCCACCACCATATCTCCAGAGGTTCAGAACCAACGGGAATGTTTATTTAAGAACTAATGAACGGTCTCGCCAGATTCAGTCATTTTTGCTGCTACACGAGAAAAATAATGGTGGTGTAAGACAACACAAGAACAATAAATGCTGACACTATCAATATTTTTCTTTTCCTTTTCACCCTGTGCAAGCTAGCCCAGTTTGGAAACAGAAATGACATCATGGATAATATTACACCACAGCAAGGCTTTCCTTTAAAAAAAAAAAAAAATCTGTTAACCAGGTAACTTTTTCACTCCAGTCAAGGCTATCAGTTGGATGGCTGCCTTTTCCCCCACATTGGATTCCCTGTTGTGAGTTATAGTGGTTTCATCACTGGCTGAACTCTTTTGCATGCCAGAAATCAAGAAGAGAAACAAGAATGGGACATCCCAAGGCACATACACACACAAACACGAGCGCATACACACATTTGCACACAACGGAATGCGCCACACATTTAACATGAATTCACATTTTGAGCTTGCAGTTATATAGCCTACTATGACATCCTCATACTTGATGTGTCTGGTTTTCTTATGGGCCGCTTCAGTTACGAGGCTGTGCTTTGGTGTTCGCTTGACCTGATTCAGCTTTACTGGATTATTCTTCAAACAAATTCAGTCCTCTCTTATGTGCAGCATATAAAATAAATTGTGTACAGCTTGAAGGAATCAAGTTGATGCCAGAGATGATTTTCTATCACTAGCTCTGAGAACCAAGAATTTTTGATCATCATTTCCCTGGAAATATCCTCCAGCTTTATGGGGCCTCCAGTGCCATGCCTTGCCCTCCGGAACAGGATGTTGTGGGGATGTCAGGATAGAGCTCCTCAATTTGAAAGATCAACATTCCTGATTCATTTTAGGCATGATGCTGCTCACAAAGACGATATGCTGGTATGCACTGGGGCTTAAACTGCATCCTAATCCAAAGGTTCTCAACATAATTCACAGGCGTTAGTCAACATGAGGGCCAGAGTTGTGCCATTGACACAAGCAAACCATTATGAGGCTGAGACAACAGTCTCATACGCCAGATGATATGCTTACCGTGATATATTGTTTTGAACATCATTAAGAAGAGAGAGCACTGGTGGTCTCAGTAATTGCAAAGGACATGGTAGGCCAAGGAAGACCTCTATAGATGATGGAAGAATTTTCACCATAATGAAGCAAAACCCCCAGAAAAACACCAGATCGGAAATACTCTTCATGGGGTGATCTGTGTAGGAATTGTCAGTGATTACAGAGGCTACACTGCAAGATGTAAATCACAAGTTAGATGCAAAAACAGGATAGCCAGGTTACAGTTTGCTAAGAAGTACCTAAAGGAGCCTGTAGAGTTCTGCAAAAAGGTCAAAAGCCGAGAATCAGGAATAGATAGTGAAAGCTTTCTTATACCTTTTACTAAGGAAGTGATTAAATACACCTGACCAATCAGAAACAGCTGAGAGGCCAACTGTCCATTTACTTTTGGTCCCCATAAATGGGGAGGACTATGTATAAAAAAGAATGTAATTCCTACACTGATCACCCAATATGGATGTAAATTGAAGATGCACAGTCTGCACTTCAACCTCATATTGATTGTTTCATTTAAAATCCAATGGGAGAGAGCCAAAATAACATAAATAATACTTACTTAATAATACTGGCCAAATACTTATAGACTGCGCTATATATGCAATATTTATGGGATAGACTACAGGCTATCATCATTTTTTGGCAAGCGCAACAGATACTCAAGGTTAGGGTGCCTGTAGACCCATCTTTCATGAACACTGTTGTAGTCTTTTCCTTCCTCCATTCTTTTTGCAGAATCCTCTTTTCCATCGTATGGATGGCCCAGCAGCAAAGCACAGTGCATTTTGTCCTTTGAGAATTTCCATTGGTTTATTTAGTTCTGCCTCTCCGTGGTTAAGCTGCTTTATTGATGGTATTGTAGTTAAGGATGCTATTACTGTACATCTGAAACTAAATATCCTTAATTCCTCAACTTGAAGTTACAAATGTATGTAAATATATATTTTTGTTCCATATTAAAAGTAATGGAAAAACTGGATGCTGTATTAGTAAAAATAACCAACTTTTTAAAATGAAGTCATATTAAATGGAAAGCAAACTGCATTGCTGTCATTGGAACAGCCACATCGCACTTGCTTGCTTTTGCATGGGCAGCCTGTTGCTCTGTGACATCAACAATTCGGTTGTTTTCCAGACAATGTTAAATTAATCATTTTCCCCCAGAACAAATCCTGCTTTTTGGATACTTTTTACAGATTATTTACACAGGGGAAATTAATATTATTTGGGGATTCCCCTCATAGACTAATGGGATTTCAGCCAACTCCAGCTGCTGTTTCACCTCTTCTGTCCTGACTGCATCCGTCCACATACCACTTAGTTCCAGCAGCTCATTTCTGTCAGGCTTGTCTCCCCCCCCTCCCGAGTGGGAAGATATAGGATATGGCAGCAAAAGGCAAAAAGGCAACTACTTGAAATAAGAGCTTTATATGCAGAATGCCCCTTTTGGGCAGTATTTCTGAAAACTGAGTGGGCTTCATAAACATTTTCAAAATGTGAAAAATGCCCCCTTGCTTCAAACATCAGTTTTGCTAATGAGGAAATGTAAAAATCCTCCTCTTTGAACCCCCCCCCCTTCTAAAAAAACGTGACTACTGTATAGTGCTTTGTGTAGAGGACTGGCTTTGCATAGCCATCAATGGGCTCCTTGTGGTTTGTTTTGAAACCATCGGTGACCCTGTTAGGAGCTCAGGAAAGCCAGGTCAGATTTCTCCATGTAATGAAATGTGAATGGGAGCAGTTGCCAGGTGCTTTGCTCTCCCTCTTTAGATAGCCTCGACGTGTCATTTTCATAATTACAAGGCGACCATAATTTATCACAGCCTTGATTGCACAGTGTGACCTGTGAGGACCAGTCACACTGTTTGTCGAAGATCATGACTGTTTGGATAAGCAGGCCAAATAAGCTCATGTGCTTTGAAGGCAGTGGTATTTCTGCCTCCCTGTTTTCTGTAATTTCAGGGTATCTACACCATGTTTTTTTTTCTTTAGTCAAATGAGTTCACTTTCTCATCATTCCGTCAGTTATTTTGCTGTAATTCCGTTCTTTTACCTGGATACTGTTACTTTCAAATTGCCATGTGACCAAAACTGAGGGTCTGGGATTTATTATATTTCTTTTGATTGAGCAGACTGTGATGCAATTCTCCAGACTTACTTGTCAATTGGTAGAAGCAGTGGTTTAAGTATGGCACACTTTTGTTGTGTGAATCTGAATCATCCCTCAGGATTTTGGCATCAGAACAAACTGGATCCGGTGAAATTGCTCTTATTTGGTAAAATTGCAATACAAGCATCACCACTGGATTAAAACTTCATCCTTTCATATTTCGTAAATGACCTCAGTCATCCAATAATTTTTTTGGATATGATTATGTGAAAGCCATTCTTCATATAACATGGCAAATGTAACGCTGGTAAAATGTTTTACTTCGACAGCACGTGTGGGTTTAAAATCAGGAGACATTAAGACCAGCCAATGATCTTTCCATAGAAAACAAGAGAAAATGCAAAAGTGGTAAATGAGGTGAATGGAATTTACTGTATACCCCTAGGGATGAAATCTGGGACAGAGTAAGAAAAAACCCAGGTGTTCCTCTGAAGCTTAAAGCAGCAAGTGCTACTGTTTGAGCACGGACCATGATACACACAGCTGTGTCAGAAAGAGAGATGTTCCCAGCCCATAAAAAGGCCAGATAGTTCAGATAACTCTTCTCCGATATCCATCCTTAAAAGTTTTTTTCCCTTCTTTTTTCTTTGTAACTTGCTCTTTCTTGACAAGTCAGTATAAAATTGCCATACAGGCAATTGTGGTTGTAAACTTCTTTTCTTCTTTTCCTTAGCCAAACATTGATGTCTGGTTTTCTGGAATGTTCCGGCTCTGTTTGTTTTCAGCACTGCTCTGCCAAAGCTGCCTAGTCTGAAGGTCAGCGAGAAGCTCACTTAGGTGAGAAAAAAGAGGCTCTTTGAAACATTGGGGTTGCTGAAAACATTATGTTTTCTGCTTGTGATTAAATTCAAAGCCAAAACATAATGTTTTATGGAGAGCGGAAAACCCAGTGCAGTACCTTAATACAGATGGTTTTATAAATGGCATATGATCCTTAATGGTTGGCCCTTTGATAATTTAGAATGCTGGTCTTCTTTGATCTGAAATGTATTTGTACTTCAAAGGAGAAGTGTTATCTGTCAAATACTACTAGGTTCAGATTGCATATTTTGTCCTGGAAAAAAACCTGGAGCGTCACATGGCTTTGCAGCAGCATTGTTTAGTGAAACTACATTTTCATAACGCTGTTCCGACAACATTACACATTCCTAACAGCTATCCCGTTTTGGAATAAATATGAATTTGACCCTTGTTATGACCTAGGAAATAATCCTGGCGTGTGAAGTCAGAAGATGTTTGTGAAAAGCCACAAAGCCCCCACTAAGACTTTGCAATAATTGCTTATTAGGAGGCTGTTGACCTCTGACCTCCATCACCCACATCCAGTTCATTACTATGCACTGGCATTGCCTGACATCTGATTCTGTTTGGGAGGTGTAGTTGTTGCATGTGTGCTGTACCTTTTTTTATTACAAAAAAAAATCACAGCTCTGGCTGAGCTGCAGTCATGAACGCTTCCCCTCAGATAAGGAAAACCGTGTTCCCACAGTCGCCTGTTTTCTTCACTAGCGTCCTAGGTATAACATTTTGGTGTGGTGTTCAGCAGATCACTGCGGATCTTTGCAGCAGATTGTAGAAGTGTACTATGAGGAAAACAAGTGAGTCATATGAGGGGAGGGTGGGTGCTGCTTAGGCTTGTCGTAGAGAGATACATTTCTAGAGAAATAGAGATGACAAGGGAGGACAGAGGGGGGAGAGAGGATGGTCAGCGAGAGAAAACAGCAGAAGGCAGTCTCTCATATTGCACGCAGCCTGTCCATCCATCCGTGTCTTCTACGGGAATGCATCGACTGTGATTCCCCCCCCCCCCCCCCCCCCATGTGCTCGGGAAGGAACATGAATTATGAAACAAAAACAACAATCGCGCTCTTCAGTGAGATGGCTGTGGGGGCTTCATTCAGCACAGCGTTTCTGTATGCTCTTCTCAGGCTCTTGGGCGTTCTTTTCATAGAGAAATTTTAAAGGCCATTGAGGACAGTATAACAAGCGACTCGTTTTTTACAGTACAGTGTTGTGCCGTGCTGAACAGAAACCCGCCCTCTTTCTGTTTTTTTGTGAACTGAGCAATGTTCACAGATACTAAGGCTGCTCTGCACAAAGTCTTTTTGATGTCCTCTCCCACATTCTCTAGCCATCTCTGTTTACCATGGTAGCTACAGTGGGGCTGTACTGTCTATGCGTCTATGTAGGCTGAAGAGGTTTAACAGAAGGGGACCTCTACTCCCCCTCTCCACGTAAGAATGTAGTCATTGCACATTACTGTAATGCTTATTGTTTTCCTGTGGTTTTGCCCTACACTCTGTAAGCCAACGCACTCACTCACACTCACATACATGCGCGCACTCAGTTTCTGAAGACTCATTGTTTTGTTTGGATGAATGTTGATCGCATTTAGAGACTTGTTTGTGACTGAGTGTGTGTGCTTAATTTCCCTAAATTAACCCCTTTCTGAACGTGAAAGTTTGAATCTGGGCTAATTTAACTTGTTTAACTTGTCACTTGAGTGTGTATTAAAGTAACAGATTTCTTTCTGAATTTCTGTGGTGTGGCAGAGTGCTTCTGTACATTTGTCAGAGCAGCAGTATTATGTGCGGTGTCCTTTACAGCCATAATCCTGTCTGTCTTCACCGTGTCATTGGGAATGCTACACAAGATCAAGTAATGTTCTCTTCACATGCGGTTTGTCGGGGCTCTTATGTAAGGAGGAAAAAACCCAACTGCTTTGGTCACTGATCTCAGCTGCCTCCTCACCACAGATCATCTCTCTCCAGTGCTGAACCGGCTAGTCTCAGACCTGCAGTCCTTTCTGCTGGTCCTGGACAGTGAAAACCTCAGCTACATCGCTCAGGCTCAGAAGAAGTCCATTTCGGATTTGCTCACCAAGCTACAGGATGCCCCTGGTAGGTTATCCCATTCCAGACAGCCACCTGCACTGGGCATGCAAAGTGAAGTCTTTGCTCTGGGTTTCATTGAGTGGAGAATGTTTTGTTCAGTTTTAAAGTGGTATACATGTTTTGTAATTTGTTTGTAATGATGCTAATTGATATGAAAAACAAACAAATTAAAATAAACTAGCAGAGTTGAAACGGGCAGGAGGAACAGACTGCATTCATAAGAAGCAGGACCCTATCTTGTGTGTGTGTGCGTGAGTGCATGTGTGTGTGGAACAGGGGGTGTCCTTTATACAAAATAAGACCGGGAGAAGCGAGAAGTAGAGAAGAGCAGACTGGAGCAAGGCCATAAATCCCCTTTTGGTTGTGAAACCCCAGTCTGTTCCAAATGACCTCACATCTGTGACAGCGTGGGGCCCGCGCAGCGTCCATCACTGGGCTGCGTGCGCTCCGGGCGCAGACAGGACGATTCACAGCACTCTGCTCCAACTGCCAGAGTCATGGGAAGTGTGTCTGGCTGACCTTTTCACCACTGTCCATTAAAAAGGCGAGACATTCACTGCAGAGTCCTACTCCCAGGAAGACAGCTGTTTTACCCATTTAGGGGAAAGACCTGAGCTCCTCTGGAAAAAATGTTGAGAGACTTGATAAGATTAAGTCCAAAATGGCAGAGGTAGTAAAGCATTGTATTTTCAGGTTTAAAATAAATACATTTTGCCAAGATTGGGTTGACTATAGGGACCAGGAAAGCAGGACCATTTGGTTGAGTGCCATTAAAATGTTTTCATGCGTGTTGAATCTTTCTGCCTGTATTTTGCTCCAGTGGAAGATGCAGAATACATGATCATGAACTGTCCATCTGGAGCAGCTAACAGCGATCTCAGGGAAAATCGGTCATCAGACACAGGTATGCTTCCATGCTTTGTTAAGCGGTTGTCCTCTTGATTCCTCCCTGGAGATTCACGCTCAGATGTCCCTCAGGGGTCAGTACTCAGTCTCCTAAATAAAGACCACCCTGCGGTTGTGTCCCTGTAGGTGGCCTCCCGGCCAAGGCTGACCTCAACCACGTCCAAGAGCCGTCGTCCACCGCCTCGGCTGAGTGGCTGCTGAAGGGGGTGAGTCTTTGTCTCGTCCATACAGGTCACTGTGGCCTCCAGAGAGGGCAGTTTTACACAAGACTCTCGCCATTTATTGTTCAGCCAGAGGGAAACCATTTCTATAGGCGGCTACTTGGGGCCTATTTGATCTATAGGCCTTCTGAGCTGCTGAGACAAGGGTGAAAAGGGGCCTTATGACCTGACCTCTGCTTATGAAATCCCCATCTGTTGTATTTGAGCATGACAGTGGTTTGTCTCATTATTTGCCTTCCCAGACTACTGGTGACAAGAAAGAAAAACGAATTCAATAGTTCAAGAGTCAATAAATAACAACACAACAGCAAGGACAGCCCACACTCTCCAGCAGACACAAGCTTAACATATCCATCCATTATGGTCCAGACACAGATTAAGCCTAGTCCTTGACTAAGTTAAATTTTGAATGGAGATCCTCAGTCTGTTGCTCTTCGGATGTCAAAGAGATTTAGTACAATATAAAATTAAGGTTGACATTGCATATAATTCCATTCCCTGTAACACTTGATGAAAATATTTCTGCTGTATTAAGACCTGTGGCTAAACTATGTTATGCTAGCACAGGGGCGGCCAGTGAGGAACTTGCTGAATCTGAATTAGAAGTGGCATGTTTAGAAGTGGCCATAAGTAGAAAGGATGAGAAATCAGTTACATTAAAATCTCTTTTGATCATAATGCATTGGTTTCCAAGAATACTGTGGTTCCTTCAATTCTGCAATTCTTTCAAATGGAATGCTGATTTTTGAAATCCAGCTCAATTAATAAACTTTTGTAAGACTGGAAGAATGCATTCAATTTTGATTTCATTGCATTCAATTACCTCAACAATTTACCTCATCATCAGTCAGATGATGTATTTCCTTGTATTGAATTTCAAAGCAATATTGGTCCAATAAACTCACGCCTCACATTGAACAATAGTTGTTGAATCCTTAGAATAAACAGTTGACCAATCTGTTTTGACTCAGTTCAAGATACCATACGGTGTGACTGAAGTGCATTAATTAAGCATCAGCTGATAGCATAGCATATTTCATAAAGAATATTTTTTGTACATGGTCCAGTGTATGTATGTACCTCAATAGGACCAGTTGCTTAGAACATTGCAATTTAAGGCAAAAGCTAGCTAGGTTTGTACCTAAAGCACAACATATACAGAAATATTTTGGGTCATTATGACTAAGGTTGCTCAATATGGAAATTCTGGGGCTGATATTAATAATCCTGGGGCCAAAATGGGTCTGCTCGTGTTGGCTGGAACAGTGCTGATACCTCCCTTTCCTCATCAGTGAAAGCTCAACCATAGCAGTTGTTGAGGGATATTGCTCAGTTGCTCAGTTTCACTTCAGGCATGTGCTAACTGTCTTGCAAATGTTTGCAAATGACCCCATCACTTTAAACCGGTCACAGGCCCATGGGAAAAATCTGGGTAGTTGCATCAGTGTGTCACCACTGTGGGGATTATGACTGCCATTTTTTTTATCCGCAGTTTACGGACAGTATAAATGGCTTTGAAAGATTTGCTTTATACAATTTGCTTTTGCTATTGTGTAGGAGGCCCATAATTTGTTTTGGTTTCCCAAATGATCCAATTTCAGCTGAGTTGAATAAAGAATTCACATTGAAGTGTTTTAAGTAAAGTAGGAAAAAAGGTAAATGTTTTTCACACTTTTTAAACCGAAAATATATTAGATTTCTAAATACTCATTTTCCAAAAAAATACATGTTACAGTACATTTTTTGCATTTTGTTAAATAAAGTAACATATTAACTAATAGACATCTTTTCAGATAAAATTTTGTTTGAGGCTGTCTGGGATTATCTGGATAGCCAAAAGCAAGTGAGACATCCAAAATCTGCAAAATAACTTCTCCAATATGTTTTGTACAATCGACCAGCTGATTTTCTTATCAAGATGCAGGACAGTGTATCAAAGCAAATTGATGCAGTCTTAAAGGATGGTCACAACAAATATTGATTTGATTTAATTTGTAACTGTTCAATGCTCTCTATAGTACATTTTTCAATATTTAAGACTGATTTCATTATTTTTGAAAACAGCTTTGCTTTACGGAATTTCTTTACATGTGCTTAAGACTTTTGCACAGTACTGCCTGTGCATTACTTTGGAATGCCATTTCGCAAAATAAGAATTGAAACATTTAGAATGGCTGTTTTTTTGGGGGCCTGGTGCTCTCAGTGTGTGTCTGTGCCAATCTTCACTGTGCTCCCAGGACTGACTGGTGTGGGAAGGCAATCTAGTGACGGTTTATTTTCAGGTCTGACCCAGAACCTCTCACCATAATGACAAGGGAGAGCAATGGGCCGTACAGTAGCAGCTGACAGGAGCCCTAGCCGCCCAGCCGAGGGGGCTCTGATGTGGGCCGCTAATGAGAGGGTCCCAGGCCTAGCATGGTTTCTGGAGGCCTGGCTGCACGTCTCTCCGAATGGGTGAAGATCGGTGCAGCCGGTCAGAGGCCAGGTCCTTTAAAGTGGCCAGGAGCAACAACCCGAAATAAACAACAAAAGCATTACGGCAACACCAAAGCCAGCCAAGGCTGTATTGTTTCTGCTAACATCATCAGTTAGACATTTCACTCATGTCACTCATATCTGAGGTAGTATGTGCTGCCAGGGCAGGAAATGTACTCAGTTCATATCCAGCTTAAAAATTCTTGGAGTTGTTTCACCATTTATGTAGAAGAGTTGAATTGGAAACCTGTGGAAGCATGTATTTCTTGCAATTACTGTAGATCCTAGTGATGTCAGTTCATTGGTTGAAATGGTGTATGAAGTCATGGAGTGAAAATTGTCTTGTTTTTCTATGTAAAATGGCTGCTCTCGCTCGCACACTTGTAACACTTCCGCCCGCACAACCAACCCTTTGGTGTCCCACGCTTGGTGCATCCAAGGAGGCACTCCGGAAAGTGGCAGAGACCATCATGGGATTACTAATCATGGGTCCTGGAAATCAAAGGCCAGGGAAATGTTTTGAAGCGGCTTGGTATCTGTGAACGGAAATGCTCTGTTTATGCAGGAGGCCATCTCCACTCCGTGACTATGGTGCCATTGCTCAAGATGGAGCTCGGGAGGGGAATTCAATGTTCAGGCAGTAATTATGTCTACGTGATGGAGTGATAGAACACCCACGCACTAAGGGGAAGTCAGATGGCGCGAGGTTACCCCCAAGGGACCATGAGCTCACTGGAAGCAGCTCTCTGAGCTGTACTAAACACAACAGGAGCTACTGAGACACATGCGCACACACACGCATGCACATGCACATGCACGCACACGCACACGCACATGCACACACACACTCAAGCTTCTACAACAGAAGCTTTCATAAAAATCTTATAGGGGTGAAATGGCTGTTTCTTGAAATACTGCCAATGTTGAAGAGGCATTCTGCTTCATTCACTAATACTTTTGCTGCCTCTTGGTCCATTGTACTGGAGACCAGTCATGACAACAGTAAAATACACGATCATGTAAAAAAGAGCTCAAAATAAAGAGGCAAAAATCATAATTTTTTAAACCACTCGATAAAAGAGTCTGTCTCTGAAAATCTGTAGCTGTAGATGAAAGGTCTTCAAGAACATTGTAATAGACTGAATTTAGATCCAGGACTGAAGTGTAGTAAATGAAGGCTGGATCTATTAGATGAATACACATGGCAGAGTCAGTAAAGCCAGTGGAGTTGCAGTGGATGAAGAGGCATCTTTGTGTGCCCCTGGGCTAATTGCTGCTCTGTCAGGCAGTAGCTGTGCGAACGGGCCCCACAGCTGCACTCACTCTCAACTTTATCACTGTTTGTGCAAAACAAAGGCTGTGGTCACCACTTACTCCAGCTGAAAAAAAGGAGCTCACTTCTCCCTATAAAGCGCTAAGAATGCGGAATGCACGTTTACAAGCTCAGCAAGCACGTCTCCCACTGCCTCAGGATGCGAGCGGTCCCACAGCACCACGCACGCTCTTCTCTCTCTCCCCCTCCCTCCGTCTCTGCGTCTGCACGGGGGGAACGGGGGGAACGGGGGCCCACGGCAGCCCCAGAATCCCCCCGCCACCCCACTTCCTCCCTGGCGCCCCCTGCCCAGGGCTCAGAGGGGTCTCTCTCATCCGCAGATTGGAATCTGGATTAAATAGTGTACACGCTGTACTGCGGCCCCCTGCTCTCCCCTGCTATGCTTGGGTTTGTCCGCCCCAAACGTTGCGTTTGTCTAACCTTGCTGCCTGACCTCGCTGGTTTCTCAGATAATTTTGTTTAAAATAAGGGTACTTTTCCATGTAAAAGGAAACTAACAAAAGAAAGAGAGAAAAGGAACAGGGCAAGAGGATGAAAGAACACCAAAAGAAAAGCAATTCATTTGGATATCAAAGTTGCAATGAAGAATATGATGACATTATTTAATACTTTTTAAAATTCATATTTGTTATTTTACAGGAAGGAATAATTATATATCACAGACTCTGCTATATTCTGCGCATACCATGCCACAACATATGGCATGCATTCAGTTATTCTTTTCTCACTCATTTATTTTCTCAGCATGTATTGAAGCCCTTACTCCATGCCTCAGGGTACAGTTCAGTGTTTTCTTGTCCTTATGACTGATATCATGTTAATAGAAGAATGTGTAGCCTCATTTAAACACAGTATTAGTGTTTCACACCCACTGATCCTGAAGCCTCGTGGTATCTTAGGTATGCCTCCCAGGGCGTAGTGGGTTGTTTGGTACAAATAAGTGATTTCAGTCCAGGCTAGGTCTTCCCATTTTAGTCCTTGCATAGTCTGACCTTTGGGGAAAAATCCTTCTTTCCAGTAAATCCTGATTGTGTTGTACATTGGTTTCAAAATAATCTTGGAATCTTGGAGTTCTTAGAAGCTGACTGTTCAGAAATATATCCCCTTTCTTGTCGGTAAACTTACTTGAAGTGAAATTCCGACTATATATAGTTGACATTTCCACATGATGGTACATAACATTTTTTAAATTTCATGTTATTTTGGATGAAGAAAAGAAAATAAGAGGAATTATATCTCGCTAAGCTATGCGTTTGCTGTTCTCATTTGAAAGCTGCCAGTTCCATTTATGTGTGTACAGTGCATTGTAGCAAAGCGTAGCACAGCCATTGCACCAGCATTGGCCAATATGTTTGCAAAATATTTTAAATTTCTGTTTAGTGTTGTAGTAGAATGGAACCGTGGATAGCGTTTGTGTGAAAAGATAAAGAGTGAAGTTCCTTCTGGAATGTTCTGTAGTTTAGAGTGAGTGATGACTTCTGACCGGCCATAATTATGTTGTCCTGGTGTGTGGTGAGAACCCTTGTGTGACATCTCCCTCACTCTGGTGTGTGTTGAGACCCCTTGTGTGACATCTCCCTCACTCTGGTGTGTGGTGAGACCCCTTGTGTGACATCTCCCTCACTCTGGTGTGTGGTGAGAACCCTTGTGTGACATCTCCCTCACTCTGGTGTGTGGTGAGACCCATTGTGTGACATCTCCCTCACTCTGGCGTGTGGTGAGACCCCTTGTGTGACATCTCCCTCACTCTGGTGTGTGGTGAGACCTCTTGTGTGACATCTCCCTCACTCTGGTGCAGAGCCTGGCCCCTGTGGTAGCTCCTGAGCCCTCGGAGGATGAGGACTGCTATGAAGAGGCAGAACCCTTTGTCCCACCCAGCCAGCCCTCAGGTACATCAAACAAGTTGTCATGTATTGGTTGTAGGCTTCCAGTGACTGTGGAGCGTGTCAAGTTTTGTTGATAATCAGCAGCTTTTGTCTGGTCTCCAGATGTGGTGGACTCAGACAGCAGTCACTACGAGTCATACGGTGAGGAGGAGGAGGAGGACGACTTTGTGAAGGACCGGGCTCACTACATCCAGTGGACTGCCTCCCAGCCCTGTCTACGGCCAGTCCCCGAGTCACGCATATGTGGCTACCTCTGGAGGAAGAAGTGGCTGGGCCAGTGGACCAAGCAGCTCTTCATCATCCGCAACCACCTCCTCCTGGTAAATCCATCCACTTGCCCCTCCTCCATGTCAGCCACAGCTTGGTATTACTGGTGGTGAAGGATTTGTTGGCTTATGCTGCTGCAGCTTTTTTGTGCTAGTTTGGGTGACGTTTCTCTCTATGCATTTTGAGTGAGTGTTGACATGTTAAACGCTGAATTTGCTGTAATTTTCACAATATTTTCTGCATTTTCCTGAGAGTTATCCAAGCTGTGGCACATTTGGGGCAGCACGTGACTGCTTCTGGCTATGTGCTTGGGCCTGCCGCAAATGTGTATGACTCACCAGCAGTTTCCGTGGTGATTTATTCTCTTGAGGTCTGGGAACAGATCATTTTCTACCTACCATAATTGTCTGTTCTCAGGCCTCTTCACTCCAGTGACCAAATTCATGTTTCTTGTGGTCCTTCTACTCAATTATTCTCATATTAAACCCCTAGGCTTAGTCAAGTTATTGGGTCACCCACTCACTGCATGACAATTTCTGTCTGGCTTATCTGTCATTAGTGAGAAGTTACACTGGGAGTTAGCCAGATAATTATGATGTATAAAGGATCCTGATCTCGGTTCTTGTGTAGTTTAATATTGGGTATGATTTTAAATAGGCGATGCAAAGCATTGTGCAGTTCCCAAAACACATGTCCTGGCAGCTGCAATGAAGCAATGTTGCATAAACACTTAACTGCTTGGACAAAATGCACACATGACCAAATATGACAGCTGCTCATGTATCTATATCAACAAATGTGAACCGAAGAAAATCGGCACCATGATATGTGGTGCTCAGTTTGTGGCTTGTGTTAATGCTGAACTATGGACAGGACATTTTATTATGTACATTGAAGTAAATATAGAAATGAAAAAGTAAGGAATATCCCACCTGGCACACAGCTAAATAAAGCCATGTGTGGCTTTTTACAAGGCCTTCAGATTGTATATCACTCTCATTGCTGCTGATCTAGATGCCCTGTTTTCATTATATAATGTGAAACGTTCAGGCCCAAGCCTTGGAATCATCTAAAATGACTAAATCATCTAAAACAACTACATTTTCAAATTAAAGACACACTATTTAGTTGTATTAATTTACATCCCAGAAAATGAATGCATGTCTGGAAAGTGGAAATGTATTGTACTTTTTGTGCAAATACATTTTCATTGTGTAATGATTAAATCAGATCTTGACACTTGTTATGGACACATCTGCAGGCAACCAGTGGTTCTTGAGAGCAAACCTGTGCTATTATGTTATTAACTTCATTTTTAAGTGGGTATGCAGAAGAAAACTTTGAAAAGCAGTGTTGTCAATAATATCTGTAGGCCTGTACAGCCAGCACAGCATCATTCATCTCGAGAGTGAAGGCAACTGGAGCCATGATCTGATGATCAACGGTCACTTTAGCACACCCTGCTGACTAAAAGCCATGTTTACTCACTGAAGCTGTGGCCACTTGTGCTTTCCTATTACATTGCTGATTGGGCCTCTCTCCTTCCTCCCAGTGCTACAAGTGTGCCAAGGACCTAAACCCACTGCTTGAGCTGAGCCTGAAGGGCTGCCATGTGGTCTACAAGTCA
The DNA here is from genome assembly GCF_963514075.1 of Conger conger. Lineage (NCBI taxonomy): Eukaryota > Metazoa > Chordata > Actinopteri > Anguilliformes > Congridae > Conger > Conger conger. The sequence goes on from NC_083770.1 coordinate 27,317,240, forward strand.
AAGCACAGCAAGAAGATGCAGCACGAACTGAAGGTGGTGGCCAGCTCAGACACAGTGGTCATGGGCTTCCAGAGCTGCCAGCAGGCCGAGGAGTGGCGGAAGGTTTGGAGGTGTTTATGATACCATCACAGCAGTGAGTGAGTGAGTAGTGAGTGAGTGAGTGAGTGAGTGAGTGAGTGAGTGAGTGAGTGAGTGAGTGAGTGAGTGAGTGAGTGAGTGAGTGAGTGAGTGAGTGAGTGAGTGAGTGAGTGAGTGAGTGAGTGAGTGAGTGAGTGAGTGAGTGAGTGAGTGAGTGAAGAAATGGAGAGAGCAAGCACAGGGAATGCTCTCCAAACTGTGGTTAGAATGAGGTTAGAATAAATTTTAAAAATCATTTCAAATGCAGTAATCACTTTTAGGTCATGCTGACTTATGACGTCAAACCTCTGTCTGTTTGCCAAGATAATTGAAGAGGTAAGCGGCTCCTCCTACTATGAGAAGGAATCCCACAGCTCCTCATCATTGCTCAAGTGTGACAGGCAGGACTCTTGCAGGGTAAGCACTGCGCCCCCATCGGTCTCCTCACTGCTGAGGCCAATGCCAACTTTTGTGCGCTCTTAAATTATTCTGTTCATATTCTTGTTCGACTGCCTTTGCGCCCTTAATTCCAAAACCATTGTGTGCTTTTCTCCAAAACATGTCTATCTATGGTGCTGTGTTGTTTGCTGTTACAACAACTTTGTTTCTTCTGTTGCAGTCAAGTACAATCCTTCATTCAGACTCAGATGAAGACAAGCTGTCGGGTCTGCCCTCAGCCGTCAGTAGTGTAGAAATTAAAGATAAGGGTAAGAGCTGCCCCTGACTTCAGCCCATCCTCCTATTAAAAATTATTGCATTGATATCGTATGTTCAAATCCTGAACTGACTGCTTGCTTGCTAATGATAGCACAACCTGCAATTGGTCAACCAGGACTTCAACTGTGAGAATGACTGTGCTGTGGCTCAATGGTATTACTAAAACAGAGGTGCACTGATTTGTTTCAGTCTTACATTTTACAAGACAAGTAATTACTTTGCTCGTGAAAACGTGCCCCAAAACATTGCAGCAAATGACACTGCCCTGTATTTTGAGTGACTGATAATCTGCCTATATGTACAGTATATTTGCTCCCTATACAGTACTAGTGACTGGTTCTCTCCTATACATATATAGACCAAGTATTGAGTGCATAAATTAACATACTTTATAGAAGGTTGACATTTCTGTATTATAAATCCTTTTTTTAATTGGTCTTATATAATATTCTAATATTTTGAGATGCACCTGTCTAATACTAGTAGAGATATGCTACCACATAATTTATAAATGACATTACAGGTTAAGTAAATACATGTATAAGAGCCACAGCCAGTCTAGCTATGTGCTGTGGGGCAGCTGTTGACTGTGACCCTGCTGTGGCCAGGTCTCCTGAACGTGCTGATGAACTGCCAGTGGCAGAGTCTGTGGTGCCAGGTGGAGGATGGGGTGCTGAAGATGTTCCGGGACGAGGTGTGTGAGGAGAGCCCCCAGTACAGCGTGCAGCTGAGGGGCTGTGAGGTGCGGCCCGGCCCCATCACTGCCCAGGCCTACCGTATCACGGTCACGCAACACGGAGACCAGCTGGCAGTGCTGGAGGTAAGCGCTCACCCCAGGACTGCCTTCAGAGCATGGCAGCTCACCTAGATGCTCATTAGAACTTATTTTAGCTTAAATTTATGTGGATTGTTTGTCACTGTTTTGTTTCTGTTTGTTTCTCACTCTTTTCAGTTAGATGGGCTATTAAAGCAGAAATAAAAATGGTAGGGTTATGTTGAGGAGTATGCTATTGCATTTTCTCTCAGAAACACAAGCCTTAGTTCTCACTCAGAGGTCTATGTCACACATTGCATTGGTCTATAATTTGAAATGTCAAATTTAAGTCAAATGAACAGGTAAGGCAGTGAGCAGTTTGCTGCACACGTGGAGCGTTCTCTTTGCACAGAGGGACTGACAGCCCTCCGTGTTTGCATGCAGGCCAGCTGTTCAGATGAGAAAGAGCGCTGGGTCCAGCTCCTGCAGGATGGGAGCACCAGTCAGGCTGATGCTCTGTATGAGCGCCTGGACACCACACTGGACACTCGCACTGAAGGAGGGCTCAGGTAAGAGACTCACACGAATCCATGTATATGATACTTTCCTCACTCCCTTAACTCTGTTGAGCTTGTTATGGTGTTGTTGTGGTGTTTCCATCAACACTACAACATTCTCAATGCAAATTCATGCTTTGTATTCTGTCACCTTCATTGCCCATTGTTCCAGTTCCAATTTCCACAGTAGAGGGAATCACTTGATCTTTAAGGTTTAGAGGGGTCATAAGTGCCATAATTCTATTGCTATAATTATGTCAGTTTAGATGGAGATTGGAATACTTTTTTCCATACATAAATTGCTTTAGACCTGAATAAAATGTCCCATCCCTCATAAAAACTTAGTTTTTTTCTGGTCTCCTAGTGGTCTAATGGCACGCAGGTTCCCAACCTCCAACATGTACATAGATGACCCATTTCACCAGCTATGTGGAGCAAGCCATTCCCAGCCCATCTACTCCAACTCTTCCATTATGGATGACATGGTACGTGATCTTATGGGTGAGGTCTGAGTTCACACTGAGGTTTTAACAGCCCTGTACTCCAGAAAAGATAGTTAATCAAATCTTATTGACCTCTAATGAAAGGCAGGAAGGTTCTTGTCAATGTCAACATTGGTACTACATTCCATCTGAAGTTGACTGTTAATGTGAATATTCAGCCATGGCTCCAGATTGGATGCCTACTCAATGTCAGAAAGGGAGAGGGAAGGTGGGATTTCAGGCAAAATAAAGCTGTTCAACTGTTTTGTTTCTGTTTACTTGTCACATTTTACCACTCTATTGTTTGTTTTATATCAGTTCCAGAAGTCTCAAAATACTTCCAAGGGAGATTCTGTAATTTCCAAAGAAATCTACTGCAACAACGAAGTCTTTTCCAACCACAGTGAGTCCATTTCACACTGGTGTTTCCAGATATCAGTCTGTGGTTACTTTTGTTTCTCACATTTTCAATGTGGGGTAGTCATCCTAATTGAAGAAAAGGACTTTTCATATTCATTGTAAAAGATAGACATTATGGCTTCTTAGAATCCGATTAGCGAAGCCACTTGGTCCAAGTGAAAGCTTGTGGGCCAATTATCACTAGCCTAAGTCTGGCCTATATCATAAGCTGACTAGGAAACGGTGGTGAGATTGTTATTTCTGTCTTGCCAGGCAAAGTGAACTGACCTATTCTGTAAATATTGTGTCATTGCCTCCTAATGACTCGGTTATAAGTTTTGTGTTTCTGTGTGGTTTGGAGTGTTAAGATAAACTATTTGCACTGCGAGTGAGAGTATTTGTAGAAGGGCAGATGATTCACTTTGCACTTCCTGGTGGGATGCGAGTGGTTGAGAGGTAATGTTGGGAAAGGATCGTTCTTGATTCCTGAATTGGGTCTGAAAAATTAGGCGATGGGGGCAGATAGATAATTGTTCTGTTCTAAAATATATATATCACATTTTAAACCAAATTAATGAAATGAGGAGGTCTGTAGAGAGAAACAAGCATTTCTGCTCTTCAGTGCACAACATATGATTAGTGAAGAATTTGTGGCTCTACTATGGATATTATTAGCATTCTTGTGCATGAAAGTTTTTTGCTGTGAAACGGAAACAATTCTGTCACATCTGGTTTTCATTTATTTTGCACACAATCTAGCTGTGTGGACAGTGTCTAATAATTATATGGTGGTTATTACAGATTATGTAAGCAAATTCTGCAAGACTTTCCATTGAGTCCATGTTCTTGTTGTGTTGCTAGTTACAGAAATTAGATTTTGCGAGTTTATACGGGCTGTAAACTCTGCAGCACTGGATTATTTCTGAATACTTTGCTGTTGTGTTAGAGTGTACATTTGAAACAAAGTGACATTTTTCAATTGGCTATATGAGTCATGAGAAAATTCACTTTACTTTGAAATGCTATTCAGAAATTCATGAGGATTGCAGAAGCGCTTATGTCCATTTCCATGATGACGAAAATGCAGTGATTCACTGATGATTAATCCTTTCCTGCTGAAATGGTGAAGGCATGCAAAATGTGGTGGAGGGCAGAGGATTCTACTGTAGTGCAAATAAGGTTACAGTGTGCTGTTAAGCACTAAACCATCTGAGGGCCTCAGAGCAGAGGAGAAAAATGCTCCCATGTGCTCTCAGTATGGAAGGGGCTGGTGGTTAGCTGTCATTTCTGGTGGTTTGGTTGTGGCAGAGGGATGTAGCTTTGTGGCAGCAAGTCCTTTTACGGGCCTCTTAAATACACTGCAGAATTTGATGGTTTTTCTCTGGAGAAAGCCTCTATAGGTTGCCTCTTTTAAAAAAAGATTTGAAACCAGAATGCGGAGGAACTTTCGTGTACATCCTGGGTCACAGCTTTCTCACACAACATCAAAACCTTTGATTCAAAACTAATTTGCACTGTGGAGAAGCAGAACACATCTGCTTAAGTTCTTAGGCTGTTGCTGTGTCACCAAAATTGAATTGAATCTTAATTTGAATTGGCTGCTTCTCCGTAAATAGCTGAGATGCGTTGCGATGCTTCAGTGTGTGACCGTGTCTGTTGTGTCCAGGCAGGAAACCGACGGGTGACTCTGAACGTGGGGTTGAGAAGCTGGACCTGACCGGAAAGAGGAGGGTACAGCTGAGAGCTGGGTCTGAGATGAATCTGGTGACAGTAGGGAAGCCAGCTAAGCGCACCTCCTTCAGGCAGTCTCTGGCTTTCTGCACAGAGAGAGCACAGGTACACCACGACCACCTATGTTGCAGCTTACAGAAGCCACCTGCAGCTATGTGCATTCAGGTTACTTTTTTAGGTTTGGTGGAAGGAGCCTGCCAGTTGTTTGGTTTGGCTGATTTTCTCGCATGTCGGGGCATTGTGCTGATAGCATTACCCAGACATAAAGAGTACAGTGGTCTTCCTTCCTTTCCATAGCTGATGACTGCTCACTCAGTATTGGGTTATATACTGGCAGAGGCCAGGGCATATCAGTGGTCACAGTAATGGCGTACTAAATACCATGCACAGGGATAGGTTGCTTTTTTCTTCCTCTTTCAGACAGAACAGTCCAGCCCTCCTTCCCTTAAATCCTTGCTTCAGAAGGCCACTGGTGGCACCCACTGCACTGCTGTTAGGCAGTCAGCATGCAGGGACAGTGGTTGCTTCGTCCTTTTGACATGCATGGAGCAGTGGCAACCAGAGGAGGGCAGAAGCAAGCCCTGAGGTTAACCAGAGATTGCCTTCTCATTCAGAGCTTCCAAAGCTCTGACAAAAGCATTCCCTTTGAAAAAGACCAGATAGTTTTCCATCATTTGGGAATTTTTTTCAGATTCAGTCAGAAAAGGTCATGTTACTGTGATCTATAACATCACAAAAAAGTCTTAATTGACACCCAATGGTCAGTTCTGTAAAAAATACTTCCAACTTACTTATGTATACATTTTTAACAATATCTTCACTTATGATACAAAGCTAATTAAAAGGTGCAAGATATTGAACAGATCCCCACAGATGACTGGCAATACATTTGATCTGCAATGGAGCAAGGAAAAAGGGGATCACTTCGCAAATGTAATAATCGTTGGGTGGGATCTGTTTCACATGTTTTACAGGAAACCCTTGAAAAGCAAAGCCAAAACCCCAAACTTAAAATTTTATTCCAAGAATTTTCCCTGTAGGCCTCGGTGACACAAATCTCCCAGACAGCACATGCACTGCTGCTCTGTTCCTCTGTGCTGAAAATGATGAATCGCTCAGAAACACAAATGCCATTTGCAATTAACTAAAATAACTGGAAGAATAACATTTTTACCTATCAATAGAGGAAGCAGGTTATTGCTCATAATTTCCATGAATGATCTCAGAAACCAATTTTTCTCAGTAATGCGACCTGACAGATTTTTTTTTTTTTGGAAAAAAAAAAGGTCCATCAGTAGCTTTTAGTGTTATTTGAAGAGCTAAGTTATAGAATTTAAAGGATTTCCTGATTAGTCCCCTTGTTTCAATTGTTACCTGCTTACATGAAAGACGAGTTCATATACATGTATACTCTCTATTTGCATTTCTGAATAAATCTTTTATCTATGGAAAATATGGAAACCAATAACTGCTGCAATAAACAACTGCTTCAGTAACTATTTGGTGTAGATATACAGATTTAATTGAGTGCTCATGTTGTGAAAATGTACTTGATGCAGTCTGTTTTTGGAAACTGAATGGTACAGACGGTAATAACTAAAAGATTTAATTGGAGGAACCCAGGTAATATAATCTGTGGGATGCATGGGGATTCATAGTTTGTATTGCTAAGGTGTTGATGATCATTTGAGCAAATTTCAAAATCCGGCTCTGATTATAAGGTGCAGTGGATGCTGAGGGAATGGAAGTCAGTACAGTACTCCTCAGGCTTAGCAGGAGTTATTTGTGGAGTGTGTGTCTATACTGCTGCTGCTTCCAGCTGCACATGTAGCATGGTGAGTTTGGGGGTCCGGTGTGCTGCTCACCTGAAGCTCACCCCCTGCTTGTGCTCACAGGGAGGGTTCCTGACTCCCCTGCTGCGGAGGACGGCCTCTGCAAAAAACTCCCTGAAACGAGCGCCATCTGCCCTCTTCATTGAGAAGGGCAAGGTCTTCCAGAAGAGGAAGGTATGAGGTGATGACACTGAGCTTCAGACAAGCTGTGTAATAACTTATGACAAACCATCAGTTAATGCCGAGCCCTATCAAGTGGGATATTCATTTGATGGCATTAAACTGTATTTATCTGTTCCCATTCCTGATGAACTGGTGCAAATAAATTGGGATTTGGGGGTTTGGAAGGGAAATTGATGGCTCTCGATTCCAAAGCCCTACCAGCCTGGTGTGTTTCTACTGAATGTGACCTATTTTTAGTCAATTAATAGTTGCTTTATTTGTAATCAAAACTTGTGTTCCTTGCTGTTTGGCATAGTGGGGAAACAGTAACGTAAAATTAATTAGTAACTAAACTAAACTGACATAAGAATACAATAAATGTTTTTTTTATTATATATATTATCATGGTGTGCTCCAAGAGTGTATGTATGTTGTGCTCCAAGAGAAAATATGATGTGTTGGCCGTGTCAGTTTTCTTTTTCTTTCCCTGCAACGGTGACCCATCTTCTTCTCTTTTATTGTAGGAATGGGAGACGAAGACTTCTGCTTAAGACTGGACAGCCAGTTACCTACACCTTGTACACATTCCCTTACTTGTATAAGTATATATTGCACTGAATATATTATTACTGTGCATGTGGATCATGCACTTGTTTTTTTATTTTGATCTTTTTTGATACTTTTGTATTAATTAAGAACACCTGAATATGTTTTTGACTTATGTTTTCCTCTTTAGTTCATTCTTTGTAATATAAAATATGCTATCCTTTCTGATGGGAAGCGACCTCCCCTATGAACGATGCACTCCCTCTCCATTACAACTACTAATATTTGCAAGGCTATATCCTTCCTTTCATCACGATGTTAATATAATTTGTGCTGTGCTGTGAAAACTAAACACAGAACTGACAAATTGTGGCTGAGACATTCTTTTTGGTGCAGTTATTTTCCTGTTTTTTCTAATGTTTTCTGTGAGTTGTGAGGTTGCAACAGTCAGTTGCAACCTGCATTAGCCTCTTCATTTTCAGGCCAAGACATAGCTATCATGCACTGTTCCTTTCACTAAACTGCACCTGCAGCAACCAACCCACTGTACTGAAATAAAATATGAATTGATGGGAAATGACTTATCAGGTGCCATTTCACATTTCATATGTGAATCGTCTTTATTTGTCCCCTGAAATAAAGTCCTATCATTAAAAGATGGTGTGTCATGGAACAATATTGAGTGTGTCAGTCAATGTCTGTTCTCTGCTTATGAAAGGGCTGCTTCCATAAACAAGTCATTCAAATACTTTATTAATATTCAGGTTTCCCTTGAGACTAGCCTGTGGTATACTGATATAATATCAAATCAGTCTTCATTTATGAAAGATGCATTGATAAGTGTGGCTGACCTGACACGGCCAAGAGCATTAAACATAATTATGGCTCTGTCAATAGGCATAATGACAACGTGTGTATTTTTTCAATAAACAAATGTTGGATAAGGTCATGCAAGTTGTTTCTGGTGTTTGTTTTAATTTATCTTATCAACATCCAGTGGGCTATAAGTACTAGCTACTCACGCTAGGTTTTGAAACTGACATGGTTTAGCTGGTTGACCAGCTACCAGCTCAGACAAACTACCAGCACCAGCTGGCTCACTAGCTCATACCAGACCAGCTTATGCCCATCTTGCCGAGCTCAATTTTCAAGCTGGCATAGCTGGATTTCACAGGGTAGTCAACACAAAAGATTTTTTGTTTAAGTTATCTGTTATTATAGTTGTTTTAAATAGGCTATTTATCCTTGCATGTGCACCTTAGAACAGCTGGATTTAGTAGGACGATAAAAAGGTTATCAATATTTAACTAGCCAGCCAGCTTGGCAGTCATAATTATCTGGGTCCCGTCTTACCTTGCTATCGCGGAAGACACTCCCCTGGCTTTACGACATAAGCTGGCTGCTAGCTGCTAGCTGCAACTGAACCTGCTTCTGAAATGGAATGGCCGCTTTTTTAGCATTTGACAGTTTACAAACCATATTGTAGAACATCTGACGAGCTAAATGTATTCAAAAATAAGATCTCCAAGAAGTTAGACCAACGCCAACAATGGACATGTTCAGTAAACTCACGAATCTGTTTCAGCAGGCTCTGGAAACCGTAAGTAATGCTGCTGGCGAGCTAGCTTGCTAACTTGCTTACGAACGTCCAGCAGCAACTTTGTTGCACGATCCAACTTAAGTTTCAACTTAGTACCGTGGCTTTCATCGTGGCCTTTGCTATGCATTGCTATTCACGAGCATGCTGGCAACTTGGCTAACGTTATTTCTAATGAGCTATAGCCGTCTGTGTGCTCAAAGCGGTAGGCTTATTGTTTTTTGACCCTGACATTGTTATATCAATGTAGGTAGCTATGTAACTTTGGCATTTCTAAGCAGCCCACTATCAAGTTAGCAAGGCATGTACGGGGTCTATTTGTGTCAATTTGTGTCAATTTGTGTCAATTTGTCAACAGGTCGAGATCGAGGTAGTTGGCTAGCTCTGCGAAAACAAACTTTGCCCGCTAAGATATCTTGTTGACTGCTGTTGTCAGACTGTCTTCTCCTGCAAAACATGTAACGTTATAGCTAACTATAATATCCAGCTAGCCAAATTCAGTTTATTTGGTTGCTGTCTGCAAGCTAGCTAGCCTAGTTATTAAGGAACTGATAACAACAGAGCTTTCGAGTTAGACCCTCAACTTGGTTGCTTTCTTACTAGCTTGCAAGGCGTGTTTTTTCTTCTAAGACGTTCATTAGAATAGTTAGCAACAATGTTTCACTGTGCGAGTTGACACGTCACGTGAGAACCAAAACAACCCACGTTTGTTTTACGTAGCCAAACGGATTTGCAACAAGTTCATATTGATATTTTCGATTGTTTTGGGATATTCCTCGCTCCCAAGCGCGTATTATTTTCCACGCTAACGTGAAAAATGGCTCGTTAAAAGGAGAAAAAGAAGACGACATTCCTGCAAGTCTGAGCAGCTTTCAGGCTGGCAGCGATTGCTGTTCAACTCGGCCTGGATGCCATCTGATAAAACCATGATGCTCAGATAAGCGATAAACTAAAGATTCTTAGTTCTCTGATGATTGCTCTTCCTGTTTCCTTGCATAGTTGTGTTATCAAGTAGGCTAAACTTCATTTCAAACACTGTCACAGTACAGTATTTGTTGTTTGAATAACTGTACTGCTATCTGTCAATGACACAAATTTCAAATTTTATTTCAGAGAGAACCGTCAATAAATTTGCTGGAATCCTTTGTGGACCACTGGAAAGGAATAACTAATTATTACATTGAAACCACAGGTAGGTGTGTAGCGACAGTATGCAGTTATGTGCACCACCCTGACGTTTTTTTCTAAACCCTGGAGATAATTACCCAGGTATTGACCGCCCAAATGAAAGACCATATTTGGTCTAGAAATACAATTTACTTGTAGTAATGTGACAAAATATGTCTATGGTTTTCCTCAGCCGGTTTATAGCATTATTGTTTGTTAAGAACCTCTTTACATATAGTGGTCTTGAGATGTATTCTGTCTTTCCATTTTTCATTTAGATGAAACGACACCTGCAAAACAGACAGACATTCCCTGGCGTCTCAAACAGATGCTGGATATATTGGTTTACGAGGAGGAGCAGCAGGAGACAGAGGAGACGGGGCCTTGTATGGAGTACCTCCTCCAGCACAAATTACTAGAGACCCTCTGCACCTTAGGCAAAGCCCAGGTGAAATGGAGAGAGAAAGCATAAAGGAACTCACAAACTCAGAGTGAAATAAACGTGTACTTGGATTGAGCCATATATCATTGGATCAGTGGCTAATATGTTCTGGAGCAAAATCAAATATTTCTGTCTACACAGGCTACACACACACACACACAGTGTTTTTTGCAGTTTCTCAGTTCATACCGTTTAAACTTTATATTTATTGGTGTTACTTGTAGCAGTTTGAAAATGCTTCTTACACTGATTGTTGGATGCATATGATCAATATACTTTGAGCGCCTTGTGCACATTGTGACCTACTAATTAAGCACTTAAATAATATTATGTGCTATTCTTCTGTTTCAATGTAATTGCGTTCATCAGATCTCCTGATTAACCCTTGTCTTGTTTACACTTGCGTATTTACATACTTGATTAGATGGTGTCATTGTGTTTTGTCTTCATGGCGGAGACGGCTCTATTCTGTTTGTTTTTCAAAACCGACTCTTTCTGACTCCATCAGTACCCTCCAGGAATGAGCCAGCAGGTCCTGGCCTTCTTCTCCAAGCTCCTAATACAAGTCCAGCAGCCAATGCTTCACATCATAAATGTGTACAGACCAGTCCAGGTTAGGGTGATCGTATTACTGTTCTCAACTAAAAGTTGACTGTTACCATTCCTCACTGCTTACATACATTCAGTGTTGGCCTGTTCATGATTGATAATGCTTTTGTCCATGCATTTTGGCAACTATCCTGTGTCTCACTTTAAATATTGTAATATATTTCCATTTGTCAAGGTTACAGTATATAGTGTAATTAGTAAAATGTACTATTTGTGATATATTTAATTATTAATTTGATGTTAAGAATATAAAAAAATGATAGATTTGATCATTTTTCTCTTTCTGTGATGTTTAACAGAAGCTTATTCGGTTGTGTGCGCTACCGGGATCACAGACAGAGAAGGAAGAGGCTCAGTTTCTCTTTGTTATTTGCTCCCGACTGAAACAAGATCCTTATGTGCTCAACTACATCCTAGAGGTACTTTGTCATTTTATTCTTTGCAATTTAATGGGTGTTGGGCACAAGCACCTGCTGATATTTTATTCTCGTACTCTTGTCAACAAGGTGTGAAATCATAACTATATGTAAAAAGTTATAGCTTACTTTGGTAAAAGTGCTAGATTTCAAACCAGCATACAAAGCAAGTGATTGCTACTCAGGATAAGGAATCTTAAATCTTTTCTGTCCTGTGATGTAGAATGGATTATGTAAAATAAATATATATGTCATAAAGTCAATTCATTAATAATCATAATATAAAATAATTCTCCTCATCATTGGAATAAAAAACAGTGCTTAGAGATACAGAGGTGCAGAGCAGCAGAAATAAGAGCTGTTAAGTATATAGCTGCCGTTCATTTTGATGCGTTTCTCTATTTCTTTTTTAGATTAAGAGGGACGAGCCCATTAAGAAGAGCAGGTCTACCTCAGGAGATGGTGTGGGGATACAGAGTGCTGAATCCCCCAGCCCAGAGAAAGAGCCTTCCAGCCCCCTGAGGGGCTGCACAGCCCCTGACACCCTGCAGTGTGAGCAACCAGGTCCCTCCTCTGCTCCAGAGCAACCCCAAAACCTGGCGTGTCCCTCCAGCAACAACCTCATCCACGCCTTAATTCACCTGACGAAAAGCCAGGTTTGTACAGCAACCACAGTCGCAGGGTTTATTGGTGAATTCTGCCGGTTGTGAGTCATGACCCTGAGTGGGATACAGTGTTATCATGAGGGACACGGTGCAGGTCATAAACTCTCCTGTGCTTTTCTTCAGAAAAGCAGAGTTGCTCTAAAAGCCCAGGAGGGTCTGTCAGTCCTGGTCAACATCCCGAAGGAGGAAACAGCCCTGTGTCTGGCTGAGAGCACCTCGCTCTGCCAGCTTTTGGCTGGGAGGCTGTGTGAGCTCTACAGCTTGGTACCCTCCTCCCTGGACCCCATGGACCTCTATGGCTTTCCTCAGGTTCACTGGAGGTGTGTACTACTCTCCCAGTTTTGCACAAACTGCTGGACTTTGTACTGCACTGATGAAGACTTTATCAGCATGAATCTGCAGTCTTCCTGTTGCTTACCTGCCATGCAGCACTATTTGTAATTGGGGGAAAAAATAGTTATTTCACTAAATATAAATGTGTCCACGTACATCAGGAATCATCGAATCAAGGACCGAGAACTGCTGGTTTTCCACCCTCCCGTTCACCTGGGAGTCAGGTGTGAACATAGTCTGTCCAGTAGTGCAGATTGTTCAGTTATTTACCCGGGACAAAAGGAAAGCAGGGCTGGATTTGGATTTGCAGGCTGGATTTGGGGATTCTTGATGCATTCTAATGGCTCAGTACCATGCATATGTAGTTAGGTAAACATTGTAGTTGAGTTGACAGAACGGCAGAGTCTCTGACCTCCTTCAAGCGCAGACTGAAGACCCATCTCTTCAGGCTACACCTTTCCCTCCCCAACTCACAATCACTGTGATTAGCCTTAGACCGTAATGGCACTTATGTATAGATATCGTTACTTGTATAGGTATTGTTGTTTTTATTGGCTGTTGTATTCTAGCTGCCAACAGTGGTATGCTAGTTTGAAAGTTGATTGTACTCTTCAAGGGTTCTGAATTTCTGTATGTTTACACTAGGACTCGGAACTGTACTGTCCTCTCAGGTCTACTTTTGCACTTGTTCTTGTGATTGATTTGCACTTTATTGTACGTCGCTCTGGATAAGAGCGTCTGCTAAATGCCACGTAATGTAATGTAATGACAGATTAAGAGGGACAGCATGGTTCCTCTGTGGCTCTATGCTTTGCAGGGATCGGTTCTCTCAGGGATGTCTAGAGAAGACTTTGACGTTTCCTGGCAGTGAGGACATAGTTGCATTTCTGGGGTGGTTGGACTTCTGTGACAACCTGGCAGAAGAAGCACAAAAGGTGAGAGGAACAGTTTAGCCCTGTGGCTCCACTTTAGGCTGAGAATAACACTGTCTGTCATGAATGTCACGTCTTAATAGGGGCTTGAGTCTTGGTTTATGTCAAGGGTAGAACATGTCCTTTTTGCTGGTTAAGTTATAGTCCAGTTTGTCTGAAGTGATGTGTGTAGAAACTGCAGTTGTACCGCCTTTGCAGGTACTTTCTGTGAAATTGGCTGAAGCGATTCACCATCAGTGGCTTACGGCAGTTGTGCAACCTCAGCTGCTCCAGATGTAAGTGCCCTGGCCCTGTATCACTGTGTGTCGGGAGCTTGGCAGAGTCAGAGGTACTGAGCCCGGTTTGTTCTGCAGATCCGAGGCGGGCATCCTGCTGAGCACGGCCCTGCTGTCCTGCGCTGTGCGTCACATCGCCGCCCCCGCCCTGCTGGACCAGCTGGTCCTCTTCCTCCTGGGCAGGCAGTCGGAGAGCGAGCTACGCTCGGGCACGGACAGCCACACGCTCCGCCACCAGCTCATCGAGCGCTGCGACCACATCTCTGACGAGGCACGAGCGCTCCTAATACTGTGCTGTATCCGCTTTCCATTTGACTGACCAGGAATATGCAGCTGATAGCATTCAGTGACACTCAGGCAAAAAATCCATAGTCAGGCTAACTTTCTCAAGATTCAATAAATATATGTTCCACCAGTGTAATTATGGACTGTTAAGGTGTTTTTTTTTTTTTTTTTTTTTTTTTTTTATCGAAGCAAAAATAATTTTAGAATTTTTTTTTTCACATTATAGTAATTACAAATAAATGTGACTTGACTTGACTAACTACTGACAGGCATAGTTATTGAACTTTTCGATTTGCATTAATCTCTTTCATGTAGCCCTTGCATGTCTTCAGCAACAACAGTGGGAAATTACTTGTGAAAAGCTGACTTCTTGGAGAAACCCATTTAAAACTTTCAGGCTGTTAAGCCAGTTTTTCCTGTAAGTGGTCGTTTGTGGAGACTGGTCCAGAAAGCCTATGGGTGTTGACAGAACATCTCTGTCCTCAGATCAGCATGAGCACTCTGCGACTCTTCGAGGAGCTCCTGCAGAAACCGCACGAGCACATCGCGTTCAACCTGGTCCTCAGAAACCTGGAGCAGCGCGGCTACATGGCGGCCGTGCCGGGCGGGGCGGAGGACAGGCACACGGCCGACCCTGAGCCCCCGGAGGAGTCCGAGTGAGAACCGCAACAGTCGCGACCGTGCCCCGCTCCTGAGCGCACGCCACTGCACCTGTTCCATCCCTCACTAAAAATACATGTGTCTGAAGCATTTATGACCATTACACAGACCCCTTTCACTCTACCAAAGACGTTTGCCATTTACATTTCTATTACTTTAGATGTCTGAAAATGTCATTTATATGGGTAATAAAAGTGGCATTAAGATATCACAATAGTGCAATGTTATCAAAACTGAGTCATATAAGCAACCTGATTGAATTTATTCTTTCATGCAGCCAACAGTTTTGTCAACATCAGCCAATTTCCCAATGTACATTAAATACATATGAAATGGAACCTGTATAAGCACAAAAACATGAACAAACTTTATTCATTTTAGATAAATGTAAGATTGTGAGGCAATAATATATTTGAAAAATTGACAACACTGATGCAATCATATATTTGGGCTGTTGGCGTACTTCTCTTTTATAATAAAAACAAAAAACAATTGTGCAAAGATACAATGTCGATTGATAAGTGGGTCAGAGTAAAACTTTAGATTAGATTTCTGTTTTCCACACTTCAGTATTAATCCACTAGTTTGATGTACACACCCTTGTAAGGCTAGTGTAGACCGAATACACAGTTTTACACAGAAATATTGTGTAGCTAATATGGCCAGGGGCCTGTATAATGAAGTGGGATTACTGAATTAGCTGGATAACTGCACTGAGTAAAATAACAGAACCCTCCTAAATCTATAAACATGGACTGTAGTGAAAAGAGCTGTCCCAGGTTTTACGTGGTGCAGTTATCCAGCTAACTGCGTAGTGCTTTGTGATACAGATAATGAGTGTGTCTCTCATTCTCTGTGTCTGAGCAGAGCGCTGGAGGAGGACCCCTTTTTCACAGACATGTACCCTGAGGAGGAGTTCCATTCCTCAGGGCAGCTGCTGTCCCTGCCCCCTCGCCAGGTGGAGCCGCGTGCGACAGGGCAGGAGCGCGTAGCCGACGTGGTGAACAGGTGCGCCATCTAAGATTTCTCATCCTCCACAGCCTCAGGCAGATTAGGTTTTTTTTTGTGTCGACAGTTGTTTGGGATTTTGAATTGAAGTCAGACTGTTTTATCCAAATGGGTTTGTTGAATGATGTCAGGATGATGAGAGACGAGATGTGTTTTTTTCTTTTTTTTTTTCTTCCCCCATTTCCTGTTTTGACTTGCAGTTTCCTTTGCCTGGTCCCTCAAGAGGCAAAAACCTCTCAACATGTCCAGGGTGCAGGGTACGACACTTACGTGCATGATGCACATGAACTGGTGAGCCTATCATAGCTCTTTCTGTTTTAAAGCATCACATATGTTGACTCGGCCTACAAAAACTTGGTGTCAAATACAATTTTTCTAAAGTTTTCAAACATTCTGAGCACGCAAGTGATTTTCTTTGCCCCTCATTAAAATGCAACCTCAGGTATTGAAATAAGATAGGTATCCTGTAACTAGTCGAGACGTTTCATTTAATTTCACTACAATGAGTGAGAAGTGTATCCTACGCAGTAGTCATCTCACAAACCCGCCCCACTCTTCCTATGAGTAGTAACCCATCGCTCCTGACCCACAATTTGGGAAACACTTTTTCAGGTTTATATAGATTTAGGGAGTTGATTTTGGCACTGCATGACTTTTGCGTCTCTCATTCTGCTCCTAGTTTAAAGAATGCACAGCGTTTTCACTGCAGTGGGGTTGGCCGGCCTCCCTCAAGCCTCCTGAGCCTCTTCCTGCAGGCCTGGACTTCTACGAAGGCCACTTCTTAAAGGTCCTCTTCGACAGACTCGCCGGGATCCTGGAGCAGGTAAGCCACAAGGCCCCACAGTAACGCCCGACAGGCCCACTGCGGTCACTGTGTGCTGGACTGAAGGGCGGCCTCTCCCCTCTGCCAGCCCTACGAGCTGAACCTGCAGGTGACCTCTGTGCTGTCCCGGCTGGCTGTGCTCCCCCACCCCCACCTGCACGAGTACCTGCTGGACCCCTACATCAGCCTGGCCCCCGGCAGTCGCTCGCTCTTCTCCGTTCTCATCAGGGTGGGTGACGTTATTCTGCCTCTTACCTAGTACATTACATACTGTCATTCACCTGGAAAAAACATACATACAGCTGCCCATTCTTCCAGTTGGGTCAATTTGGTATACTTCACTCATCATAGTATTGCTTGCATTGCAAGCTAGTTTAGATTGGAGGAGCTAGTTTGCGATACAACAGGCAGACCTGGATAAGATAAGTAATTGTTCTGGATTCAAATACTTTTCTGTGCTCGATTGATCTTGCCTGGTACAATTGGCTCAAACCAAGGGGACCAGAAAGCTAGGTTTGCTCTTTTTGACAATACGTCATTGTTTCCAATATAGCAAATAAGCTCAGTAAAGCATAGAAAAGTATTTGACCAGGTCTTTTTTTGACAGCCGTTTCACATAATGCAGAGGTTACATGGTGGACAAGGGAAAAATAAACACTCTAAAGACTGCTAAATGCATTTCATTCTTTTTGTCGTGTAGAATTTATGTTTCCCTAAGTCCATAAATAATTTTATTCATCAAATACAATTTGTTCTGGAGTGATGCACTTTTTCCCCTCTGTGTTCCAAAAGTTTCCATCCTGTTTTCCTGCAGGTGATTGGTGACCTGATGCAGAGAATCCAGCACATCCCAAACTTCACCGAGAGGCTTGTTCACGTCAGGAAACAGCTGATGGCACTGGAGCCTGAGATGGTGTAAGAGCTGAGCTACAAAACAGAGCCAGATGTGTTCATTTGTACTAAACCGCACTGCTTCTACAACCAAATGTGAAGTAACTGCCGTTCTGATACACCATGAGAGGCAAACCTCAGACACTTGTGCCTCAAATGCACAAAAGCACCAGGCATGGTATCGTCAGTCATTTCCTGTTGCGTAAGCCGTGTGTTTTTGTACTTTCAGGACAGATCACATGACCCTGCTGAAGGGGGTTATTGTCCTGGAGGAGTTCTGTAAGGAGCTGGCTGCAATCGCGTTCGTCAAACTCCCCCTGGAAGAACACTGACACTGCGTCTTGTCATGCTGGAGACTTTGTGAGAGTTCAGGAGCAGTGTCCTGTGAATATCTCAGACAGACGGCTGCTTATTCACGTAGAGCGCAGGTACATGTCATGACCTCATGACTGGCAACACTGTGATGGACAGTGAATGGACTGTTCCAACGACCTTCCAGGTTTGGAGGCTTTAGATGCTACAAAGGTCATTGCACATCTTTATTTTAACTAATGGTACAATCAAGTCTGTACTTTTTTTTTGGTGTTTTAACTTTGAGTGTTTTATCATTATGTAATATTAATAGTTATCTGATGCAAATATTTTATTTATGTATTTTAAGTTAACCATTATGACATCATTTGAAAGCAATATTTATCAGAAAAATACATCTTAAATTCAAAGGCCATTTTAGGGAAAAATAAGCAATACTGTTTGTTTTGTTAATGTTTTAAAGAACATTTGGGTGCATTAATATATTGCCACATATTTATGTTCTTTGCATATTGGTATTCACTCTTTTGGGGTATTAATGTCTTTCCTTTTGAGGGAGGGAAATATGTGTCTTGTGTCTTTCTATACTGTGGCTGGGTTTCTGCTGCCACTGTCCCATGTACAGTTTTTTTAAATGTCCCATTGCAAGAGCATTAAACTCCAAAGGTTGTCCATTTTATTTCTGCCTCAGTTATTCATAGCCATGATGCACAATAATAAGTCAGAAAGAGTGATGCAATTTTTGGCAAACACTACATTCTAGCTGACAGGCAGCCACTGTAAGATGAAAGGAAATCTAATACTTAGATTATCCCCTTCACAGAAGAAAATCCATCCAGTTTTCTCATAAAATGTTTTATTAGCTTTCAAGTGGTGCTTGATCATGCTCGAGGGAGTGGAATGCATGCAATTCCAATTTTGCTTTTACACAGGGTCAGGTTGCTTTGACCACACTATGATGGGGTCCTAGCTTTTCCATGAAACCTGAGAACATCTAAGCATATAGTATATTTTAAATAACTGATTGTATAATCTTTATATCTTCACGAACCACATAATTAATGGTATGCTATCACCAATGGAAATTGCACTTGTGTTTTTGTTTCCAGAAAGCACCAAAAATCATGATTAGTTCAAATAAGATTCCGATTGACCACTCCATGGTTTTTTTAAGCTTCTCTTAAAGCAAGTACATGATTCAGTCAAGCCTAACATGGTGCCTTTAAGCTGTGACAAACTACAAACATAGAAGATAAAACAAATGTAATAATGTAGCATTATGAATAGTGTCATGCATGCAACATGGTCCCATTTTAGTTCTAGTTTGAGGCATATGCTGCAGTAAAGATGCATTTTCAGGTGTTCAGAGAGCCAGGAAAAACCTGTTAAAGGATGCGTCATAGTACTTGAGGTTTGACAAGGTTTGCTTGTAAACTAAGGTCCGGTGTCGATGCACGGAAAGTGATTGGTTTGAAAGTCCAGTGTCGGGTGTTTTGGTTACTGCGAAGGATAAATGTAAGCATTTGTCATCTACTTGCTTTGTCCTTTGATGTTGAGTTATGTGTTACATGAAGCTGTTTATGGGAGTCCAGGTTTGAAGATTTACTAAGTTGAACACCGTCGAGAAGAAGACATGGTTTTGTGGTCTCTGGTCTTGTTTGGAGCAGGTATTGTGTAATGTTAGGGATGGAAGCAACCCTTTTGGAGTGCCTTAGACACCTGCACGTGTTCATGCTTTGGTCACATCTGTCCGTACTATGTAACACAACACTTTTTCCAGCCATAACTATACAGATTTGGCCTTTCACCATGAGAAACTGCTATAAAAATCTCTGGAATCTCTTAAATTTCCACAAATATTCAACTTTCATCCCATCAAACAGAACATTTTATCCTGAGGTTTAATTTCACTTTTTAGATAAGCACATGATCTTGTGATCATCGATAAATATAAATCTGACTATAAGATGAGAAATTAAGGATACCCACCCCAATCTATGTTCACTCACAGACTACACTCCAAACCACTGCTGCATTTCCTGGATTCTATCTTCAGAATAGAACTTGCATTTACAACGGTCATTCTTGAAAATATGCAAGTAATGAATAAATATGTAAGTATATTTCAGCAAAGATCACATATATCATGTGTTCATAGCCTTTTCAAAAGAGTACCTTTTTCCATTTTTGTTACATATACATTGCATTTCAAATTAAGTGCTTTGGAACTATTGCTTTCAATTCCACTGGACTGGAATACTATGTTTTATATATTGCCTATAGTGACTGATTGATTATTGTAAAATGCCCTTCTACAGTAGTGCGGTTAGCTGCTCTCTGCTCCCAGTGACTGGCCTGCAGGGATCACACCTGCAGCGGTCAGAGCAGGGAGTGAGGGCTGAGGGAGTACGGTCTCAGACTCTGAAGTCATCGGTGTTGGGTTTCCCTATCAGCAGTACAGGCTGTGCACTGGCAGCAGGGCCCCCGAGGTCAGCCTCTCCCGGATCCCGTCTCTCAGCTGAGCGCGCTCCACTCTGTGCCACTGAAAGCCGGGGCTCTCGGGCAGGGGTGGCTGGCCGGCCTCTGGCCCTCCTCCGGCGTGCTCCACGGACAGCAGCGTGTTGAAGCAAATCCCGTCCGTCTCGCCGGGGACCCGCCCGCTGTGCTGCAGGCCCAGGAGGCCCCGGGAGGAGACGGTGAGCTGGCGGTAGGAGGATGGCAGGCACTCCTTCAGCAGCCTGCGGCTGGCCCAGCTCAGGGCGCAGGTCATGGGGCACGCGGCGACGGGCAGGTGAAGCTCCTTCGAGCCGCCCAGCAGGACCCACAGGTCACCGTCTGGCCCGCTGAAGGTCAGGAGCAGTCTCTGGCAGATGAGGTGACAGGGCATTTCCACGGGCAGGGCTGCTGGGAATCCGGGCTTCTCCCTGTATTTCAGACCCGCCTCGATAAGGCACAGGATGTCCCGGCTCCTCAGCGGGAGGGGGGACTCGCGGTCCCACCACCGGGCCTGGAGGGATTCCGCATCGGCCTCCGCCGCAGTCTTTATGGAGCCACCTGGTGGAGACGCACGGTACACACAGGTCAGTCAAGAACATTTCATTTCAGTCAAGATGCCTCACTCAATGAACTGCCAAACCATGCTTTTCCTTGAAGGTACTGTAGGGGGTCCCTAGCTAGACTTGATATGCAATGACTCCAGATTTGGGAAACTATTTCAAAATAAAATTAGTTTGGGTGGGCGTCCCTGGATCAGAAAACCAAACCCCTGCTTTATGGAAAGGGTCTGCTGTCAAAATGTGCTAACACAAATTTTATACTTTTAAATGTACTACACAATTAACCTTTTAATCATTCTATGGGTGAACAATCAGAATCACAGAATCGGTTTGGTCTAACCTGTGACTTCTGCCAGGAAAACAAATCTGATCCACTGCGGCCCCTGCTCCTGCACCAGGAGCAGCGTGATGGGCTGGCAGTCCAGGCCCGTCTCCTCCTTCACCTCCCTCCCCATGGCCTCCACGATGCTCTCTGCCTTCTCCATGCGGCCTGCTGGGAGGTACCAGCGCCCATAGCACTCTGGCTTGGCCTCCTGCATCATCAGCACCTCGTTCTGCAACCCACAACTGTAATACTGCAACTGTGCCACCTTCACAATGCTTCAACTGTTATTCATATTAGGGATATTCCATCATGTGTTCATCTAGAACAGTGGTAACCAATCCAGTTCCTGGAGATCTACCATCCTGTAGGTTTTCACTCCTACCCTAATTTAGCACACCTGATTCTACGAATTAGTAGCTCAACAGGACCTCTAGCTGTTGAATGAGCTGTGCTTTTTTAGGGCTGGAGTGAAGACCTACAGTACGATAGAGCTCCAGAAACAGGGTTGGTTACCACAGATCTAGAACTAATGCAGTGACCTTTTTATTTTGCGGCCACTAGGGGGCAGAATGGGAACACAATTGACAAAAGCCTTACCATAAAATGAAAATGTTTTGAGAATCTTCCCCAAGCAAAAGCAATGAAAAATGTCAAGCCGGTCGATAAATACATAAATAAAGTATATAAATTAAATGTATATGCAGAATTAATGCTGAAAGTATTTATGAATTTGAATTAAAATTGGGCACCTCTGCCAAACAATTAAATTCCTTTAATTGAGACAATATTTCAATACTTCACTGAAACGTATATGGATTTTTTTTTTTTAAAGTACTTTAATCAAGCCAATTAAAAATAAAAATAAAGGTTTTTCTCCTATAAACTGCCCTTTAAGTTTAAACTTATTCAGAACAAATAATGAGTGAGGAGCTACAATTAGATCAAGCTAAGTGGAACGACTGCCATTTCTGATTGCCTACTGACAACCACTCCAAAATAGCATTCCATTCAAATTCATAAAACTGGAACAAGAACCAATAAGTATAATTATTTTAAGGCTGGTCTGTTCTGTGATATACGCATTTTATGTGTAATGCATTAACCTATTACAAGTAATGTGTCAAGATGCAATACATTCACGTATATACTTCCAATCCTAAAATACTTAGTCATCTGTTTTGAACGGATGAATACCCTTCTTTACATGATTGTATTACCTTTGCATTGATGATGACGGCACACACAATGTAGCAAACCGTTTTCCTCAATATTACAGGTTTGACTTGTTCAGGAGCAGAATCTAATTCCTTCACCTCTAGTCCACCCCCGTTTAAAATCTTCTCCACTTTGTCCTCTAAAATCAAACCTGCCGAACCCATAGTTGGTACCACTGCAAAATATAAACTTGCTTGTAAACAAAATCTTGCAATGGTCTAGGTTGAAAAACAATCGAACAGTTATTTTCACTTTTCCTATATCCTAAACTCGCTAGAAGTTGCTGGATATACAATACCCAAACAAAACACCGCCAGTAGCTAGCTAGCGATGCTAACTTGTACTGTTCATTCCGCTAGCTAAGTCACAGGCTAACGTTACGTGCACTCAGGTATGCCAGCTAACGTTAGCTAGTCAATACAGTGAAAGTCTAACATTGCAAGGTTGCTAACGTTACTTGCTAGCGATAGCGAGACCGTGACATGACATTTTATTTACAACTATTCCAATGTATTGCAATAGTTGGGTCTTTAACCTGTAAGCTAAATATAGTGTAGCTAAATAAACGTTTACACGCACCCAATATGAGAGAGTACTGCTTCTGGTTAACTGTAGCTACACGTTAGTGGTCACATTAGCTAGCTTTGAGAGCAGGTACAACCTTAATGCTAGCTTCCTAGCTGTGTGTAAATCATATCGGAAGTCCAGTTGATGACACTGTACGCAATTGGCTGTATGATAAGGGGATATGGATAAAAACTACTCAACAATAAAAACGAATGAAGTACAATACATGAATTGCAAGATAAGCAATATTCAATGTGTCAATATCACAAAATCACAAAAATCCCAGTCAGTTCAGAATTCAAGATGTGTTTTAGCATGAATGACAATGATTAGCGAAATAATATTTAATTATTTCAACCCCTCCAGTTAGTTTGTAAGTAAAATGAGCTGACTAGTGCTAATTAGCCTAAATGAAGGGAGCAAACGTTAGTCGTGTCGCTAATTCATTTATTGACGTGTGGAAATATCTCTACCTATCTAAGATCCGCCCGTCGGTTCTCTGAAAAAGTGACCGCAGTATTAACGACAGTTGCCAAGACACGAAGGGGTTAAATGGAGAAAAAAAACTCGCAAAATGTTTACTGACGCAGGCTCGGTTGTATCTATTCTATTCGAGTTCAATGGAATTCGTAGGCGCCTGAACAAACAGTTCAAGCTACATATCAATGAATCAGCATAATCTATCATTATTGTAGTCACGTGGTAACGTTATACGGATAAACAAAGTAGCAACATAGTGTGATGTTAATATACTGTAACAATTAACAAACAAGAACACAATAATGGCAAGATAGACTGCTGGCGGTTTTCACAGTATGTGGAAGAGGCACATCGTTAACGTTACGGCTTGGAAGGCAACGCCTGGATAAAGAAGATAAGGGCGACATTATTTTCCCCTGCATTGGATTTAAGAATATGGGTGTAACGTTACCTCAACGGTGCATTAAAGTAATCTGGGTCCTTGGTTTGTTTTATGGGCTCAGCGACAGTACTGAAAGTAAGTAGCTAACGTTAAATCTTATAGCCTACTTGCACCTAGTTGGAATAACGTTGCTAGTCAAGTGTGGACCTAAGTTATTTTTCCAACTTTATATGGCAGATAACTGTATTATTGCGGTTGCAGTTATGTTTGATAACATTTTCAAGAGCCAAGTATTCGAGTAGTAGAATATTCCCCAATTTAACTTGTGATCACTGCGTCGTGTACAGTGTAGCTAACGGATTTAGCTAATTGGCTTGCATGTCTTTATGTCGGTGGGGGAGCTTTATCCATTGCACTCAGTCATAACTAGCCAACTACTAGCCACTTAGCTTACAAGCTAACTGTTAACTACCCACTTAGCAAACAAGCTAGAAACTATGCTCTTTGTAGCCTAATTGGTTAGCCAGTTTTGTTTTACCGCTACTCTATGTTAGGTACTATTCTGTTAGCTAATCTATTACATATTTTTTCCATGTCAAACCTTTGATAACTTTAGCTAATCATTATGTGGCACAAATTATGTTCGTGATTGACCCAGTCAAACTTACTCGACATTATCGTTAGAAAGCATAAACTGTGAAGTCAGATGTAGCCATTGACCGCCACTAGTTTACTGTAAATATACTTGTAGCTACAATAACTAGCTAGCTGGCTACATAAAGTTTGTTCGCTTAGTTTACCAGATAGCTAATATACATTTTCAGTACAATGTCACCGAACAGTTTGTTGTCCCGTCAGTTTTGTATTTATGCCATTTTGTTACATTGATTGACATTTGGTTCAACGATCAATTTCTGTTGGAGGCAACATGTGGCGAATTGCCAATTATTTAAAAGGATGGGGGTGGGGTCCGGACAGAAGTTACTTTGCAAGGGTGGTTTGAGGACTTGGAGATACGCACTTAAGCGGTATACATATAGAACCAAACCCTGTTTATCATGAAACATGTTTTTTCATGTAATAGGGGCTTCTACACAATTCTTCGATCTACGTGAACATGTAATGGTTTTACAATTCATTTTCTTATAGATGAGACCTTTTAAATATTTACCTGTTCCTCGTTATCGTTAGTTTCAATGAAATCATCTATACATACCTAAACCTAAACATAAGCCTGCCTACCAAGCAGCCGATGAAGGTTTAAAATATTTGTTTTTTTCGTGTTCTCCCCTAATGAGGATTTTCAGAATAGTGTCTGTCTGTATGCTTTTGCTACCTCAGTGTCGGCTACACAGTAAACGGCGCAATGGGAACGCAAAATAAAGTTCATTAACCCTTTGAAGTGTAGGTTTCTTGGATTGTTGTTTTTCCTCCAAAATTGGTAGTTGTTCCAGAATTCCTTTGCTTTCAGTTACAAGTGATTGTTACATCAACTAAGAACATTCGAATAATCACAAGTCTTCATTTTAGTAGTTTTCCCGTAGCACCTGCGTGCAGATTATTTATATTTATCCGGATTCATTTCTTGTATTTTTTAGAAGCCCATAGTTTACTCGTATTTACAATTGGCTTATGACACCATCTACGAACATCAGTTCACCATCTAGGAACAAAAAAACCCTGTCTGCTGATGTCACCACCTGTACCTGTTTTTTAACCCTCTGTTACCATGGTAATACATTGTAGTACAGCCCAGCCTCCATTTCATTATTTTTTTACAAGAATGTACTCAATCAATGCCCATAACCCCTTCTCTCTTCATTCATTATTGGATTTCATTATTTGATTACTTTGACTTAAATGATAATTACAATGTGGATCACAAAATAGATTTTACACAATGTATAGAATAATTGTGTGCTGAATATCCTGGGTAATGGGTAATATCCTTTTCTTATCCCTTTGTATCCTTTGCAATTTACTTACAGCGACTCAGGAAGACTGAGCAAAAAACTATAAAAAGCCCTATATACATTCTGTCTTGAATGCATTATAAAATGACGTGGTTCTGTGTGATTACTTGTATTGAAGCCAAATTCTACCACAATAAAAGTGGTATGGAAGACAATGTAAATTGGTTACCATGGCAGTGGGAGGGACAGGGCATTGGCAGTCATCTTCTTTATCATAGCTAGAAACAAAGACATCCTACCAACAAAGAACACACATGTGATTGTATACAATGAGCACAGCTGTTGGCCCTCTCCTCCATCTTACTCGTTAATGAAAGGCCACTACTGCACGGCATTGGGTAGTAAGCACTAATTTTCTCTGGTTTGTTTATGTTTTACCCTGTAATCCGTCAATTCCTGGCATTTGGGAAGTGACTCCCACCCCCATTTTTGTGTGCCAGTACACAAAGCTAATAGATTGTTGTGAATGTTTGAGTTACCCCTGCAGCATACAGAAATGCAACAGAAACATTGTAAACTTTCAACATATGTGGACTGTTTGAATAAACTCTGTTCATAAGGTAAGGGTGTTAGTTATCTTTTGGCCAGTGGGCTTTCTCGCTGATGTTCCAATTTTTTAGGATGGGAATCTGGTCTGTGGTCTTGAGAGTCCCACCCAGGAGGCCACGTCTTCCAAGAAAAGGGAGTTTGTGATGGAGAGGGACCACTTTTACAGGTGTGCAAAATGCAATCTACCATATGGTGTTCAGCTAGGACACAATGGGAGTGTGGACCAGCTCCTGCCCCCAGAGTGGTGTCCATTGTCCATGTTGAGTATAATGGTGAAAGTGAGAGTCAATATGAGTCTCTGTAGGGCAGATTAGTTGACTTTGCAACCAACAGAAAGGGCCACATTTTCGCTGGTATTGTGCTGGTGCTGTGTGCTACAGTATCTGAGGAAAGTAGTATGGAGATTTAACACATGACCTGCTATAGGAAAGAGATTATTCTGAGTGCTTTGGCATGGCACTGAGCAGGTATGACCTGTGTAAGCAGGATGAGTCACACAGTAACACTTTGTGGGCAGGAAGGTAAAGTGGAAAAGGAAGGGTGGTGAAGCTTTAAAAATTAGTATGAGGGCAATATTTGTGAGGGCCCAATGCTGAATGCATGTGAAAAGTTTTGCTAGCAGTGGTTTGCTGAAGATCAGAATGGGGTCCAGGAAGGATGAGAGAAATGTGTAATTCTAGTGTGTGTATAACTGTTTAAATGCTAGAAGCATTAAAAAGAAGGAATGTGAGCTCATGATTAATGGGGGTGGTGACATTATGGGCAGTATAGAGATGTGATTAAATACAGTGTATAAGGATATGGTCATTATTCGTGGGTATGAAGTGATCCAAAAGGATGCAGCCTACCACACGAGGAAGTAAAATAAAGCAATACATTGTGCGCATTCAGCAGGTTGCCGTTGGATTTTGCAGTCAGGGAGGTGTTTTTCCATACAGATTTGTCAATGCATGGAATGACTTACCAGGCCTCGCTGTCAAAGAGGGTATTCAAAGGTGTTCTCGGCTTGTCACTCTTTATACCTGTGGCAAGCTAAGATGGGCTGAATTGATCATCATAAATCATATAATGTTTTCTTGTACATATGCCACACCTAATTGTTATTAAATATGTTATTTCTGTATTACACATAGTTGCAAATTCAAGCGCAAACAGCTTTTAATCCCAAAACCAAAGAACACAATAGAACTTTACAGTTTCCAATGGGTAATGTTTTGCCAAATGATTCAGAACTTACTCTGAGCACAGTAGTACTTCTGCAAGTTTGAGTGCAGGGTTGTTAATCATTTGCGTGGTTATGGAATGCTGTTACGTGTCTATCTGCAGGCTTTTCAAAAGACTGTTCTTCAGCCGGTTGGCAGCATAGGTGTATTTCAGGTCTTGTTTCAGAGTGTGCCAGGTCTTACTTTGCCTGCTGCAAGTGTTGTGAGCTGCTCGCAGCAAAATAATTCACAGTAAGCTTTTATGATCTGTGTTGCGTCTAGTCAGTTTTTGCGTGTCTGTGAAAGCAGTATAAGTGCCTGTTATGAATAGGATTAGCATTGCTGCTCTGGCCATGGCAAGCTGTTTTGGCTTTTATGGTGTGCATTGCCATTTTCAAGCCTTAGAGACAGAAAGCACAAATTAACTCCTATAATATCTGTCCTCAGCCATCGCAAATCTGTAAATTAGTGCATAACGCTGTCTACTTTCGTTTCCATACAGTGCTTCAGATCAATAAACAGTTACAAGAAAATTAACTGGAATAGAAATGACAGTAACAACCATAGTGCTTCAGTGCTTCTTAGTAAGCATAAGTCTTCTGAAAGGGTGATCATATTTAAGATACATGGGATTGCATTTGAGAGCGCTTTTGTATACACATCAATTTTAAACTCCCAGGTCTGGGGTTAGCTATATTATCTTTCAGTACAAGTGGATACCCATGCTATTGCGATCACTCAATTACTTATAATTATAGGGTTGTATCAGATAGCCTTTTGTCAATACATTGTCAACAGAATAATTATGTTTGTTTTCTCCTTGTTTGGCAGCATGAGGGCAAAACAAAGATAATTCTTTTTTTGACAACATATTGACAAAAAGGGTGTCTGATACAACCCTATATTCCCTCAGAATTTCCAGGTGCCCATGTCAATGTGAAAGTTTGTGTTACATCTAAATATAGATGGGTTCTAGAGAACCCATACTTAAACAGTGAAACCAGTTGTGGTTTGGGTGACTGTCACAATGTGTCTGAGAACAAGATAAAGAATTACCCATGTGTCATCTTTTCCAAAAAATTTAAAGATTAAACTTTTTCATTGTTATTTAAAGTTTAATTGTCCGGTCGGGTACATTTCTTTTCCCAGAGGGAATATTTATCCAAATCTTGGTAAGATTCCCACAGTTACTTTCAACCCTGATAAGTGACACAAGATTAAGGTCTAATCAACTCCATAGTTCTAACGTTTTTCGTTTTAATAATTATTTTTGACTTCTATGAATTGACTCATAATATAGGCAGCTTATAAGTGGAAAAGCATTTCCCCTGAAAGTCTTCAGCCAAACCCCATTCTTTATTTAAAGGGCCTTCTCTGAGACTCAGGAATTCAGGCTTTTCCCACACAAAAGCCTCCATGACCGCGGCAGTTCTCAAGCCATATTTATGTCTGCCGTTTTAAATTGTGGAATTAATTTCAAGTATCCTCATTCTGTCTGAATTGAGAATATGTGGATTATAGTTTACAACCTTGACTTCTCCAGAATTCTGGCTTCCAGTTTATGATGAATAGGTTCGAAGCGGAGGGCCAGCTGCTCCTTCAGGTATCTGGTGAATGCCTGACAGCAGCCTGGAGGGACAGGGTCGGAGGCATCTTTTCTGTGAAAGTCAACTCCAACACACGTCTGATACCCTCATTTGATGCACAAATGACATTTAATGAGATTTGGCCTTAATTCATTGAATGATTTAACAAAGTAATGCCTCTGAAATGGACCCATAGGTCTGGCATGGAGCTGAGAAGCCTCTTTAGTTGGCTGTATAGCGAATTCATATGCAAATTCTGGTCCTTATTTGCATTGGCAGCATTGGCTTTCTTAAGGAAAACATGCTATATTTAACTCGACAGTCCAACTTTAACTTTAAATCCAAACCATGTCCTAGTTTGTTTCGAGAAACATGATTTTTCCCCAATTCTGTGAAAATAGGCCTTTTTTGTTTTTTATGATTTGTATATATACTAGGGCTGATGGCTGCTAGGAGACCTTTCATTGTAAATAGCATTGGATATTCCTCAGCAGCCTGCAACAGACTTTGAATGTGCCTCTATTAGACTGCATGTAAACATCATTTAATTAATTCATATTTCCAACAAAATATTTTTCAGTTACAGCAAGGTGCTGCTAACAAACAGTACACTGCCATTCCAGCAAATGAATTTCAGTTGCAAGATTGCCGACTTCGATAAGGGGGAACAAAAATAGCAAGCTATATGCCAAAATGGGAATACTTGAAAAAAAAAAAGAGCAAAAAAACCAGAGTTTGTAATATAACATTTGTGGAGAAGGACGGTCATCCACACACCAGGGGCCTGAGTGCCCACTGTGAGCACAGTACTGGCAGAGTAGGCCAGGCCTGAGTCTGGCTGCTGTCCAGTTGTGAAAAACCTTGGGCCGGACAGAGCTGCCAATGCTGTCTCAGTTATTCTGGGCTCTTGCAGGGGATGTCTCATGCATTGTACTCTTTTCCCCTGCCCTCTCACCCCAGGAAAATGGCAGTGTAACACTGGTCCAACCTGCTGACAAATCAGTTCTGTTGCATCCTGCAGTGTAGAACAGCCAAAGTGCTGTTCGAATAGACAGTACAATCACAGCACTTAACACAAATAAATGGTCTGCCCCATGCAGAATTGTTGATAATTGTTGATAACGTGATTAATATACAGCAAAATAAATAGGGAAATTTTGAAAAGTAGAATGCCTTTTCCGTGTTTGGAACTGAATGTGTAGGTGAATTTACCGTTGGAATTTGTTTGCTTTGTTTATTTGAAAGAGCTTTGTGTAGCTTTAGCCCATTCAGCCTCTCACTGTTTCTCTAATGTAACCCCCAGGCTCAGCCTCACACCAGACCTCCCAGCTGTCTGCATATGAAGTGACTGTCCCCAGACGGATAGGGAAGCAGAGGAGAGACCTGGATGGAGTGACCTCAGGCACGGTATGTCCCCAGAGCGAAACTACAGCGCTACTTTCCCAGGCCTGCTCCACAGATGGTCCAGATCACACAATTATGTATGCACCCTATGCCCTCAGGCTGTGTCCTGTTCTGTGGTTCACTCATTTTAGGGCAGAAGCAATAACTTAGACTTCAGAGGTATTCAAAGTAATGATGCATCCGATATGCTCACCACTTATCAACCTTGTGTGATACCTGCCATGTTCTGCCAGATTTACATTGTATACATAGTTATTACATTTAAGGTGAATGATCACTGCAGTTAAACATTGTCATACTATCAAATAATGCGGATGTGGCAGTTATTTTATGTTGTAAAGATGAATTCCAATAGTTTTCATTCTGGATATTTATTATTCCAACACAATTCCAGGCTACGTTCAGTGTCGCCTGAATGTAGGCATGCATTTTAAGTGCATATAGTAGGGTTTGGAACAGCGTTTAAGATGGCTGACTCCCAGAGCAGGGTACTGCTGTCCTCCTGGGGCAGCACTGTGGTTTTGTTTTTCTTCAGTGAATGTCCAGTCTTTGCTGATTATGGGTTTCCTGCTGGCCGCTTTCTCTCGACTGGGCACTGGGCTTTCCCATAGCTGTGTTGGCATAAAATCCAGCAGGAAGTATCCCCGGGGTTATCTAGTCCATAGTAACATCCTCTTCAGCTTGGGCTTTGCCAGGTTAAAGACAACTGGGCAACAGGGAGCATTTCCTCAAACAGACTGATACAGTTCTGGCACACATTTCTTAAATTTGAATAATGCCCCTCGCCAGTGAATTCTGCCTGTGTCTCCATTTGCTTTGGGAAGTTGTAAGAGCGTGTTCAGTGCTATGACAGGTATGTGTGCTGGAGCCAAGGCTTGCAGGCACTGCCTAGTGGAGTTCCAGCTCCGGGTCTCAGTTTAGGGAGGTGGGTGAGTGAGCCAGCTTTCTCTCCCCCCCCCCCCCCCCCCCCCCCAGGGGCCCAGATTAGGAGTGCTGTGTGTCTGCTTGGCTTGTTCCAACAGGCTCACTGCTCAAACATGTAGAGGGCGATACGGAAAATAGTCCGTGCCTGACGGCTGTTTGATCAGAGAGAACTTATCTGGCGCTGACAGAAAAGGGGGATTTCTCCTGCTTTCCTGATGTGGCAGTGGGGAATGTTGCTGTTTTGGGAATGGCTCTACTGGAGCTTTCAGTGCCTGGATCAGTTGAACCAGTGGTGGTGTCGGGTGTGTCAGGGGGCTGTAACCTCCACCCTCACCCCATGTACTCATATAGTACAGTCCATATTGGACAGTGTTTGGACAGTGACACAAGTTTTGTTGTTCTGGCTCAGCACGTTGGATTGAAATAAGCCCTAAAAGTAACTGTATGACTTAACATAATCTTGAAAAAAAGTTGTGACATTTCGTACTTGATTACAAATCCTTTGCCTTTAATGACTACCTAAATTTTGAAACCCAGACATCACAAGACGCTGGGTCACATCACATCACAACTTCCCTTGGGTTCCTCTGCCAGACCTACAATGCAGCCATCTTCAGTTCCTGTTGGTGTCAGGGGATTTTTGCCTCCAGTCTTGTCTGAAGTGAGTGAAAAGCATGTTCAGTTAGAATCAGGTCAGGAAGTTGAGTTGGCCTTTGAGGACGGTTTCACTTTTCTTCCCCGCCAAACTGCTTGGTTGTGTGTGTGTACATCGTGTTTTTGCTTAACAATGTACAAAACAGTTTCTTTTGACACACCCAGTCTTTTGGCTGTCTCTGATAATTTTTTTCAGATTTTTCCACCCCATGATGGCCTGCTTTACTGGCATTGACATTTGCTTTGTCATGCATAAATTAACGATATAACATAACACTTTTGTTAAAAAACAATTGCCCAATTGCCTTTGGTCCCCCAAAACAGGAGGACTGTGTAATTCCTGTAATTCCTACACGGATCACTGATTATGGATGTAAATACCCTCAAATTAAACTGACAGTCTGCAGTTTAACCTCATTTTTGTTGTATTTCAAATCCAATGTGCTTGAGTACAGAGGCAAAAAAAAATAATAAAATTGTGTCACTGTCCAAATACTTACAGGCTGTACCTCTGAGTCAAGGGAAATGGGGAGAAAGTGACACTTTGCTTTTTTGGCTCAGACTGTACCGGCCTCTGGAACATTCCACCTCACCACTGACTCAAAAACACCTCCTTTTGCAGTTTAGTTCCAGAAGCGCCACAGGAACCATCTGTCAGAAACAGGTGCCCAGTCCGTGTGGGGGACGCTAATAAGACCTGCCATGTGTTTGGCTCTGCAGAAGCGCACACTAACGGGAGCGGTTCAGCTTGCCGCACCTCCCAGTCAGCTTGCATCGATTGAACCGGACTTAGTGCTGGAACTCAATGTTGAGGAAATGTGTTGTTTACAGATCAGCTTTCAGCGTAAGTTTGTTTGACTGTTTCCATTTAGCCGATCAGTTTACAGTTTTCACTGTTCATTATTTTGTTTGGGTCCCACTCAGGGTTTTTCTTTTTTTCTGGTTGGGTATCTGAAGAACAGTATGTTGGGGATTTTTTCTTGGCAAAATGAACACAGTGAAGTTGCTCTTCATATTTCTTGACCATGAATAAACAGCTTAAGTGTCTGATAAGACTTAACAAACATTAAGCCGGAAAATCCAGGAATGCTCTTTTGTGTCCTGTGTTTATTGGTTGGCGACCTTGGTCTCCTGGCTTCAGAACTTTACTGTTCTCCAAAAGCTGCCTTTTGAAAAAATATTAACTGTTGGCTTTACCCAGGAATTGAGCCTTGATAATTCCACACACTCTTTATTTTTCTAGAGCTCTTTAATTTCATGTTTCTATCAGCATAACTTATGGCTGTGTTGACTTTTGCCAATGTTGTCACTGCAGTCTCTGTGGCTGAGATTGTCCATGTTCAGTCCTTCAGTCCTTCAGGATGTGTCCTTGTCATTCTTCAGCTAAATTGGATAGATGGGCCCATTTATCCTTGTTATATGGGTTCTATATTTGGTTTTCTGCTGCTTTTATATGAAATCACACACTTTGTGTCACATGATCACTACGCATATGACAAACTCACTTTATAATAACTAACTGGCCTGTGTCCCTGGAATTTGATTTTTGTCATGCTTACTTCCGTAAAATGTTCATCTAAATGTGATAAACCCTTTTAATGGCTCCCTTATAGTGTGGATAAAGCCAGAGATATTTACGTCCTTATACATGAGACACCTGCTGCATTAAGTGGGTGGGACCGTAAGCATAATGGAATTAGTGTGGGCTGAGTACAGTAAGTGGCTGGAGGCGAGGGCAGTCTCTGTGGGTGTATGAGGTGAGTCACTGAGTGGGGGTGATGGAGGAGTGTGGCAGAGAGCAGGGCAGCAGAAGCAGTTGCTTCTGTCCTGGCACGACCTTAATGCCGCCTCCTGCCCCTCCTCTGCTGGGGCTGTGCCCCTGGCATGAGGCCATCCGAGCAACGGAGGCGTTCTTGGCAGGAGGTGCTTCCTCGTCTTCCTCCTCACCCTGCTCTCATCCAGTTATGCTCCTCTCTCAGTTTCAAATAACCTGTGTTTTTGTTTGCCCTCCATTTTGCTGTGTAGAATGCAAACACGCTGCGAAAAAGACTGTCTTAACAAGTGTTTTAGACTTGTAATGAGATGAAAAATCTTATTTGCTTTCGTAGGAGTAAAATATTTGCTTTTGCTTGTTTTAAGTTATGAGTGAAATTGTCTCACCCCTTTTGCAAATCTTGAGTCCAAAGGTCTCAGCTCATTGTAGACTTTTTCATCCTTTATCCGTACCAAGATTTATCAATGGGGTAAGACAGCTTAACTTGTCAAGCAAACAGTAACTTAAAACACAATTCTTGTACTTGAGAGACTTTAAGATTCATTGCAAGACTGAAACACTTGTTGAGAGCCTTTTTTTTTTCAGTCCACCCCACACAGCTGCAGCAGGCCCAGTCCCCCAGTGCTGTAGTTAAACCAGCCGTGTAACTCAGGGCGGGTCAAAGGCCCGCTCGTTATGACCCAGCCTTCGGTTCACTGCGTGTCCTCTGCATATCCGGCGGTCCGTTAGCGGAAGGAGCCGGCTGCTTTGCAGGCTCTGGAGGCGCGGGAGGACCTTGGCTTGTGTGCGTTAGCCGACCGGTGGGCACGGGGGCTGTGAGGTGAGATTATTTACAGCGATGGTGTTGCACGCCCACCGAGACACGTGCGAACGCCCCCGCGGTGATGGATGCATCACGCTAGCCTCGGGTCATAGTAAACGCTCTCTAAACCATCGCTAACGGTCACCTTGGGCAGGCCTAGAGCAGCCATTGTTTAAATATTGCTAATGAAGACTAACAGCGTAATGAATGTTTGTGTATTTCTGTTTGAAGGTCTCCTATGTCATCCATGCCCAGGGGAAGGACCACAAGGTCGTCCTGGAGAAGAACGAGTGAGTGTGACTTTTAATTACATGGATACATTTCTTTTTCTAAAGAACTTGTCATGCATTGTATAAAGAGGAGGCTCACAGTTGATGGCAAAGCCAGCAGAATACGCCTTAAGGAATGACTACAATTACGCTGTATAAAATCCATTCCCAAGGGGAAAAATATTTCTATGGTACAAATGATTGCTTGTGCCCTGCTGGAATGCGTTGCATTACTCACTCGTGTGACTGGAAAATAGCTCAGCCTGAGAACTGGGATCAGCTGCCGATAATTCAGAGGATGGAGTCAAGAGAGAGTGGCAGTTAGTGATGTCATCACATCATAAAGAGTGGCAGTTAGTGATGTCAGTAGTGCAGGTGATCCCAGCAGAAAGAGTGGCAGTTGGTGATGTCAGTAGTGCAGGTGATCCCAGCAGAATCGTTGATGTACAGTAAAGGAGGAGCCCTTCTTTAGTTTGTCCTTAGCGTTACGCCCTGAGGTTCTCGTCCTTGCGCCGGCCCTGTGTGAAATCGAGGTGAGTCACTCGCCCGCGTTGCCACCCTTCTGCCAGGAGCAGTCATTTCCCGCAGCCGGGCCCAGATCAAAGCACCGTTGTGGATTAATCATGGCCGTCCTGCACGTCCAGATCACCCGCTGCACTCGCGGCTCTGGGTGACGTACTCAAGACAAACACCAGATGCTCACCTCCAGCATCCAGCGGGGCGGAGGGGGGTCACCCGATGTGTGCGAGCCGCTCTCCCCCCCCACCAGAGTTTTCTGGCATGTGTGTGTCTGGCGAAGGGATTGCTTCAGAAGGGGGCTGTGGAAGTTTCCGTCCCCAAGCTGAGGCTAACTGCCCTGTCTGGTCCTGCAGGCTCCTGCTTCCGGATGACTTCACCGTGTACTCGTACGGAAAGGATGGCGCTCTGGTTACAGAGAGGCCCCGCGTGCAGGTAAGAAAAGCGCCAGGAACGCAGTGGCCAGCGTGCGTTCAGCTGTTTGTTTACATGGAAATGTTTGGGCCTGGGCTATTCCTATCCCTGGCAGAGAGCTAGAAAGTACCAACAAAAGCATTCAGGGCCTCTTTTTGGCTGACACAATCTATCCACATGACAGGTGTTAATTGGCCATATGGTATGGATACCAACTCCATTGCACTGCTAAAACAAAAAGTATTTTAGTCTTATGTTTAGACTTATCTTATTTCTGTTGCTTTCTGTTTTTGCTAAAAACGACCACAAATATTGCCAATGTGGTTACAGTATTACTCATTTCACACAAGCTTGCCAATGGGGTAAGAACATTTCACTTATCAATCACACAGTAACATTACAAGACTAAAGCACTAGTTAAGAAAATTTAAAAAAATAGTCAACTATAAAAACAATTTTTTGCAGTGATGTGATTTCATTTCCAGATCCAATGTTACTTGAATAGAACCATTTTATTTTAGTGGTGACACCAATGTTGTTGACAAGAGGAAATTGTTTAGTTGAAAATAGAAGCCTCCTCACACAGGCGTAGAGTGTGACACCACTTGTTATCTGAAATCAGTGTGACTTTTCATTTCTATATTAAGCAGGTGTCAGAGCACTCCTGCTATGAATAAGAGTCTTGTTTGTTGTCCCAGCACATCACACCTTGTAGCTCATCCCACGTTATTTGTGAAGTGAGATTAAAGCATCCACAGCAAGGTGGTTTGAGCAGCCACAAAAAGGCGAAGTGTTTGTTGCCATGTACTGAGCTAACGGTTTGTTGCCGTGTACTGAGCTAACGGTTAGTTGCCTTTTACTGAGCTAACAGTTAGTTGCCTTTTACTGAGATAACTTTATTGCCTTGTACTAAGCTAACAGTTAGTTGCCTTTTACTGAGATAACTGTTTATTGCCTTGCACTGAGCTAACAGTTAGTTGCCTTTTACTGAGAATTGTATTGCCTTGTACTGAGCTAACAGTTAGTTGCCTTTTACTGAGCAAACTGTTTGTTGCCTTGCACTGAGCTAACAGTTTGTTGCCTTTTACTGACATGGCACTGCAATATTTGAATCAGGCATACTTGTGGAGACTGACATAATCCTGCCATTGGACGGCAGTGGTGAGAGGATATAGTTTGACATGAAGTTTGCTTAATGACTGCAGAATTAACATCTACCTTAAATGACTCTCTCTCTCCAGTCTCTGTCTGATGTGTGCTAGGAGTCAGTGTGTGGGTAGCATTAACAAGACAAGAAAATGTATCTGTCAGCTCAGAGAGAGGTACTGCGAGAGCGGGAAATGTGCGTGTCTGAACATTCCTACGGTAATTCAATCAGTTTCTGTTGGACAAGGGAAGCTCCACAGGATGTGTTCC
Source organism: Conger conger (assembly GCF_963514075.1). Lineage (NCBI taxonomy): Eukaryota > Metazoa > Chordata > Actinopteri > Anguilliformes > Congridae > Conger > Conger conger. The sequence continues at coordinate 27,354,460 of NC_083770.1, forward strand.
TGTTTCTTCTTGTCTTCATATCAAATCAGATTACCTTTTACCAGCAGGGACATCTTTTACTTTGATCCTACATGGGCTGTGTGTCTGGCATGCTAAGATTACATTTGGTGATGAAAATAAAAGTATTGAGTGGAATAATGGGTATTGCCTTATCTCCTGTGAATCCACCAGAAATAATAGTTGTCATCTGATACCCTTTGTTTATAATTCAGCGTTTTGAGTTTTGCCAAAGTAGTGTCGATGATGTAATGTCCACCAATGAGTTGCACGTGTTCCCCCATTTTTTCCCAATTTTGTGTTCGCTGGTCCCATCAGTCAACCAGAAAATGTCCAGCTTTGTCTAGACACACACACACTCTCTGATTCTCTGGCCAGTGAAGGTCTAGAAATTGTGTAAACAGACCAAATCTCATGAACGCAAACTACATTGAGCCGGTGTGGCTCGGTGTACTGGTGTAAAATGTACCCATTTACCTTACTTTAATGGCCACAGGACAAACTTCAATCTAGTAACACAATATGAATACAATGCAGCTGTGGATATGGGAATAGGGAATAGGGGATATGGGAAAATATTCCAGCACTACACCTTTAACTACTACTCACATTTAACATTATGACTAACGCTTATTACTGGAATACAGACATGCTGTTTGGTTTCCTGGAAAGGAAATGTTCTGCTAAGTAGGCCTAGTGTGAGAGTGTGGGTGACCAGGGTTTAGCAAAGTTCAGTATCATGGTCACTGGCATTATACTGTCAAAGTTTGCTGACTGTTAGTACACCAAACTAAGAAAAATTACCATTTTATTATCAGTCAGGATGGACATGGTACTATGTATCTGCCCACAGAGTCCCAGCAGGTCCTCTCACTGAGTTGGCACAAGAAGACAATTAACACTTAGGAACAGATGGGTCAATTTTTTTAATATATATTTTTAATTAGTTCAAGGTTATCTTTTCATTTTTGAGTAAATAAAGAAATACTTAGTTATCACTGACTCTCTTGTGTAGTGTTTGAGGTGATGCTAAACAAAACTAATGTTTCATTATGTTACCTTTTTCATCAATCCAGTTTCCTTGGCATCCAGACTGTGCCACACAAATGACTTGGGTGAAGGTTCTTTATATTTCCCTTCCCTCCAACTCCAAATTTACATGTAATTTATACCCCACCTGTATACCTTAAATGGTCAAGTCCTAGGAATCTATGTTTGGTTCTTGGTTTATTGTACCTCCTAATTGTGAAGTTTACACTAGTGAGAGAGGCGCAGCTTTGGCCACCATTTTGGTGACAGTGGCATTTTGGCACAGTCACCTACAGTGATTTGAACTTGCATAAAAGCTACATGGGAACAAGCATGATCAGTGCTGAAGTTAATCTGCTTAATCTGAACATAAACAGATAACAGTTTCCTCGTTTTACTGACAGTGAAGGTAGTTGTTTTGACTGGTGTTTGGGATGTCATTCTGATGTCACCAGCTCCCAGTCCTGTACTGATTGTGACAACGATATCACCTACCATGGTACCAGGAGCCACTGAGACCACAACCTCAAGACACTATCTACCACAAGAGCGAACCCCAAAAATAGGAAATTCACTTCAAAGATGATTGAACAGTCAGATCAGTCATGATCTGAAAAATATGAGTGAGACTAAGCTCGCCTGCCACACCTGTCTGGTACGCGGATGGACAATATCGTATGGAATGTTGACCCACAGGGTGACATGCAGTTGATGCTACAGTAGCATTCTCAGACACCTGCTGGGAAGGTGGCTTTTTGACTGGTGTTTGGGATGTTACTCTGATGTCATGATGTTAATGTCAGGCCTGTAGTACTCGGTGAACAGACCTCACTAGAATAGGCAAACTTGCATGGTCAGAATGACACTGGCTTTGCTGACCACTTCCTGTGTGACCATAAGCACATGGGACTGTCATCCCATTGGTGGTTTAGATTACAGCGAAACAACTGTGAAAAACACACGCATACACACACACACACACACACACTCTGTAGGCCTGGATTATGCTCCAGGGCTGTAGAGTACAGTATGTGTGAAGGCTGTAATATAGTGAGCTTGCTGACTGGATTCCTGCCTTTCCCATGCATTTTTATTGCACTTGTCTTCATAAAACACATGAACACTCCTCCATTATAATATTTTTACACTCGGTGTCTCCAGGCTTTCTGTGCCTGTATTTGGTTTTGTTATGATGTCTTTGCATCGGGTCCTGGGATATATGCTGGGATGATTACTGTGGTGTGCCATGGGTATTCCTGCTCTTTCAGGAGTGTTTCCCACCGTGGGCGAGAAGTGGTGGAAAAGAGGGAGATGTGGTACCAAATCTACCCACATAGACGGGCCACAGAGCTGTTTTTCACAGTTCAACGTTATGCTGTTTGTGCTGCCAGCTAAGGGTATACAGTAATATATTTGTGACAAAAAGCCTTTATATGTTCTCATACTCATTTAAAGACCATAAAACTAAATTAGATTTGGGAATTCATTTGAAGTCCCTAGTCATTACCAAGGGCATTCTTGCACGAATCTACAATATAGATTTAATAAAACTGCACAGCAGAAGTGCTCAGTTCAGAAGCTGGAGCAATATTGTTTATTTATCGCATACTTTCTCAAGGAAGGAAGGAAGGAAATATGAATGGAATTAAATTCTTATGACTAGAATCACAAGCTCATATTCCACTTGACAGATGAAGGATTTCCTGTTTACTTGACATGATCACCCGGACATTGCATTCACATGTCCTGTCAGTAAAAGTGAGTAAGTGTCGGTGAGTAAAAGCTAAAAGCTAAGATCTAAGGGGCATTGTCGGTAAGGGAAGAAGAAGGAGGAACCAAACTGCCTTGTGACCGGTTCTCGCAGTGTACACAAATACAAAGCTGGCCATCTCCTTTCCACTGGAATTGTCTGCTTCTCTCTTCTGTGGAGGACCAGTAATGTTTTCCTCTACCAAATTCAATGAACATGCATTTTATACCATGAAAGCCTGGTATGGTTATAGTATGTTTTATATGTTTCAAAGGCTTCTGAAAAAAAGGGAAGGAGTTATTAGCAGATTCTCTTCCTCTCGGTCATCTTTTAACACCTCCCTGGAAAGACAATCTGTTAGTCATCCTTTCCAAGTACTGACAACCCACAGACAGATCCCGTCAGTGTGAGAGTTCAGTTTGTTCCAGGAACAGAGAAACGAGAAACCATATACAGGCAAAGGAGCGACTTATTCTCCTTTATTTTACCACAGTACGTTTTAGTGGTGGCTATGAAAATGGGTTAAATGTTGGTGCAGTGTTATTTTTTCAAGTAAAGGCCAACAGGACATTCTACGGTCCTTTCAAACCTTTGGCTTCTTAGGTAGAGAACAGAGATTAACGGATAGAGAAAGGCAGGGATCATGACTCTGTATGGCTCCAGAGTCAGCAGTCCTAAAAACTGCACCACACATCTCGTCCATGAGTTGAATTTTGCCATCATCGCAAGTTAAATCCAGACATTTTCTTTGGAAGCAGGCTCCATGGCTGGCTTTTGTCGCCACCTAAACTTTTCCGTCTGTTGAGGAGATGAGTGCTCTCGACAGCCTCTCTTGCCAAGCCCCCCCTCCCTCGGTTGGTATGCAGACATTCCCTATTTTTGCTGTCTTCACAACCTAGTCACCACCCACTATACAACGGGCGCTTCTGCGTGCCAGAAAGGAATGACAAACGCTGCACACATCTGGGAGACGGACCTGTCAGAGGGAGTGGACACGACCCACAATGCCTCATGTCATTCCCAACTGCCCCCTGAAGAATATCTGCCATTGTCGGCACCGCACACGCCATCTCAGCCAGCACACAATGTCTTGCTCTCGCGGTTTGAGGGCTCGCTGCTTTGTCCAGTCGTTTAGCAAGAGGTCCTTTCGTATGAATAAACATGACTGGTTAATTGAAGGATACCTTGCATTCCTTCCACACCTATGGGACATTTTCCATTGATTCCCCTCAATTTTAATGAAGATCTGTTCGCTAGATTTAGGGTTGTGAACTGATTAATAAAATACACTTGCAAATTTATTTTCATGTTTCTCCAGTATTTTGATAAATTTGACAGAAAGGCTACACATTCAATTTGGCAGGATGTTGTGGATTGTTAATAGCTACTTTTGTTTGATGAACCCATTAATGTAGATATCACAGAACTGAAGTTTCACTTTCTGTATTTAAAAAATTATGGGCATTGTAAATTATTTGAGGTGATTTTTGTTTGGATCTGAAGAATACTGAAATTATTCTGTTCACCCCTTTTTTGACACAAGCTTGAAAATGACATACCCAAAATGAAATGGTTACTATTCTTGAACCCTTTTAACTACAGGCATAATCCTGGTCTCTTCTGAAAGGTAACTCTTTGGGCTTTCTAATTACTCTAAATATTACTAAAACAAAGTCACAGAAACACAGTGGAAGTGGAAACTTATTTTCTGTGTTTGAATGGATTCAGATTATTGTGGCTTTTTAGAATTAGAAACTATTATTCATTTTGTTTCCATTTAGGAACTGTTGTTGCGAAAGCAATGAAATCTTAAAATAAGTTATACAGGTATAACCGTGAGTTTTAGCGCTTTCAAGTAAAAACGTAGCTACCTTAGTGATTGGAAATTGCACCTTGAAAAAAGGAATGAATGCAAAAAAACCCACACCCCAGCCCGTGAGACTTGAGGGGTTAAAGGAGCAGGAAGCTGACTCCTAGTGGATGAACACACACTAGGGAGGTGACAGCAGGAAGTTGGTTATAAGCTGGGAATGTGATTCCCAGTGTGACAGGAAGTCTTGTATGTAGTCTCATGGGAGTGACACAGGAACTGTCTGATAATCCTGCTTGGAGCCTGTAGCGTCATACACGTCTGCTCGTCAAGCAGCTCATCAGACAGCCCACGCACCCCTGACACTGAGCGCTTTGTGTGGAGGAGGCCAGCGCCTCCTCTCGCTCTCCACACACCTCCAGACACTATCTAACGCAAGAGCAGGAAATTCACTTCAAAGCCTATGCAGATTGAACAGGCTTGGTGGGTGAGACCAAGGTTGCCCGGGCTGCCTGTTAAGGTTCTTTTATTGTGTTGATGGGTCCCACGGTCTGATATGGAATCTGGGCCTTGTTGGTGTTGGCTATTGCTGGCAGCCCTGCAGACTGATTTGCAATTGATGCTAGCATTCTCAGACACCCACTTGGCAGTGATGCGCAATTATGTCCACTTCTAGCTGATCAGATCATAAAGCCTGGCTGCATGTTGACATTTAACAAGTATGCTTGGGTCCAGATTGCTCCATTCTCCCTCCCAGTCCAAGGACTGCCATAGAGGGCTTCAGTGGGCTGAATATTAAATTCTTAATTCAAAATCATAAATCAAATATTTATCTGAATTAACTGATTAAGGGATTACATTTTTAGGAGTTGTCACTTCAGGCTTCTCTAGCAGGGTCGTTGTGTCCTGTTTCTGGCTGGTTTGTGTGGTGTGGGAGAGGGAGGTACAGCCGGGCCACATGGGGAGAGCTGAGTGGTCTTTGTTTGCCCATCAGCAGCAGATGCCATTTCTTACGCAGGACATGGCAGTGTGGAACGCACACACCCAGCTACATACACACCCAGCAAGGTACACATATGCGGCCAGCCCCCCACACACACACACCCAGCTACACACACACCCACCCAGGTACACATACGCAGCCAGCCCCCCACACACACACACAGCTACACACACACCTACCCAGCTACACATATGCAGCCAGCCCCCAACACACACACACCCAGCTACACACACACCCACCCAGGTACACATATGCAGCCAGCCCCCACACACACACACACACACACACACACACACAGCTACACACACCCACCCTGGTACACATATGCAGCCAGCCCCCACACACACACACACACACAGCTACACACACCCACCCAGGTACACATGCGCAGCCAGCCCCCCACACACACACCCAGCTACACACACGGCCAGCTCCACACTCCAGCAGACCTGCAGTGCAGTTTTACTCAGCTGTTTCCAGAAACTTCACATGTGCAACACATCAATAGTAAGGCGATTAGATCATACGGTTGTTTGCACGCTAGAGGCTGCCAGGTTTTCTCATGGAAGGCGACACAGTGTGGGGAGAGGGGCAGAGGGCTTATGTGCTCTAGCTCCTCCCCTGATCAGCCCCCAGGATGAGTACACTGCTTATTCCTTTAAGGCATGGTTTTATGGAAAATTATATCTGCTTTTTCCTCTCTTCTCCGCCATCTGTGGGTCCCATTGTGACTCTGAACAGTTCAGACCGCCCACTGTCCCTGTCTGCAGCCACCCCTTGCCAAACACACACGCTACCGTTACAAAGATCTGAGCAGTGTGCCAACCACAAGGATGCCATCTACACAAGCTGTGCTTAAAGTGAATTCCATTATGAAAATGTGAAACATAACATAACAATGAGAACAGCCCATTCACCCAACACTGCTTGCCATTTTCCTACAACTAGTGTACCTAATGCTTAATGTACATAAAAACTAGGTCGTATCTAGCACCGTATCAGGCATGGTTTTGAAAACCCCTAGCGTTTCTGTCTGCACTACATGACCTGGCAGGCTATTCCACACAGTGACCACACTCTGTGTGGGGAAAAAAAAAATTCTGCTGAATGAATCTTCCATATAAGCCCCCCTCAACCTGAAAAAGCGTCATGCTGTGTGGTTGTCTGCCTTTACTCTGCAAGCCAACTGAGTGAATCATCATCTGGTCCTGTCCTCTCAGGCCCTGTTAAGGCAGTTTGCCATCCAGACGCTTTGATCATGTATGGCATGTGAGAGTGACCTTTGCCCTCTTCTCTCCTTGGCAGGATCACTGTCACTACCAGGGTTATGTGGAGGACATGGAGGGCTCGTCTGTGGCCCTGAGTATCTGCACAGGCCTGAGGTAAGGGGGTTGACGTGGCTGGGGGAGGGGGGGGGGGGCAGGGGTCAGGGGTCAGGATTACTGGCTGATCTCAGCAAAAACAGACTCCCTTCATTATGCCAGGGCCCCCTCCCATCAAATCACCCCCCTGTTCATCAGCTCCCATCATATGCAGCATGGCCTTTTCACCTGCTAACAGTCTGACATGGCTGATAGCAAAGTGAAGCTCACGTCCATATTCCTGCTCATCTTATCATGGTTCCCTCTCCTGCCAGCTGGAGGGACAGAGAGAGTTGAAGACGAGCTGTTTCTGCACTCACTAACACCGAATCCCCTCAACCCATCTACCTTATATAACAACAGCAGGTCATTAGATTTAATTACGCCCAGCTGTCCTTTTCCCCCGTGTTTCCAGGACAGCGTTTAGTGGGACGCTGAATGTGGTAGAACTGTCCGGAAAAGGCGGCTCTTCTCACAGTGTGAATTGAGCCACACAATTGGACTATTCTGCAGACCAGAGAGAAACCGCTGGTCTGTGAAGGTGGGGGGTGGGGGTGGGGGGCGCTGACCCAAAACGGACTGTAGTGGGCCACCATGAACCGCTAACGCTAAAGAGCACACACTTAGGCTGTCACGGTCCCTACTGTTACAGTCATGGGCTCATAAATATAATTTTCATTATTATTATTATTATTATAATAATAATAATAATAATTATTATTATTATAATAATAATAATAATAATAATTATTATTATTATTATTATTATTATGAAAGTAGTAGTAATAGTTTGAAATCTTTGAATTATAAGGTTCTAACTGACATGTTTGGCAAACATGAGTTATTGTTATAAATATGTTGTTTGTCTGCCAATTTCATAGAATTCAATTTGATCTATGAAAACCTGCCCTGCATTTCAGTTTTGCTGTGCTGATGTTTTGAAGCTCAATATTTCAAAACCTATATAGAACTTTATCATTACAAAGTCAGGGTTCTAATTATAACACAAAAATAAATAAATGAATAAATAAATATGACGATAAGCGTTAATTAACTGGCAAGGTCACTGGGTACGTAATTACAGTGATGAGCAGAGGAAACAGGGTTGGGAGGTGAGTGGAATGATCAGGTGGCCTGATTGTGAGGGGCATTTCCTGCATGGCCTTCCCTATGAATGATTCATCAGTGGCTTAGTGTTTAATACAGGGTTCCTGACCCAACACAAACACAATTCATGCTTGTATACACTAAACATCTGTCCAGTGTAATGAAACTATCCCACCAAATCACCATAGCAAAGTTAACATGATCTTTATCGTAGCTTATAGCGATGCGGTCGTCACCTGTTCTGTATTAACATACGGAATATCATTTTTTTGTGCCGTCAAAATGTGAACGCCGCAAGATGGCCGCACGGCACCTGCCTCTGACAGGGCCGGAACCTTCCGCTCTCCCCGCACAGTGGGGGAGAGGCCCTGGAAGCAAGGCCAGCGCAGCCGGTAAATCTCCCTGACGCCACACGCGCTCCCCGTTTGTGGCCCCTCGCCCGGGCGAGGGCTGGACCGCGGGAGAAGAGGGAGGGCCGCTATTGTTCCCTGTGAAAGGGGAGCTCATTTCTGTTCACTGTTATTCCGCTCGGTGTACTGTACCGCCACTGAGGCCCCTTTTAAACATATGATTGGACCTCGTTAGAGATGGAAATGAGGCACACCTCCTTCTGCGGAGCGCCCTTCACTGTCGCAGTGTGTCGCAGTAGCGCTGGCCCTGGGTGGCGTAATCAGCTGAGTGCCCCTTTATACTCGCAAATGAGAACTGAAATTACATAATGGTGCTCTCAATCTAATATATTCTGCAGCTCAACAGGGGCTCCCTGTCATGCTCTAAGAACTGTTTCTCTGAACTGTTTTCAGGTCCTGGTTTCAGGTCAGCAAGTTTCCAGTGAGAACAAACTGTGCTTCAGCACGTACTGTATGAGAGGCTTGATGAAGGGGTATTTCCAGTTACCGCAATTAGGTGCTGTATGGCTGTTAATGACCTGTGCTATCAGGCTGTTGGTCTGCCTTAAGCTGGTGCCCTTATCCAAGCACATCCTTGATAAGGATACAGCTACAGCTCAGGCAACAACAATCAGTTGATAACAGTCTGATTAAGATAGCTAGCTTTCATCATATTTATTCTGTTAAGTATGTGCTGGCTAAGACTGCTCTACAGTTTTATCGCAGGCCTATTGGAACTGTGCCTGTGTGGCGTTGTGGGACTGTGCTTGACTAGCCTGCTGCTACCTCCAGGGGTGTCCTGCACATGGAGAATGGGAGCTTCGGGATCGAGCCCCTGGGGAACTCCACTGGCTTCCAGCACCTGCTGTACCGGCTGGAGGACGTGCGGACAGAACCGCTGACGTGTGGGACAGGTCACACGGAGACGGACCACACCCATGACCACAACCACGACCACGAACCGCGTGCAGTCCCCGTCAGCCACCTGCTCAGAGTGAGTGAGCGCAATCCACTCTCAGCTCCCCTGACTCTCATACAGAAGTGTTGCACCGCCGAGATTGGTTGATTGAAATGAAGACCAAAGGTTGCCATGGCAAGGATACTATTTTACTACTAGGCAACTTGTTTCTATTAATTCATAGATTTTGTTTCCATAATTCACAAGTTGGAGGAGAAGCTGCTTGCTATAGTAACAAAGCGCGCTGTCTCTGAACTATGAATGTGAAACATGGCTGGACAAGGTTCTGCCCACAGACACTGCCACAAGACCCTTTGTCCCTGAAGTAGCTGCATTAAGCCAGCATCCTTAATCCTGCTAATACAGGCCTGCTGCTGCTGACTCCCTGTCTGTGTTTGCTGCTATTCTAGAGAAAACGGGCAGTGCTGCATCAGACACACTACGTGGAGCTGCTACTGGTGGTGGACAATGACAGAGTGAGTAGACCGGCTCTTATGTGCTGTATTCCTGGGATTTAGTCAAGAAGACAAGGCCTACTGCAGCAGATAACTAGTTTATATGCACGTCGTTTACAAGTTACATGAATTTAATTGTTGATGTGTGGATTCCACGCAGGCTGTTGGTATAAAATGTGTTACAGTACAGGAGGGCAACCTGCTTCTCTCCTGATGTTGACAGATTGCTGTTTTTCTGCAGAAGTTACTGCATAAGCATGTGACAATCTATTTAATTTATTTTTTATTCTTCCTTGAATAGTTTTTATTTTGGCTCGGTACAGTGTCAGCTAATGCAAAGTGACCAATGTAGATCCATGCTAATGCTGTGTTCTCTCGTCTTCCTCTGAGCCAGTTTAACTCCATGCACCGGAACCAGACAGCAGTGCGCGAAGAAATGGTCGAGCTTGCCAACTACCTCGACATCGTGAGTCCCAATGCACTCAGCAGGAAGGACGATGCACTGGCGTTTTGGGCTGAAGGTCATAGAAACGTTTTCTTTTAAAGAAGTCACTGGAAAGAAGCATGTCAGGCCCAAATTAGATAGTATTAATCACAAAAGCTACATTTTAAGTGCAGTGAAATGAAATAAAAGCCTCATTAGACAGGAAATTAAATTGATCAGCTCATGCTAACATCAGCCTGCTCTCCATCAAGGTGTATCAGCACAGATCCTTGGCAACTTCTACAGCCCTGTATATGTCTACTGTACTTCCACAAAATGTACTCACCACTGGGCTGATTGTTTAAGATTCAAACCTTCTCTCAGTGAGCCTAATTTATACTCTTAGAGTAGTGACAATCATAAATATTTGCACTGTGAAAAACTCACAGAAAACTGTGCTTCCCAGAAGCAAATATCCAGCCAACTTGGTAAATAACAGACATGGTAACTACACGCACTTGTATTATTCCTGGGCTTAACTTTACTCTTTTCAGGAGCAGATTATAGCAAATCTGTTTTTTGGCAAGCCTGTAGCCATTGTAGTACACCTGCAAAATGGAATTACATTGGTTTTGAAACGGCTAGATATTAAATTTAGAAAATTGCTGTTTTACATGGGAGAGCTGACCAATGCAAACGTAATATTGAGTGTAACTCTGTTGATCATATATAGAGAGCGTTGTATTGATCTGTAGTACATTGAACGTTCAGATGTGTATTGTCAGCAGTGCATCTTTAGGGCTTTTGCTTGTGGTGAGCTGCTCTCCCTCTGTTTGGTCGCAGATGTATGTAGCCTTAAACATCCGCGTGGTTCTGGTGGGGCTGGAGATCTGGAGCCAGGGGAACCCCATAAACACGGATGGCAGTGCGGGGGAGGTGCTGGGCCGCTTCGTCCAGTGGAGGGAGCAGAACCTGGCCAGCCGGCGGAGACACGACAGCGCCCAGCTCATCCTGTGAGTCCAGCCCCTCCCTGCGCTGTCCCGCCTCTTCCTCACCGCCCTGACCCCTTCCCATACCACCCCACACTACCCTATCCCCTTTTACACCACCCCACCCCTCCCTAAACCATCCTGCCCCCCCCATGCCCTGCTCCCTTCCAATACCACTCCACCCCTCCCTAACCATCCTGCCCCGTCCGCACCCTGCTCCCTCCCCACAGCACCCCACCACTCCCCACACTACCCTATCCCCTTCCACACCACCCCACCCCTCCCTAAACCATCCTGCCCCCTCTATCTATCCATCACTCCTGCACAGCACAGCTGACTGTACCTCTGCCCTGCAGGAAGAAGAATTTCGGGGGCACAGCGGGGATGGCGTTCGTCAGCACAGTGTGCTCTCGGAGTCACGGGGGCGGGATCAACGCGGTACGCTGCTCCGTGTGCATCACCGCCGCTCGACAACATGTCTGACCTTCAGCACATGGAAATCTGGCCCTTGTGCCCTAGTTTTGCCTGTGGCAAAAGGCTCAAAAAAGTCCCTCAATGTTACACATTAGTACATGTGTACTGATGTCAGTTTCCTTATGAATCAGAAGAGAAAAGTGTAAAGATTGACCTTTTGAGCATCATCGATTCGGGAAGATGTGCAGTTCCCAAGCTCTTAACTGAATTGACTGTATTTCCCTGGTCCACAGTATACCAACAACAACGTCCAGGTCTTTGCCTCCATCGTGGCTCACGAACTGGGCCATAACCTGGGCATGAACCACGACAGGACTGACTGCGTCTGCACCACGGGGAGCTGCATCATGAACTCCGGAGCTACGTGAGTGTGTCCACCCCCTCCTCCAGGGCCGTTTTGACGGTGAATGTTATACGGTGCTTTAATGTGCACGGGTGATGACAACAGCTGTATAAGCTACAGAACAATGCAGTAAAAGTCATGTAACAGTCAGCTATGCTGATTTGGTGGGATAGTTTTATTATTTTGGAAAGCGTGTGGTGTTATACAAGCATTAATGCGGAAGAACAGGGAGTGAATTTAACGTTACCTATGGAGGGACAACAAAAGCGACAACAAAAGCGCATGTCGGCTAATCCCATCCTTCACATCGCCCGGTTTGTGTCTTCACTACGAGTGAAGGCAAAAGCTGAGAAAATTGAGCTACAGGCGGAAGGTTTCGTCGGGGGTTTACGGTGTTACATTACATTACATTTGGCAGACGCTCTTATCCAGAGCGACATACAGTTGATTAGACTAAGCAGGAGACAATCCTCCCCTGGAGCAATGCAGGGTTAAGGGCCATGCTCAAGGGCCCAATGGCTGTGCAGATCTTATTGTGGCTACACCGGGATTAGAACCACCGACCTTGCGTGTCCCAGTCATTTACCTTAACCACTACACTACAGGCCGCCCTGTGTGTGGTATTCACGGCTGGAGGAGACAGAGCTCTCCATCACAGGCTGGTTGAAATGCATTGAATATACCGTGTGAACGCAGCATATCGTCCGCCGTAGCGCTGACCTTCAGCGCTGACCCTCACCGCTAACCCCCCCCCCCACCTGCAGCGGCTCGCAGAACTTCAGCAGCTGCAGCGCCGACGACTTCGAGAGACTCATCCTCCACAACGGCGGCAGCTGCCTGCTCAACATCCCGCGGCCCGAGGAGGCCTACAGCGCCCCCTACTGCGGGAACAAGCTGGTGGACGTGGGGGAGGAGTGCGACTGCGGCTCCGACAAGGTGAGGGCCGGTGATGTCATCACGGATTGCTCAGGATACCGCTAACCTAAAAAGCAATACGCCTTGGAGCATTGTCCTGTACCCTGTAGCTCAGTGGTTACCAACCCTGTTCCTATAAGTTTTCATTCCAGCCCTAACAAAGCATGCCTCTTTCAACAGCTTCAGATCTCATTGAGCTGCTAATTCGTAGAATCGGGTGTGCCGCATTAGGGTTGAAGTGAAAATCTTCAGGACGGTAGATCTCCTGGAACAGGGTTGGTGACCCCTGCTGTAGCTGTTCTCTGACAAACAACATAAAACCAGTAACTCATCTTAAAGGTGTTTCGCAGGGACTCTTGGATTTGCTGCTGAAGCACTAGTCCTTGATGTGCTTACATGCCCTGCAGATGAAACAGCAGTACTTTCATTATGTGTGCATGTAATAGCATATTTGAATTAGAATCTGACTCCTAGCCCAGGGCCTGACCCATAAGGTTAATTTACTAGCGCTGCAGTGCGCTGGGAGCCGGGTACAGGGCTAGCACGGAGGGGATAGCAGCACGCTGTGTCAGGCTTGTTTGTGGTCACCCTGCCGGTGTGAGAGGGGAGGACAGATACTGCATTTCAATCAGGCGCAGGTCTGAGAGCGCCCCCCTTTCCCCCCCACACTGACCCTCCCGCGATGTCCCCTTCCCCCCGCACTGACCCTCCCGCCATGCTCTCTCTCCCCCTCCCCCCCCCCCACAATGACCCTCCCCCCTTCCCTTGCACTGACCCTCCCGCCATGCTCTCTCTCCCCCTCTCCCCCCCCACACTGACCCTCCCGCGATGCCCCCTTCCCCCACACTGACCCTCCCGCGATGCCCCCTTCCCCTGCACTGACCCACCCGCGATGCCCCCTTCCCCCACCCTCCCGCCATGCTCTCCCCCCTGCAGGAGTGTGAGAAAGATCCCTGCTGTGAGGCCAAGACCTGCAAGCTGAAATCAGGCGCGCAGTGCGCCGATGGAGTGTGCTGCAAACACTGCCAGGTAAGCCAAAAAAAAAGTCAATCTCAACTATTATTTCTGTTTTATATTTAAAAATGCAACTTTTTTGTGAAATAGTGTTTTCTATTTGAGAGAAATGTCTCATTGCAACATTTATTAAGACAGATGTTTTTTGCAGTGCAGGATCACTCAGCAGACACGCTTAAACACGGCTGTCACAGTGCTCAATGTGTCACACCATGTCCTTGGGAGATTCATGGAAAATGTCCGTAGAAATGACCAGTGCCAGCTATATTGAGTGCTGTAGTTGTTCCCAACCCGTCATTTCAACCCTTATTTGGTACACCTGATTCTACTGATTAGTAGCTGAAGGAGGTCACAAGCTGTTGAGCGAGGTATGCTGTGTCAGGGTTGGCGTGAAAACCTCCAGGACGGTAGATCTCCAGGAACAGGACTTTCATTTTGATATAGCACTGCATCATCCCAGTGTGTGTTTTCATTCCACACTCATTTTCATTCCTCTTCCCCCCGTCTCTCCACTCTCTCAGTTCCTGCCAGGCGGGACTGAGTGCAAGAGCAGCATGGATGAGTGTGATCTGCCCGAGTTCTGCAACGGCTCATCCCCGCACTGCCAGGGCGACGTCTTCAAGCAGGACGGACACCCCTGCAAGGAGGGCCAGGCCTACTGCTACAGCGGGAAGTGCCAGCACTATGACACGCAGTGCCAGGTTATCTTTGGGGAGAGTGAGTACTTGCCCTGTCCACACACTGACACATCGGCTTTGTTCCTGTGTATTTTTAGTTTGTTTTCTTGTTTAGAGATGGTGGGAGCAGAGTTAGGGTTTAGGGAGAAAGAAAAGATTCCCTTCAAGATCACTGCAATTTTTTCTTTGTATGCCTGAGTGCCCTCTGGTGCTCTGTTATGTTTACTGCAGTTAAATAAACGGCTTAATGTGCAAGACAGTGAGAAACGATATCGATAAGAACACTTTCAGATCGATTTATTCCAGCACCACAAACGATAAAACACTGACAGCCGATCAAAATCCATCCGAAATTACAAGGTGTCAAATGGTAGATAGCATAGCCAAGAGACAGCGTCAGTGTGGATGCTCACATTGTTGGCGTTATAGTTAGGGTTATAGTATAGTTCTTGGTGTGGACGGGCCTGACTGAGTCTCCATTTTGTGAGCAGAGGCCAACGCTGCCCCAGAACTCTGCTTCAAAGATGTCAACTCGAAGGGAGACCGCTTCGGGAACTGCGGTTACCAGGGCCAGGGCTACAAGAAGTGCGAAAGCAGGTCAGTCGTCAATCTGAATGCGCGTGCGTTGTTTGGGGTTAGAACTGCACGCTGACCGCTCTGGACCATGGCCCCTGCAGGAACGCCATGTGCGGGAAACTGCAGTGCGAGAACGTGCAGAGCAAGCCGTTCATCATCGAGCCCTCCATCATCAAGACGCCCATCGCTGGGACCAAGTGCTGGGGGGTGGACTTCCGGCTGGGCACGGACGTTTCTGACCCGGGCATGGTGAACGAGGGGACCAAATGTGCCGAGAACAAGGTGAGCCAGCTCCAGCTCTAGCACCCCGTGGCTTGAGTAATAGCACCATTAAACACTCACTGAGCACTTTATTAGGTATTTATCTTTTTTTGACGTACTGGTCTTCTGCTGTAGCCTATCCACTTACAGGTTTGACGAGTTGTGTGTCCAGAGACGCTCACCGTTGTAATGTGTGGTTGTTTGCGTTACTGTCATCTTCCTGTCAGCTTTGACCAGTCTGGCCCTTCTCTGACCTCTCTCATTAACAAGGCATTTTTGGCTGCAGAACTGCTGCTCACTGGATGTTTATTGTTTTTCACCCCATTCTTTGCAAACTTTAGAGACTGTTGTGTGTGAAAATCCCAGGAGATCAGCAGTTTCTGAGATACTCAAACCACCCTGTCTGGCACCAATAATTCCACAGTCAAAGTCACTTAGATCACATTTCTTCCCCATTCTGACATTTGGTCTGAAAAACAGCTGAATCTCTTGACCATGTCTGCATACTTTTATGCATTTAGTTACTGCCACATGATTGAATGATTAAATATTTGAATTAACAAGCTGGTGCACAGGTCTACCTAATAAAGTGCTAACTGGGTGTTTATCCCATGTAGCTCTATCAAAAGGGAATTGGACTAATGTAATGGATTCATTTATTGCGGCTTTCGTTGGATTCCCAGGTGTGTTTAAATTACCAATGTGTGGACGTGGAGGTACTCAAATATGACTGCAACGTGCAAGAAAAATGCCACGGTCATGGTGTAAGTACTCTGATACTCAAATGAGCAACATACTGCAAGTACATTCCTGTAAACAAATTCATAATTCCCTCTTATGAGGCTATGTCAATCAGGCTGTTTCAGTTGTGTAGATGTAGTTATCTAAATCCACTCAATTAATTATTTATTTAAATTCCCTACAAGAGCTTATCTATGTTTTGATTGGTTGGTATTTCTTGGTGATCTCCTCAGGTATGCAACAGCAATAAAAACTGTCACTGTGAAGATGGCTGGGCCCCTCCCAACTGCGAGGCCAAAGGCTATGGTGGCAGCATTGACAGTGGCCCCACGTGGAACGGTGAGCGAAAGGGCCCCTAGCGCCCCCTGTTGGCCGGGCCCTGGCACCAGTCTAACATGAACTACCAGAAAGTTCCCTGCGTATACTGCAGGCAGTCTCGCGGGGTAGTGACCTCTGCTCTCGTCCTCCTCTGCAGATAAGGACACGTCCACCAGGGACGGCCTGCTGGTCTTCTTCCTCCTGGTGCTGCCGCTGCTGGCCGCGGGCCTGTACGTCTTCTTCAGGAGGAACGAGCTGCGGCGCCGCTTCTGCAGGAAGAAGAGGTCCCAGGGCTACGAGTGAGTGCTGCGGCTAAACTGCTCCACTGCCGTTTCACTCTGCAGTTAGCTGAAGATGCTAAAGCTAGTGATAACAGAACATGGATTGGAGTTTTATTGTGTTACTGTTCTCCATATTAAATCGGGTTAAGCTGCATAGATGTCCTGGGGATAAAACCATAGGCTAAATGAATAAATGCTAAAGGGCAGTCATAGATGCTGTTATAGAGAATGATTGTGTGGAAGAACCTATGCACTTGTAAGTCGCTTTGGATTAAAAGCATCTGCCAAATGACTAAAATGTAAATGTAAATGATTGCCATGGTACCTCCAACCTGTTGTCACTGAGGTCACAGCTCCATCCCATGCCAGTTGTGAGGTCACAGCTCCATCCCATGCCAGTTGTGAGGTCACAGCTCCCTCCCTTGCCTGTTTTGAGATCACAGCTCCCTCCTTTGCCTGTTGTGAGGTCACAGCTTGCTCCCATGCCAGTTGTGAGGTCACAGCTCCATCCCTTGCCTGCTGTGATGTCACAGCTAGCTCCCTTGCCTGTTGTGATGTCACAGCTAGCTCCCTTGCCTGTTGTGAGGTCACAGCTCCATCCCTTGCATGTTGTGAGGTCACAGCTCCCTCATTGCATGTTGAGGTCACAGCTCCATCCCTTGCCTGTTGTGACCCTGATCTTTTTACACAGGGCCAACAGCAGATCTCCAGCCCCCAGTGGGCAAGGGGCACCCCAAAGAGGCAACGCCAACAACATCGTCAAGGACGGAGTGAGTAAACACCCCCACCCAACATTTTACCATTCACTCACGCATGTGCTGCTTGAGCACAATAACAAATAAACACTAAAACTAAGTAGAGCAATCTTTTAACCTGAGCAGATTAGCCTGGCAAAAAATGCCTTTTCTCCTTTCTCCATGCCTCATTTCTGTGAGCTCCATGTCTTAATCTTTTCACAGATTTATTTGGTCAGGTTTCCGGTTTTCATCATGTCCATCATTAAATGTATTTATTTTTGTGATAGTGTAGTCTAGTTTGGTCAACTAAACTGGAAATGTACAGTATTTGCTGTTTTGATACGATTTAAGTATGGGTTGATTAAGAAGTGTTCTTGAGTGTGTTTTAATGTGTCTCCTCCTGGTATGGGATTTCATGTTTTACAGTATTCATAGTATGTGGCCAATGACGAGATTCCTTTTCTCTCCCCTTTGTAAAAAGCACCAGGTTCAGTTATTACCGCCAGAGGAGGTAAATCACACAGTATATTTGTTCTTGCGGAGTGGGTCTGTCTTGCATCGCTGCTTGTTTAGGGACCTTGTGCACTCTTTTTGACCTGTCTGTCAATGGGCGCACCACTTCAGGGACCAGCCACAAAGCCCCTCCCTCCATCCCCTATTGGGCAGTCATCATGGCCATCTCAGTGCTCATCAGTTGGGGCTTTGGGCTTAAAGCCTTTCTCCAGTCCAGGCCTTGTGTTATATGACAAAAATGATTGGACAGGAGCTGAAGACCAACATTCCACACAGCTGTGTGATATGGACATGCCCCAGCTCATGTCCGGCCTCCTGTGGAAGGGGTTTTGTGGCCTTTTTTTGGGTTGAAAGAAAATTAAGCATGCTTTTGACTGAAATTACTCCCGCTAATCAACTCCGTCCTCTACTAACCTGGGTGGAAACAGGACCCCTCCTGTCTTTGAATTTATTTTTGTGTGATTAAGGGAAGTAAATTTTGTGCTGAAATACCCTATCTACTGAACCTACCTCCCAACCCCCCCCCCCGCCTGCCTCTCCACCTCTGTCCCTGTTCTCTCTTATGCACATATCTCTCTTAGCTTGTAAGCTTGTACTAAATACTTCTCCCTGCAAAATTTGTGTTTTGATTTAGCACAGTAAGTACTCTCACCACAACGCTAATCTGTACATGACTACTGGTTATCAAGAAACAGTGTTGGTAGTGGTGTCTGTAAAATCACTATACCACTGACAGACACCATAGGAAAAGTGTGTGCATGTGTGCATGTGTGTGTGTGTGCGCGTATGAGTGCATTTGCGTTATATTTGATAGTATTTGATAATATTCTTCCATGCTAAGGCAACATTGAGATTTTCGTTATTCATAGTGAAGTGTCTTTTGTTAGCCCATTCAACATGCTTGCACACGTATGCTTTCTGTGATGGGGTAACTATTCGGTTTCTGCAACCCCTATCCCAGCTGTATCCCTGACAGTCCCCTTTAAAAAAAAGATAAAGTGGTTGTCTCTTGGAACATCTGTGAGCAATAACGATGCTTTCCCTTCCCTGTACATTTTAAGTGCATTTGAACTCTCTTATTGGAGAGTATTGTTTTGACCATATGTACTGAAGGAATACACAGATCCTGCCATCTTTGTGCCAGTGCCTAGCCCTGTGCTTCTGCTGAAGTGTGCCCTTTGTCCTTGTGTTCCTCTGTGAGCCTGTTCTTACCGGTGTGACTCTGTGCTTGTGTGCAGGTCGTACAGACGAACAGGTCTGCATCTGCGCCAGCGTACGCCACCAAACCTCCGCCGCCTGCCCGTCCACGGTAATGGCAGCGGCCCTTGTTTGTTTCTGCTGTCTGAATCCAGGTTTCCGCTGTCAAAGCGTAGCTTCACCTGGTTATCTCTTCTTCCCTCTCTCCTCAGACCACCTGCTGCAACACAACTTGTGCCTCAAAGACCTGCCCCACCACCACCATACAGCACATGAGTGCAGGGGGTGGGATCGATCGAACTCTTCCCTGAAGCTTTTGAACCGCAGTCAGCCAAAATGTAACTTAGACACGCAGTCACTTGAAAGATAAACTCTGCCTGCAATAAGGGACACTTGACAACCCACACAAGTCTCTGTTCTCAACGAGGCCTCTGAAGACCCATAATGCCAGGAGAGGAAATTGGAGTTCATGAGCAGTAGGACCACTGCTGTACTAACTGCCCGTCAATATCAAGTCAAGATATGCCATAGGAATGTCAAAATTACACTTCTCAAGCCCTGGAAAACATGAGAAATGCTGTGTCAGTTTTTTTCAGTTCAGTTATTTGAATTCAAGTGTTACTGGACACCCCTATTTCCAAAGTGGAATGTAAACAATGCACTGGTTTATTTTCAATTGGGGACAAATGCATCATTTAACTTGGTTAGGTACTGCTAATTGCCCTCATACTGAGCAACACTGTGTATCTTTTTTTCAATAATCTTATCCAAAATCACTGTTTTCGTTGTTTTCAGAATAATATTGCCTCGAATAGTTTTTACCTGAATGTGATTTTCAGGTTTTTTTATTTTTTATTTTTTAATCTATCCAATTTGATGTCCCCAAAACATTCCACCCTATCCATTCATACATTTACTCTTTATATGCTCACTCAAGTTCAGTACTATACAGGTTCTGGGTAGCTAAAGCCACGCGTGTGCAATAAATCAAAAGATTGCCGTTAAGCCTCTGAGATTCTGTGCATCTGGAACATGCTGGATCTGTACATTTCCCATTCAGCTTTGGGGCAGACAGAATCACCTGTGTGGTGAACAGCTGAATGACTTGGACTCATTGTTTTTATGAATGATTTTGCAGTTTTGCGAGCCAGGCAGGAGAAGAGTCAGCCTGTAGCTCTGATCCCATTGTTGCTGTTTAATTTGTTTTATTTAATGAATTTGAAAAGGACATTTGTTTATATTTTTGCCAACTTAGGTATTACCTACACAGGTAAACTATAGTCCATGTATCAGTCTTGCTTTTTATATATATATTATAAATTTCATGTTTCTGATGTGGTTGTTGCTGACTGATTTGACTGGGGAGTTGTTTTTTTGTCTATGATACTTGCTTGTTAAACATGATGTATGGTCCAAAACAGTCCTTTTGTATTTGCATTGATCCTAAGGGCTACGGGGCATTGCACGAAAATTTGACCATCCCACGAATGAAAAGCTAAACGACGTAAACGGAACCTGCCCAGATCTTTTAAGGTTTGAGACATTGATTGTACAAGATCCTTACTCTGCACTGTACCCTGGTGAACTGTTACTTATTTTAATAATAAGATCCCATGATTTTCCTGTCTCAGGAACCTTTTTGATCTGCAGGTCTATTATCCATAGTATATGTATAGATATTATATCTACCAGCTTTGAAACCTATTGCACTCTTGCTATAGATGTTTAATGCCACTGCCCCCTGCTGCATAGGTGTGTCGGTGGGATATGGCACTGCAATACGGCACCTTTCCAACATTTCCAAAGGTGCCCCATCACATACCTCTTGTTCTGCGTCGATGTCCAATAGGGCTCAACCTTAAGAGGACCTGTATGGTGCCATGCAGCAACTGCATAAATTGGTGTTGGAATAATTGTGTTTTAAAAAATCATGTACAGTACATATATGTGATTTACTTTTTCATATGTCATGTTTGTTGAATGTCTTGTAACTGTATTGTGTGTATCTGGGAGCTGGAGTAAGGAAAGGTAACAATGAATAGGATGACTTATAATTGCACCGCACTTAACTCTCTTCCAGGTCCTAATTATATGACTGGTTTTGTGGTTTACCAATGGCGAGCTGCCGATTCATTGTGGCTCCAGGAAGGACTTGTTTTAATGCCCTTTGATTTGGTTTGCTGTCTGCCTGACTGGTGGTGGTGGTGGTGGTGGTGGTGGTTTTGGTGTTGCATATTAAATAAAAACGCACTGTTATGTTTCTGTGAGCTCAAGTCAATGCTTCTTTTCATATAAATTAGTTATGCGATTAATTGTTGAATTTGTATTCTTTTTATCTGAAGGTTTATTGTGTATATACACAACTTTCTGAGTTGTTTCTATAAAATGTGTTTGCACTGGAAATGCAATGTGTCTTCTAAATATCAATGCCAAAATGATTAATGTTATGTGTGTGTAGCCACTCAACTCTTAATACGGTAGTACAAATTACAGTCAATTTCAGACTGTAAGTACAGTACAGCCAGACTATAGTGTAGGATGTGTTTTATTGTGTAAGCCATCAACATAGTTAATGTATGAAATTGCATAAAGGAAATATCATATTTGTCATCTCCAAGACAGTATTCAGTCAAAGTCTGTGGCTGGGAGATGAGTACAGAATGATATAAGTGACATTCATATCCTGTCTTGAAGACAAATGGTGGAAATCTTAAATGATACCCAATCTTGTCGGTTGTATATATAATGATAATAGATAGATATAATCACAATAATTTCATTTCATTCATTTGATCTTTAAATTCAAAGAATATTTTTTTTTTATAGTGTGGCAAGACTTTAGATGCTTTCTTATACTTTCATTATTTTTTATGATTCTTTAAAAATGATGTATTTATTTTTGCTTCTAGCAAACTTTCTACTCAGAAATGTGCACATGTGCTTTTGGAAGTATAAAATGCGTTTGCAGTTCCCTGTAAATCCTTCAGTTCAATACAACTTTTTCATCCCCTTCAGCAAGTTGGATGTGTAGGGCTGCAGTGCATCACACATAGCTATGCCAACACTATGACACACAACGCAGACATATTATTATTGTTATTCAAATATAGATTAAATAATTATTAGAATAAATGCAGGTACAACAGCAGTTAAGATATCAATTGAACTTAGATTATTTTATATATTGTCTGTCCACTGCACAGGGTTACTTTTAATAATACTGTTTGTTACTCATTGCGCCTTAGGCACCAATTTCAGTCTCTGACTGGGATATTTTTAAAGCATGTAGCCTAGGTGTCATCCTATGGGTAGCCATTAATTGTTTACATTGAGGACATGGGTGTTGTCACCCATGATGTTACAGGCCTTCCTGTTTGCATGTTATAAAATTAAATATCTCAGTTACATTTTATAGGTATTCATATTGACTTGAGGACACATTCTGTTCATGACAGTGAGTTTATTGCTAGTTAACTCTAACTAGAACCTATCCTGAACATTTGTTCAATAAAGTCTGACTTATTAGGCAACGGATTGGTTATTAGAATTAATATATTAAATCTGAATTTATTCAGCACAAATAACATTATGTTTAATTCAAACAGACTAAACCGTGCATAAAATTATCTTTACTTTCAGGGCTGAACGATGAACATCCACTGTAAGCCTTGAAAGGTGAAAAAATATTTTGATTCAGAACAAAGAACAGAAATCAAGAATTTTTGCTTGTACATGCTGCATACTAAACATACATAAACAGTAAGTTCCAGAATGTGCTGACCCCACGTGCTGTTTTTCATTACATTACATTAATGGCATATGGCAGACGCTCTTATCCAGAGCGACGTACAACAGAGTGCAAAGTGCATACCCATAACCAGGGATAAGTGCGCTGAAGACCTCAAGAGGGAAGTACAATTTCAACTGCTACCTGTACAACAAAGATAAGTACTAGGGCCTATTTGATCATCATTTTTGTTTTTGAATAATAGTACCGTAAACCTGCAGTAATAAAGGTAAGTGGGAGGTGGAAGTTCGGGGAGGGGGAGGCGCTAGGCTACCTGTGGTGGCTTAAGGGGTAAGCTGGGGCTGACCCCTTAACTGCTTGGAAGGCTAGCACCAATGTTTTGAATTTGATGCGAGCATATATAAATAACAAATAAATAACAAAGTAAAAAATAAAAAATAAAGGTTGCGTAAAAGGGTGTTGGGTCCGGGTCTACTATACAAATGTAATTGAATGCTTCACACTGCGGAACTTAGATTATCAAACCTTTCCTCTCAACCGGTGCACAATGTGTGTAACACAGGAAGCTACAGCAGTAGATGTAAGTTAACCTAGTGCTAAAGATAATTTTCCTAATTACATAGCTTGCTATATTTACCTGACGTTATATTTTCACATTTAGATAATGTACACGGATATTCTAATTTTCTTCGCAATTTTGATTGAGAAATGTATTTAGTGATCACTGATCGCATTTCCCGAACTCCCTAACTAACCTTCGCTAACGTTAGCCATCCATAATAACGTGTGGTTTGCTAGCTAGGTAGCTAATGTTAGCCACAGCTAAATTGCAATCACTGCCGTTAACTTCATTCATATTCTCACCGTTTTGTTAAAGCTGACAACGAACTTATTTTGGAATTGGGCAGCTAAGTTAACTAACAAAATGTGAGATGTACTGTAACGTTCGATAATAAGAATCATATATATTTATCTCGGGAGATTTTTTGGAGCATGATCACTGCTGCTTTCAGTACATTGATTGGATGAAGCTAATGTGAATGAATGAAAAATAAGGCAGCATAAAATGTGTCTGCAGCTTACTTGGTTGTATAGATAGAATTGTACAGTATAATATGTGTGATAACAGTTTATTCTACTGTTACTGTTATTGATACTTTACCAGATTTACCGCATTATCTTCCAATGGGCTGACATAAACATACAAAGATGTTGTTGAAGGATATACCCCGGGACGCCCTGTTGCGACCTCTGACCCGAAACGAGGTGGTGGGGATGGTGGTGCGTCTGACCATATTTGGGGCTGCTACCTATTTCAGTATCAAATGGGTGGTCGAAGCACTGGACCCTACCCACAAGCAGAAGCTTCAAGCAAAGAAAAGGGTAAATGATTGTTTTTTTTTATTGAAATCAAATTCTAGTTAGTTTTTCATAAATATTGAATTATTCCCACTTATGTCAAGTAGTTTGTACCTGAACAAACTTGGTGAGACATAGCTGTTTATTGTGCCACTCTTGCCCTGCCCTGTAGGCAGAGCAGCTGTTGAAACAGATTGGGGTGGAAGGGGTCAAGTTGACAGAATATGAGATGAACATTGCTTCACACCTGGTGGATCCACGCAGCATGAAGGTATTATGACCCTGGATATGTCCTTTGAAAATTGTATTCACTAGATTGCCACCAATTACTAAAATAATGTACATGTGCCTGTAGTGCTCACATAGATGTATCAGTAAATGTCATTCTACCAGTACATTACATTACATTACAGTACTTTTACAGGAATGATTTGTGTGATAGTGTTCCATTGTTTAGCTAAGGGTTGTTTAGCTAAAAGGGTGGTTAGAAGCAGAAGTGTGTAGTAATGCTGTGGTTGGCTCTGTGAAGGTGACCTGGCGGGACATTGCAGGGCTGGATGAAGTCATTACCGAGCTGCAGGACACAGTCATCCTGCCATTCCAGAAACGTCATCTGTTCACTGGCTCCAAGCTCTTTCAGCCTCCAAAAGGTAATGGCATGTGTATGTGTACCTGCTTTTTTCATCACAATAAATGCAATGTTTCTTTACTTTGATAAATCTGTCTTCCTCTCCTCTGCCAGGGGTGCTTTTGTATGGGCCACCAGGCTGTGGAAAAACCCTCATCGCCAAGGCAACTGCCAAGGCCTCCGGGTGCCAGTTCATCAACCTGCAGGCCTCCACATTGACAGACAAGTGGTATGGCGAATCGCAGAAGTTCACTGCCGCTGTCTTTTCGTTGGCTGTTAAGATCCAGCCCTGCATCATCTTCATAGATGAGATTGGTGAGTTCTCCTGGAGTCCTGTTGGTTCCCCAGCTCTTGGTTTAGACGCGGATTCAGTCACTTCCATCTCAGTCCCAAGAGTGTCACATGACCTTATACCTTTTCAGCCAATGAAAATGACCGCTATACTATTGTTTTGAGCCCCTATTAAAAGCCAACTACATTTTCTCTACTTTGCCAATTTTCTTAACCAAAGCCAAAACCCCTTAGGATTTTAGTGGAACCACGTCATATTGGTCTTGGGACTGAAACAGTGTCAGAAAGTGATCTCTGATCCTGAGATGATGTGTACAGTTTGGGCTGGGGAAACCAAAAATGTAAAATATAATCCAGTTTATTATGAATGCTCCAGGGTTTTCTCTCTCCGGCTGTTCTTCGGGTGAATTTGGGTGTTCAGCGTGATTAATGCTCCCACGTGTTGAATAATTCAGGCTTTTGGTTTGAGTCGTGCCGTTTCTCTGTGCCAGACTCGTTCCTGCGAAACCGCTCCAGTATGGACCACGAGGCTACAGCCATGATGAAGGCCCAGTTCATGAGCCTGTGGGATGGTTTGGATACTGGTGAAGACAGCCAGGTACCATGTCCTTCTGTCACCTATAATCCCCACTACACAGTTCTTCCTATGCTGATGTTCTTTGTGTAAAACTAAAATCGTTTAGCACTGAAGCCAGGGAAAATCTTGGCCATTTAACCACATTTCTCTGTTTTAATGTCTTATTGTCTTTGTGTATTCATTTTCAAATCAGTTTAGATTTTTTAATAGGCAGTGGTAAATGCATGATACCGTAGACATTCAGGGAATAGGTCACATTATTGCTTTTATAATGTTGCTGTCATTGAAATGTTTGTGTAGGTGATGGTAATGGGAGCCACAAACAGACCTCAGGATGTGGACCCGGCAATAATGCGAAGGATGCCCACCACTTTTCACGTTCGCCTGCCGGTGAGTCCCTCACGCACAGGCACACGCACACGCGCACACACACACACATCCTGGAATGTCCAGTCACAGCTATGACCCCTCTCATTGCTGCACTTGCCTGGTTTATAAACTATAGGGCACACAGCGCTACAGGAGAGCTAGCACCAGTCGGAGGTGAGGGGAGTCTCACTGATGCCTTTGGGAAGGAGTAATGCAGCAGCCTGCCTAAACTTTCCCTTCCCCTGCTGGGACAAAGACAGTTGTTCCACTGTTTTGGACTCGTCATCCAAGTTCAGTCGAAGTTAAAACAAAAATCCTAAGTGTCAAGGCAGCAAGGTCCTGCCTGTGTTTGTGAGCTTTCTTTCTTACATAAAAACCACTTGAAGTCCTTGGGAAGTGCATGTACTCAGAAACAAATATGTAAATACGTTAATGTAAAAAAAAAATTAAAAAAAAAATCATAAATAAATTAATACCATCTCTGCTACTTTCACTGCCACCGCTGCTTTTATTTGCGTGTAGGGAAGCATAATGAGCATCTGATATATATTTCTGAATTAAAGGGTTTATTGCTTAACGATTGCCTCATAACCTGAATGGTACGCTCATGCTGGGCTCCTCTGGTCATTTTTCCATGTCCTGTTTATAGTCTAGCTAACGATGTGGTGAATGTGCTCTGTGTGCTTTTTTCTCTCATTAACATGGATTATATCCTCAAGCCCTCTCATTGGTGTTATCTGTGCCCTTCCCTCTGTAGATCCAGAAACAGAGACAGGACATCCTGAAGCTGATACTGGCAGGAGAGAATGTAAGTACCTTTTATAGTCTGCCCAAGGCCACTCTATAAACAGACACGTGTTGACTGTTCATTGTTAATTAGAACATTCAGTTAATTGGTGTTCAATTATTTTAATACCTGTACTGGACCGTGCAGTTTTCAGCATTGCTGTTAAATATCAAGGCAAAAGAGCAGCCTTGATCTCGTTATTCGAGTGTGAAGCAACCCGTACCATCTGGGATTGCTGTCTTGCAAATTAAATCCTGGTTTAGTATTCTATTGAAAGAAAATTACTCTCATGCTGAGCGGACTGTTCAATCCCTTAGCGTTACGATGCACCCTTGACTTTGACTAATGAATGTCAAGAATATTGCAGCGGCCACAAAAAAACTTTCTGATTAAATAAAATGATAATGTTGAAGTTCAAGTATTCCAACATTAGGTGTTCCTAAGTCAGGTTGATAGATTCTTTAGCACGTGACGGACAGCTTTTGCATGTTTGTGGCAACTGTAGCTGGTGTCTCCACCTGCTTTTTGTGCTTCAGTCAAGGACCTTATTCATGTTAAACGTGAACTTCACCCTGTCAGTCTCAAACCCAATATGATGTGGCTCCACCCAAATCCTATGGGGAAAGTTGAGAGAATTTTGCGCGGTTTCAATACGGACTCAAAACAATACTATAGCAGTCATTTTGATTGCTTGAAAAGGTATAAGGTTCAGCATATCTCACTCATTTCTAGTATCATATCTCGCTCTTGGGATTTGACGGTAGTTATGCTTGAGTGCCATATGGCACTCTTGTGACTGAAGGGCTTAAAGGTAAATGTTTTCACCCCTGGATCCCTCCACAGCTCAGCAACGCCATCAACCTGAAGGAGATCGCGGAGAAGACGGAGGGCTACTCAGGCAGCGACCTCCGAGAGCTGTGCCGCGATGCGGCCATGTACCGCGTGCGCGACTACGTGCGCAAGCAGCAGATGAAGCAGATAGCGCAGCAGCTGCAGGAGTCCGACGACGACGAGAGGTACAGCCTCAGGAATACGGCCGTAGAGCAGGGCTGCCCAACCCTGTTCCTGGTGATCGACCATCCTGGAGGTTTTCACTCCAACCCTTACAGAGCTCAACATTACATTACAGTTATTTAACTGACACTTTTATCCAAAAGTTGATTGGACTAAGCTGGGGACAGTCTTCACTGGAGCAATGTTAATGGGTTAAGGCCTTTGGATGGATCTTATCGTGGCTACACCGGGGCTTGAACCGCCAACCTTGCAGGTCCCGGTCATGTGCCTTAGCCACTAGGCTACTAATGAAAACCTGCAGGATGGTAGAACTCCAGGAACAGGGTTGGGCAGGTCTGCTCTAGAGTCAGAGTCAGTCATTTTTATAAGAGAGGATGCAAAAACATGAAGGGGCTCCCAGGGTTTATGCGTATACCGTTGAGCTGCATATGAAGGGTCTTACTTCGACTTGTCTCTGTGCTGTGATAAGAAGTGGGAGCTCACATGCTTCACGGTAGAGCGCACATTTCTTTCAGCCTTAAAAGATTGGGCATTCCACATTGGGGAGGGGAAAAAAGCACAATTTTAAAAAGCCCAAATAAAAAAGAGGTGAGATTGAATTTGATTTGATATGATATGTCGTATTTCATTCCCGCTCTCCGGTATGTTTCTGCAGGCCAGTGGATGAGGACCGGTTGAGGCCCGTCACCCAGCTGGACCTGCTGTTCGGCCTGGACAAGATGAACGAGTCCAAGCAGGCGATGGTGTGCCAGAGTCCCCTGAGGGAGGTGCCCCTGGATTAAGCCCCTCCTCAATCTGCCAGGCCCGCCCTCCCCCGCAGCATGGCCCCTGGAACCCGTGGTCAGAGGCCAGTGACATCATGACATCACAGCACAAAGAGAGAAAGCGCAGTTCTTCTGCTTACAAAGAGGCAAGCCATCTACTGTGGGGAAAGTGGGGTAGCTCTGTGTGCGTTTTGTCACTGTAACCACGGAATATGCTGGCATTTGGAAGGAATTGCCACATGTGGATTGCATCCAATGATGGTACAGACCCATGATCTTTTACTTGAAAGGTTTGATAGAATGCCTGTCCAGGTTTGCTGCTGGCAAACATCATTTGATACCTGCAGGAAAGGAACAATTAAGTTCTTTTTTTTTTTTTTTTTTGCCTTTTTTATTTGCATAGTAAGTTTCATTGGAAATTATAATTTTATGAGTAGGCCTATATACACCCAGTGACCAATCATTTGGTATGTATTAGACTTATTGGTCTTCTGCTGCTGTAGCCCATCCATTTTAATGTTCCAGATATGCTATTCTGCAAATGACTGTTGAGTCACTGTCGCCTTCCTGCCAGTCTGGCCGTTCTCCTATGACCTCTTTAACATGTTGTTTTCACCCACAGAAGTTGTTTTTGCACTATTCTCTGTAAACTCCATGATCGTTTGTGAAAATCCCAGGAGATAAGCAGTTTCTGAAATTCTCAAACCACCCCGTCTGGCATTCCTCTGTCAAAGTCGCTTAGATCACATTTCTTCCCCTTTATGATATTTGGTTTGAACAAAACTGAACTTCTTGATCATGTCTGCATGCTTTTATGCACTGTTGCTGCTATATGATTGGCTGATTAGATATTTGCATTAATGAGCTGGTGTACGTACAGGTCTACCCAATAAAGTGGTCACTTAGTGTACCGTATGTACACACACACACACACACACACACACACCGGGACATATATTTCTCAGCACTCATTGCTGCATATCTCGGTAGAGCTTGACAGACATTGGGCTCTTCTCTGAAACACACGGTGTCAGCCTACACTTCTTATCACACCCCCCCAGTTTCCAAGTCAACAGGCGGACTTGTGGGCAACCGATCTACCAGTGGGGATCGCTTGCGAGTGATGAGACACTGCAGTCTTTGCCAATCAAATCTCTCGTATGCCGGGGCGAAACAAGAGCCAGTTTTCTGTCTGCCAGCCATAGTTAGAGTTGGCATGTTGTGGATCTGATACCAGGCCGTGGAGTCCATCCATGCAGGAGAACAAATGTCACCCAGCACCCTAATTTATAGCAGTTTTAAAAATGGTTTTAATTTCTTTGGATATTATCCAATGCTGTCACAGAGTTCATTAAAGGAAAATAAGTATTAAAGTATAGTACTCCCATCAAGTTGAGGTATTTTGCGATTTTCCGTTATCAGCTGATGTCATAAGTGTATTTATGTACTGTACTTTTCCCTCTCAGCTTGGCTGAATCCAGTTCATTTTTGGCAGTCTTTGTAAAATCTTCCCTATTACAGTGATGATTAGTCATGTATTTCTTTTTTGTGTATTCTGTTATTTGGCCGCGATAATGAAAATGATTCAGCCTCTTGGTTTATCCTCATATTTGGTGTCAACATATTTCTGAACTTGCTATATTATTTATATTTTCCACGCAAGAGTGCCATTTCTTGAAACTTCATGCAATGGAAAAAGTTATCCAAGTTTAGGCAAGCCAACAGCGTTCTGAATAAAGCTAGCTCAGTAAATTAGTCTGCGTTTCGTACACAAGTGGTTCCGTGTCAGAAAATGTACCTGAACTGATCCCCACAGTTAATTTCTGAAATGAGTTGCTGCTGCATGTTACATTGGTGTATGGAACCCATCAAACCAATCAGCTGACAAACAGAAAAGTAGCACAATCCTTTCTAGCTGCTGTAGCGAGAGAATTCATTATTTTCTTACTGTAGGCGGTTCTGTTGTGTTGGCTGGATTTTGTGGAAATGCAAAGAGAAATCGCACCATTTTGCCCTCATGACTGGAATATAATTTATTGCATTATGCATTATGCTTGTATTTGACCTAGATCTTGAATTGCGATGCTATGTTGTCTTTTTCCATCCCAGCAATAGGGAAAAGAGGTTTTTCACTGTGCCCGCCCGCTTTCAGGAGCAGTGTTGGTCTATCACAATCCCCACATTTAATTACATTCAACATTGGGGACTAATTAGCAACAAGGACCCTGGACACCTTGAGAAGCTGCTGTTGTAGTCCTCATGGTGTGCAATACTGCACATAATGGCAGGGGCCGTGGTATCTAAGATACTACATGGATATTGATTTGTTGTAGTATCATAATCAAGTTTTCAATTAATAAGCACTATCTGGTAGAAGAGTAATTCTTTTTGAGCTATTTTACAAATATTGCACTTTTAAATTATGTGTACATGTATGTTGTTGTTTTTTTGTTTTTTTTTCTTTGAATTGAATTGAATGTGTCTCCTGTTTCACCTACAATCAGTTACTTGAACTGTGGAGCCAACCCTTCGCACAAACACATCATGAATAGCTGTCTGCATGCGCTGTTGCATTGAAGGCCAAAACTATATGTAACATTACAAGGGAACATTTTATTTTTCACAAATGTCAATCCAGTCTGTGAATGTATTTTTAGTGTGTTTCTTTCAGTGATCAGCCTCTGTTTCATGTGTAATATTTGTACCATGATGTTGTTAGATCTGACAAGGGCATATCATTGATACTGATACTGTAAGTATTTATGTCTATTAGTTCTGTCACAGAAGCTAGTGGTTGATCTTTTACAGGAGTATAAGTGCATTATTCTTTCCGACACTAAGCACAGGTTAATCTTGATGGGGCATTGAGTATGTGGCGTGCAATAACACTACAAATATTGTTTTTTTATGTGGCTACCCTAGTCCTTTGAGAAAATAAAACCAATGGAAAGTATTTGGTTGGAACTTTGCATTTGTAAACCTGCCATTTAAAAGTCACAGAATTTTAAAAGTGTGTTTGACCTGTCCAACTAAACATCTTTACCGTTCATTTTCAAACTGTTATTGACACTTTTCAGATTTATTGCAAGTTTAGTTATGAATTTTAAGGTAAAGGGCAACTGAGGTTTGAAGGAACATCTCTCAATATGCTTTTAATCTGCATAGACCAGAAAGCAATTGTAATTTAGTTAATTGTGGGAGTAGCTTTATTTAGCTGACACTTTTATCCAAAGCAACTTACATTTGATTAGACTAAGCAGGGGGCACATCTGTGCGGATCTTATCATGGCGACACCAGGGCCTTTACCTCAGCCATTGTGGTACAGGCTGCTTTGCTGTTGGCCTTGCTTTCGTCATGCCCAGAACCATATTATAGCTCCATAGAAATTAATGTGTGATCCACAGTTCTTTACCTGCCTGTCTCCATAGAGACTATGAGCCCATGCTGAAACATAGATCCCTCTGAGTGTCATTTTGCCATCTGGAAGGCGGCTGGGCCTGTGTTCGTCACCCTCCGACACACAAGCTGGCTTTGTAGGCGTTAACTGGCCCAGCTTGGCTTCTGTCTATTGGCTGTGCATAATTTTGATGATACTAAATTGGTGTTGTGCTTTTTGCTATGGCTACTTCTTAAGTGCTTCTTTTGAAAAAAAAAAACAAAAAAACACCAGGTGTCACTGTTTCTCTCTGGATGACAAGTGAACCCTGATTCGGTGCATCTTGCCAGTTTTGTGTTGGCTGCTTGATGTGTCCATTTCTACTTTTCAGTTCCATATTTGAAATGCTGCCCATTTAGAGTTGCTTGGTCAGGTGTAAAGTGACATGTTTTAATGTATCTTTTAACTTTAATGTATTTTATTCATCACTCCTTGGTGTCATTCCACAAAGCAGCTCTTTTTACTACAGTCCATGTTCCAGATTTGGGGGCCTTCGGGTTATACTCAGTGCAGTTATCCGGCTAACTCAAATAATCCTGCTTGGTGGATGTCCCCTGCCCTGGTCCTTACTGTTGTTGGGGAATGTGGTTCACTGATGTGCTCACTTCCTTTTTTGGAAAAGAGGAACTGAAAATGGTACATATTCATATTCATCATATTTCTAATTGTATTAATAGGTTTTCAAAAGGCTGTGACCTTTGATTTTGAACACAACCAAGCAGTGCGTTGCAGGATTGCTGGATCTCTGGCTCCAAAGTGTCCCTGTTTAAGGGTCTGACTGTTTGTTTCCAGGTGTGCTTTCATGGCAGCGGTTCCAGGACATGGCCTCACCTGTGGCACTGTCACCACAGAATGAGAAGGAAGTCAATAATGAGATTTCTGTACAGGCCCTCCTATTACGAGAGGTCCACCACTCACGTGCTTTTCTCTTTGGAGACACGGTCATGAGCTGATGGATGATCACCCAATTCCATGGCATGGAATGGTCCATTTTTTTTATCTCCAAAGAAAAAAAGTTCACCCCCCATCCCCAGTCCTTAATTGCAATTCACATTATGTTGTGAAGAGATGCCTGGCTTACCCCAGCTGCTTGCAGAGTATAAAGCTGTATTGAACGCCGCAGATGACCTCCAAACCCAGGGGGAATGCTGTATGTCATTGTGATTTGATTGATTGATGTGCGCATTTAATGTATTTGCATTTAACTGAATGTCAATTGGTAAAATCTCACTCCTGGAACAGCCAAGTGCTCCTTCAAAAAGGGAGACTTTGGATCTGTCTCATATTGCTTTGTTCTATTGTGTTCGTAAACAAAGGCTTTTTACATGCAAATCACTTGAAGAGCGAGCAATTCTGAATGTTTTTTCAAGTTTGAGGTTGCTTCTAAAATTAAACATGTCTTCAATAGTAGACCTTGTGATAAATGTCTTGATCAAACTGTGATTCTCACAGCCTAATGGCTTGAATAGGGGAAATTGGCCATCAGTTGGGCTGTGTTTTTGTCTTCCTGTGATACCTGATTTTTTGGCCACACATTGCCCTGTGCTGATGTTGAAGCTGAACGCTGGTGTGGCATGGGGTGGTGTGTGTGTGTGTGTGTGTGTGCGCGTGTGTGTGTGCGTGTGTGCGTGTGTGCGTGTGTGCGTGTGTGCGTGTGTGCGTGCGTGCGTGCGTGCGCGCGTGTGTGTGTGTGCGTGTGTGTGTGTGTGTGATGTCACAGCTCCACCCTGTGCATTTTGGGTGTGATGGGGGTAATGATGTGGACTCCCATGATCCTGTCTGCCACTCCCCTTTAATTACCTCCAATATGTCTAGTTGGCATATTATCGAGCTTTACAACCCACTGGCATCGCACCAATTTTCAGAGTGCTGCTTTGGGCTTTCCCCTAATTAATGGAGCAGATTCATCTTAGACTTGCAATCATTTTAAGCCCTTGAATATAATTTTAATGGGACTTCAATTACTGTGGCTGTGAGTGCCGCAATATATACTTTTCTTGGATCTGTGCTGAATAGGGTTGCTGACCCTTTTTGGAATGTAATGGTAAATTTGGGAGAGGGTGGACACTTTTATTGTGCACCTCCTGCTTCAGCTCGCTGGTGATAATTAGTTTTATAAACATTTGTTAGTTTAATTCTTGCATGCATGCTTGATCTACAGCTACCAATGTATTGGTGTTGTAGGCGTTAAGGCGTTCATATGTATTCACTCATTGCTGATTGATACAGCTAGCTAGTTAAATTGGACTCATGAAATTGTAGAGCACATTGAAATAAACTGCTGCATGTATCACAATAGATCACTCAGACATTGCAGTGAAAGCTAATATTAGATTAGCTTATTAAAGCATATTCTATTCCTAATCATGAAGACAATATCCAATTTAATTTCCGTATGCTTATGGCTTCCTTGGCTGCTCTTCATGAGGCTGGCAAGATTTACTGTCACACTACTTTTTACAATCTTCTATACAATCTTCTTTAATAAACTTTTTAATTCGCTGACCTTTTTTGCCAGTTAGCTGCCCATTGCTCTCAAATGAAAAGGCTGTTGGTGGCATCCAGTTAAAACAACTGCAGGGTTCTTCTCAGGAGTTTGCCATGGCAAGCTACCTACCACTTTTTAGCTGCTATATATTTATGGACTGGAATGTTACAGTGTACTAACTTGCATCTCTGTATTACAAAGCTATGGAGAGCAGGGTTGATTTCAACTTTTGTGATCTACACCTGAGCTACAAGACACCTTCATAAGTTAAGGGTTATATTTAAAATATATATTATATATTTTTTTAAATATAACCATGTTGAAATGTTTTCCCAAATCTATGTATAGTCATTGCATATAAAGTCTGGTCAGGGACCCCCTGCAGTACCTGAAAGGGCCCACAGGCTCAGGCTGTAGAGCAATTACAACCAATCATCGGGGTGCCACCTGAAAATTAATTTATGGTACAAGCTATTGAAAACTCAGAGCAGTTAGCATCATAAAATAAAAGTTGAGATTGTTTTAGTGGGCTTGGCTTCCCTGAGGACCCAGCCTGTAACCAGCACTGATGGGATCCCTAAAATTGCTTGCTGCATGTGTGAATAAGACAGGATTTGTCTTGGGGTTGTGAATTTTCGGAAATCATGTTTTCTTTTTGTTTACTTTTGTTTGGTTTTTTTTCCCCTGACGGTTTATCAAGGGGCTGTAATCGTTCAGTTGCAGGTGACAGATGCATCCTGTAGTTCTGCAGCCTGTAAATGCAAACGTGTTTAATGTGTTTGATGTGCTGTATAGAGTAGAATTTAATTCTAATGCATTTTTTATTTGATCTGAATCTCATTATGAGCTGAATAGTTTTAGACAGGCAACTGTCGAAATAGAATATTAATGGTAGAATATTGAATCTGTGTTGAGGGATATAAGCATTAATTTATTGCCTGATCCTTTGTGTAATCTGGACCCGCAAGGTTGCGCAAATTCGCTCATCCAGACATTTCCGCAGACCAACAGCTGGAATGGGATTAGGAGCCAGAGCAGTTGCCTTCATTGTGGATTAAGGGTGAATACTATGGCTCACTCAGCCTTTTCGCTCATATCAGTCGTATCTTAAGAGAGAAAGTGTGGGTTCAGTGCCTCTGGATCAGCCCTCTCTCGCACAGTCAAAGCCAGCTTGAAACCATTTGTGGAAGCTGCCTTCCTCAGCATCTTTGGGGAGGCAGTCCTTTTTATGGCTTTGTTTTTAATGGCCATCTTGCCTCCCCACCCCACTGATTTGTGAGAGGAGCCAGGAAGTGTTGTGCCTGAGCACGGAGTGTATAATCTCGCAGAATTACCTTCGCCCGAACCGCGGGAGGCAGACAGGAGGAATTCACCTGAGAACGGATCGCAGACCGAGCTTTATTAACTCTTTTATGGTGCGAGAACGACAACGGTCACAGCTCATTTGCATTCATCTCCAAAATAACCGTCAGACGAAAGCAATATCTGTAAATTCACATCTGACGTGAGAAGCGAACAATAAAAATATCAACACAAGTTATATTGTTTGTGCTCACGCTCTGTTCTATCTGGCGTTCGTAGCCTTTTTCATAAACTTTTCCATGTAAAATTATTCAAATGGATCCATTGCTGTTATGATATAAGAGTTAAGTGTTTGCTCTGTTTTTGGTTTGGCCATATTAACCTTTTTATAATCTAAGTGTTTTATTTTCCTTGTAATGCAACAAAAGCATTTCTCGTGAATTATGCAAGAACTGAAATTTATATTTTTAAGGTTTGTGAATATCAAACAGCTAAATCGGGCCCAGTCGGTTGTTTTTCTTCAGCACTCCACAGCTTGCTACTTGGAACCATAATGAAATCAGAATTATTATCTTTTTTTTGTCCAGAACATACCCATGGCGGTAGAATAAATGCATCAATCTTTCAATGGCATCATACACTTATAAAGGTGCATTATTTGAGGGCTGTCCTCTGAATGAACAAGGTCTGTGGCCTTCCTGTGTGAAACATTGCTTGTTCCCTGCATTGTGCAGAATGAAAAATGCAGAAGTGGAGCTCTCTGTTCTGGTAATTACAGTTGCTGCAGGAGAGAGTACCGTGAAGGAGCTGGTCTGAGCTTTCTGGATAAAACATACTGAAAGTTGTACATTCGATGTCACAGGTTGAACACAGCTGGTGGAAATGAATCTCATTATGCAAACAGGTGAAGTTAGAAATGCCTGACCCAAAAATCTGTGTGGTTGAAAGTTGAAGAATTGGCCTCCATTGGTTGAAATACTGTAACATTTTGAGTTAAAAAGGAACAATTTGAGGTATTAATAAGTGTTATTGTGCAGCAAAGATGTTCTTTGTGCTTGTCTCTTGTATTTTATTACTGTCCTGCTGTACTATCGTCGCCAGGCAGAGATGAAATATCTCTGGTGACATGTGGAACACAGTGTTCATGGCCATAGTCAGGGTGTGGGTGTCCCCAAAGTTTTATTAGTAATGCTTGTGTTGAGATACAAAGCGCAATGTCCTTTCAGGAAACAGGAGATGGGCTAATTATGCAATGAATTTTGCTGTGAAATATGTGCATGTTGAGGTCATGAGTGGGTCATGTTTCCTAATCTTTTCCCTATCTCCAAGAAATGCCAGGAAGAGCACATGACTCACTTTGCATTACTCCTGTAAAAGTGCAACATACATTTTTTTTATTAAATACATTTAAATACACTCTGCTGAACTTCCTGTTCTCCTAGCTACCACCAAGAAGATTAACTTGAGAGGAATCAATCACCTACGTCCATGTCCACTAATGAATTGCTCATCCACCATTTGACTTAAACCAATTATTTTTGAGCATGACATCATTGCCCATATTGTCTTTGGTTTTGTGATTGTCAGTACTTTAGCCTTACTGGATAAAGCAAGGTAATTGCTATGTGTTGTAAAGTGATTTTACATTGTGTGGAATAGACTTATAAGGGCATTCAATTGTGCAATATCCCCAACTGATGGTGATGGTTTAAAACTGATGGTGAAAGAATATGTTCCCAGTATTAGACGTGGACATATTAAAATGATGTATTCAAGATCTGGTTTCATGAAAGGAGAAATTACAAATTCATGTTATGCTCTGGCTAAGATAAGAATTAATTTACTTGAGGTCTGAACAAAGAATTTGAAAGGACAGAAGCAAAATGGTGGCCACAAACATTGTGTATTGTTCAAGTGATATCCGGTGTGCATTCACATTCTAGCACTACCCTTCCAGTTTTGCAGGTCATTGTCTTCCTTGTTAGGCATTTTAGTGTCATGGCCTTGATGCTTATTATAGATTTTTTAAATGCGTTCGATTTTCATGTCCTGTGGATGATGAGGTGAGGAAGATCTGAAGAAGTAGTCTTTAAATAGCTAAATCTGACGGGGATCAATAAAATCTCATTTGTTCCTCCTTTAATTTCCTCACAGATGTATATACTTTATGTTCACAAAGACAATATACCTGTCACCATGACTGCTGTTTGACCTCTGAGATATATGGAAAAATACAACATGAATTTTGTTCAAGCCTGACATTTGTGACCTGCTATATTAGTATTCATCATATAGGCCTAGGCAGTAAGAAGAAAAGGAGGGAGACATTGTTCAGGCAAAGACACTTGTCTTTTCTCAGTGAAACAGACTTTATATGGATACTTAATATACAAAAATCTAGCCTGACTATGTCCTTCTACCCAGCAGAAAATGAGTGTGACACAAAGCATTAACAATAGGTAGACATGTCACTTTAGCCAAACCTTTAAAAGAAAGCATTTAAAGAAATGAATAAATAACAAGGAGGAAGTCCATTCAGCACAATTACAACTAATCTTATAGTCACAGTTCTCACAATTGGCTTGACAATTAGCCTAGTGAGTGGTTGACAGGCAATTGGATTTTAGCGGCCATTTCTATTTTATAGATGTCATTTTGGGGTCCGCAGTCAACTGAGAGAAAATCACAATTAAATTCTTGCCACTACCTCTAGAATCTTAAAAGTGAGTATTTCCTTTTTCCTCAGCACATCCCATGTACACTATAAATCACTATTAAAGAATAGTGTCAACATTTTTGTGGGAAAATAAATCAACAATTGATGCTTCCATCTTCAACTGGTTGCATGACCAAGGCAAACTACATAAACAGAAAATGGCCTGCTTACAGAAAGAATATGCAGTATTTCACTGCAATTTGTTTTTATTGCTGCATATTGCTATGCAATTTAGTCCTCCATTCTGAGTTCACATGGGTGTATTTTTTGGCAAGGGTGTTCAACACATTGTCTGAACCGTGTGTTTTTGGTGGGTGGTTTTATACATAGAAGCATGGTAATGCTGAATTGTTTTGACTTCACCCCTCTTTGAAAGTTGTTGCAGTACTTTACATTCTGATGTAAACGGTCCAATAGCCTCCAGACCTCATGTGATGACCCGTGTAGGCCCCTGCCTCTCTTCTGACAGTCATTTGGTTCATGCCTGTCCCGTGCCTGGCATCTAGTTTTGCTGCTAGGCTCAGAGTGAATTGAACACACAGCTAATCCCATAGTGAGAGCCAGGGCAGCA
Organism: Conger conger; assembly: GCF_963514075.1. NCBI lineage: Eukaryota > Metazoa > Chordata > Actinopteri > Anguilliformes > Congridae > Conger > Conger conger. The sequence goes on from NC_083770.1 coordinate 27,393,830, forward strand.
ATCATGAAGAGAGTAAATGTTTCTGGAATTCACTTGTGAAATGGTGGTCTGTTCAGAGCTGCAGTGAGCAGCCAATTCATATGCCAATGTAGATAGCCTTGTGCAAATTGTAATGACGTTATGTTTAATGACATGGTAGGATGACTTATTCCCCCTACAGCACAGTTCTAACTATTGTAGTCTAATTTTTTGGTTTGTTCCTAGGAATTTATTCAGGAATCACATCTGTGTTCACAAATTGTGTTTGTCCACCAAGTCCACCAAGTCCACCATGCTGATCTTGAGTCGTGCTACTTGCTATATTATCCATCCAATAAGTGATATTGTGTTCGAGACCCTCCTGTATTCTGCACTCCAGCATGATACTATAAAAATAAAGCTTCTTTAGATTATTACCTTACTATTTCTGGTGTATTTGTGTTTGTGGTGGAACTTGACCTCAAAAAAAAAAGAATCCTTGGTGGCTTGCTGGGTCCCAGGCGACGGAACATGACCTTTTTTGGGGGTATTTTTCTTTGTACATACTTTAACCACTCACAAACAGCTTCTTCATCAGACAAAAAAAAAATAACAGTTTGCTATTGATCTGTAATTCAGGTCAGAACAAAGGTAGGCCCAGGTGGGGGCAGCCATTCATGGCAGTGGCTTGCGTTGCCCTCTGTCTGCAGCCGCAGTAATTACTGTCGAGTCTGAATGTGCGCATGAACAGAGAATGGGAGCCGGCGTGCCAAATGCAAAGGTTGAGGCTCATGGTGAGATGTGTGGGTGTTGGGAGTGACTCAGTGCAGCAGGGATCTTTGGATGAAAGCAGGCCCCCCTACAAGGTTTCCAGGCTGTGAAAGGGGCTCCGATGCAAATGTGTTTCTTTTCTGCCCATTGGCTTCACGTCTCTCTCCCTGGAAGATGGCTGTGGATTCATGTGCTAGTTATTATTATTTTTATTTTTATTATTTGGGAGGTTTTAAGCAAACAATTACCCCAGAGAGAAGCAATGCTGCTTTTACATTCTGTATTGCACTCCACGATGAATGCATTGCTGTAGTCTGTTATTACTTTGATGTTGAGGGTGGACATGGTGCACCATTCTGGACATTTCCATTGCTGGCGTTGTTTACTGCTTCTCCTCTGGTGTTATGGTTGTAGTATTGCACTTTAGCTGTACTATTACAAATACATTTGTGGAAAAAGAAGAAGTGACATGCACTATATTAGAGGTATAATATCATTCATTTTGTTAAAGTTTTTTGAAGCCTATCTTCAGCAGCAATCATTTGACTGTTGGGAGTATGATGGAGGATAAGACTCAAAACCCAACACTAAGCAAGCGAGATCCATCACTACGCAAACAAGACCCAACACTAAGCAGGCAAGATCCAACACTAAGCAAACAAGACGCAACACGAAGCAAGCAAGATCCATCACTAAGCAAACAAGACCCAACACTAACAAGCACGATCCATCACTACACAAACAAGACCCAACACTAAGCAAGCAAGACCCATCACAAAGTGAATAAGACCCAACGCTAAGCAGGCAAGACCCAACACTAAGCTTTTTTATTGGGTTCATGGCATTTGACATGATTGTGTGGTTTAAATGATTAGAAGTAGTCTGAGTATGAAAGCCAGCTTCATAAACAGCAGAGTTCATTATAAAGTTGACCTATAATGCACAAGGAAAAATGTCAAATATTTCCCCTCTAACTTTGATTCCAACTTACAATGTCAGTGTTATTAATTTCCTTGGCATTCAACTATATATTCGGCAACCTGTCACACTGCTACTGAAAATGATTAACTCTGAAATTTATTGGAACCTGGTGAAGGTACTTTGATTATGCTTTCCAGTCCAGTCTTAATCGAAATTCAGTTAACACAGAAATGTAAATCAACAGTATTATTTATGAAAAAAAGATTTTTTAGGTTTAGCACATCATAAGTGCTATGTTATTTTAGTTGTCTTAATACAGGGAAAATCCAATACAATACAATATAATATATAATAATACAATATATAATATAATATAAATACAAGTGAAAGTCCTTAATTGGTGAAAGAATCCACCACACACTTGTTCTCAAGGCTGTAATGCATAAAGGCCACAAAGTCAGGCTCATAATCCATCCATCCATCCATTATCTTAACCCGCTTATCCTGAACAGGGTCGCAGGGGGGCTGGAGCCTATCCCAGCATACATTGGGCGAAAGGCAGGAATACACCCTGGACAGGTCGCCAGTCCAAGGTTCATAATAATAATAATAATTATATTGTAGATTGGCAGCACGGATGGTGCAGTGGGTAGCACTGCCGCCTCACAGCAAGGAGGTCCTGGGTTCTAATCCCCGTCGGCCGGGGCCTCTCTGTGTCGAGTTTGCATGTTCTCCCCGTGTCTGCGTGGGTTTCCTCTGGGTACTCCGGTTTCCTCCCACAGTCCAAAGACATGCAGGTTAGGCTGATTGGAGAGTCTAAATTGCCCATAGGTATGAGTGTGTAAGTGAATGGTGTGTGTGCCCTGCGATGGACTGGTGACCTGTCCAGGGTGTATTCCTGCCTTTCGCCCAATGTATGTTCAGGATATCCCTGTTCAGGATAAGCGGGTTCAGATAAAACTATGTAGATATAAAGATAAATACACTGAAGTTAGTAGGCAGGGTTGAGGTTGGAGGAGGAGACATATCTGATAACGCAGCAAGGATGAACATTTTTGCATAGTATGCCTTTACATTACATTACATTACATTACATTAATGGCATTTGGCAGACGCTCTTACAACAAAGTGCATACCCATAACCAGGGACAAGTGCGCTGAAAGACCCTAGAGGGAAGTACAATTTCAACTGCTACCTGTACAACAAAGATAAGGACCAGGGCCTATTTGAATTTTTATTTTTATTTATTTGTTTACAAACCAATAAACAAACAAACAACAACGCAAAAGTGACCAAACTTAACTATCCAAACACTGCTTACCTAGCCAACTAAAAATACCGATACACAAAGTACTTCAATGCGGAAAGAAGTGTATTTAGCTCAGTGTGAATGTAGCCAATGTATCTGTCCTGTACAGCAGGGATCCCTTTTGTCTGCTCGTTTTTGATGTGTTCCTGCACTTAAGTGCTTCATTTAAGTCAATGATTGGCTAAAGAGTCAACATACCTTGGTTTCCAAGGCCTGAATTGGCCGATGATGGAAAGAAAATCGCGAAAACCAGCAGATACTGCAGCCCTGTAGGACTGAAGTTTGGGTCCCTTGCTGTACAGACTCCAATTATTTTTATGGCTTCTATTGGCCATCTATTTATGGCTTCTACCTTCTGTGGAGTGTGTAAATGATCATTGTCAGACTGCTTCTTCCAAGTTCTGCGAAAAAGCAGGAGTAATTGCATTCCTAGCATATATGGAAGTCATTAAAAAGCATCAATATAGCAGTTTACATTTTATAAATCAGAGAACAAAACATCTTATATGAACAATGTGTACTGACCTATGTTGCATTGTGACAATCCCATTGTTTGGTTTTATTTCTTGTGTATGTATTTTAGTGTAGGTTCACATATTTTCCTGGGCTCTACTCTCTTACTGGCAGTCTTACTCATTTTATAAAAAAAAAAATACATACTGAGATACAGTAATGAATGTCCAAACCATGAATGAATTGCTTGTGTATTTTATTAATATTGATTTTATACAATAATGCATCATTTGGTTGAATGCTAGATACCACAGGTTTTTGCCTGCAGAGCACTTGAATTATTGAACGTGTGGAAGGAATAAATAAGAGAATGTGATAACGTGAAGAAAAAGTTTTGTTCTACTGTCTGTACTGTTCAGAACCCTTCATGCTTTCAACCTATAACAGTAGTAAGGATAGTCGAAGAGTCAGAGAGAGCTTGATTGCTTGGTTCTTTTGAAGGGTTCCTCCTGTGAGAAGACACTGAGTGACCTATCAACTTTACAGGAGGCTCTGGAAACACTGCATTCTGAAATGCTGGGGGATAAAGACTCGGTCCTAAGCTTCTTTGCATCCAGATACATACAGTAGTTATGACCCAGTTGCTTCTTAATCCATTACCATTGGTTGGTTGAGCGGCACATCTCTTCTTGTTCCTCCATCACAAAAAAAAGATGGCATGAATTCACTGTTCAGCAGCTCAGGACAAAAAATGAACTGCTCCCTCAGAACTGTGTCTTTGTATCTGCTGCCCGTTGAAATGACAGGAGTGTTGCAGCTTTGGAATGCTAAATCTGCTGCGGTTTGCGGTTTATTTGCTTGTGCATATCTTTAAAGAGGAAATGGAAGCTCCACTCCACTTCATAGCATCTTCTGTCTGGCAGATTTGATTACACTCATTATATCATCGTATCTTTTGATGACAATTTCACAGAAACATTTATGTTGCCAATATTTATGATGAATACGCTTCTGCAGTGTTTTCCAAAAAAATGGAAATGCATATGCAGTTTATGCAGTAAAATGTCCAGTGTTAATTCAGTACATATGCAGTTTATGCAGTAAAATGTCCAGTGTTAATTCAGTACATATGCAGTTTATGCAGTAAAATGTCCAGTGTTAATTCAGTACATATGCAGTTCATGCAGTAAAATGTCCAGTGTTAATTCAGTACATATGCAGTTTATGCAGTAAAATGTCCAGTGTTATTTCAGTATATTTCAGTACATATACAGTTTATTCAGTAAAATGTCCTGTGTTAATTCATACATAGTACTCTGCGATAGTTTATTTAACACTGAACATTTTACTGTGTACTCACTTTGATTAATATGTGGCCACTGGTAGATTCAGCTGCAGGGCATGCTGCAAGCAAATTGGCCCGATGTTATACTGCATGTATTTTTTGCTCATTATTCCACCATATGGACTAATGAGCAGATAGTACTGCTTTATGTGAGATATGCAGCCGATGTGATGACACAAGTTACAGTAGGCGAGAACTAAAGTCACTACATTCATAACAGGACATTCACTACCCACCTGCATACATAATCCATACCTCCACACAGGCAGAAAAATATAATTGCAGTTTTGAGATTGTGATGTCCATAATTGAATTATTATATTATATATATATTGAATGATATATTGGATGTTAAAAATGTATTTTACCCTCCTGAAGTAATTTGTTGTGGTTATAACATTCCAAGAAGGGGTCAATGTCTCAAATCTGCATTTCTAGTTCCCTTGATGGATTTAGACAGGTACACAAATAAAAAAACACTGTGGCCAGAACACATTAAACACCAAAAATTGGGGTCTCTAAAACTGATGAAACTGTCCCACAAGGAGGGCTCAGAACTTGGTCAAAAATAATAGCTGTCAGAGACTAAACAGCTTTCCTGTATCATGGAAAATAGATCTGGGTTCCCAAATGACCTCCTTCCTCCTTTCCCGAATGAAAAGAAATGAATAAATAAGTAAACGAATGGAATATGAATTGCCACCTGAAAGGCAGAACACAACCCATTACCCAGAGGGCCACACTGCATTTAGGCTTTTATTGTGACGACTCTCCTCCATTTGCTTTGAAGTCTGCAAGTGGAAAGGCATGGGATGAGTGCTGGAATCTAAGCTGCTGCCAGTGAAAATGACACTTTGATTACGTGCTGCTAAGTTGTAGTGGAAACACAGATGGTCTGCCTAATGATATTGTTTCCACTATCCAGTATATATTAAGCAAGGGCATGGGCACTTATCAGCACCCCTGTGCTTTGCTGTTGCTTGCAGCCATCTGCTGTGGAGTTAGGACATTGGGCGTGCAATGTAGTTGCATTATAGGCACACTGTCTTAAACATGGTTATAGCACCCTCCCTCCAAAACAATGGCACTTTATTTGGCTAAGGTCCCACGTTCTGGGCCAAGTTTAGTTTCTTGGTACTTTTCATACTTATTTAATTCTTTTTAATTTCATTCGGGGCCTGCTTTCTCTTTGCTAATGACAAGGGTATTGTGCTAGTTTGGGTGGCAAAGTGTTTGGCTTACCGTTGAGTGTCCTGGCGTTCCAAGATGTTAAAAAGTACAGTTTGTACAGTTTAAGTCGATTTCAATATAAAAGATTGTTTTCCATTTCAAGATCATTTTATAAAGCACCGTTAAAAACATATTTACAACTGTTTTTAAATGCTTCACTTGATGTAGTGTATTGTATGCCTGTTTATCCCCAGGGTCTGACATGATTGTTTCAAAGGAATGTTATTCGTTGAAGTTGAGAACACTTTAAACAGCAGTGCATCTCACTCTGGTGATTGATTTATTTTCATTCCTCAAATGCAGTTTTTTTTCTTTCCAAACTGCTCCACTTGAAATGTAACACAGACTTTGGGAAAACAATGGTGTTTAAAGTTTTCAGAGAGGAAATCCGTATTCGTGTGTCTGTCTCTCAGCATTAGATTATTGATCTTGCGGCATTGAACCAAACCCCTTTGTGCCGCCAAACCCTTCAATGGTTGAATCTTTAGAGGCTTCTTATTTGTACTTCATGCCTTTGAAGGTGAACAGCCCGAGAATACAGATGTTATCGCAGACAAAGATGTAAATCCAGCCACAGGCATCCATGTCTCTCCAGGGCTTTTTCAAAAGCTGGTGGACTGAAGCTGACATCTAAAAAAGAAAAGTAAACTAAACTCTTTGCCCTGACTTGAGCAGTACATTAAAATCATTGGTTGTGGTTCAGATCTCTTATAATAGGCTACCACTAGGAGTTATGCCCCCGGAATCTTTCCACCCCAGCTTGACTTGAGTTCCCTCTGTCACCAGCATATGGTGCGTTTCTTCAGTCTTCAGTTTTCTTTTAAAAAGTTGTTCAGTTGCATTACTATATCATACGACCCAGCTAATGCAAAAATGTTGTCACAAAGTTGTGTGTTTGCTGGGAAGATTTCTTAATTAATACAATTAAAGTGTATATGCAGGCTTAAAGCTGGGGTAGGCTAGTTTTTGGTAATATTTTGTTAAATTCTCTTCATATTCTGACAGCTAGCAATAAACCAACTGCTCTGGGGGGAAAATCCTATATCTGTGACTGTCCCAGGACAGATTTTCAGGGACTTCTGTTTTTCATCACTCCCTGTAGCTAACATCCAATGAGGGCAGCTCTCAGCCAGGAGGTGGGCTTACCTGCCTATCACAATTGTCCCCGAGAGGCTGACTGGAGAGGAGGGGGTGGGTTTTTCACCGCTGTATACATTCAAAATCTTTCTTCTTCTGCCCAGATTCTGCTCATGCCCAAAGATCACCTACCCCAGCTTAAATAAACCAAGTAATTTACTGCATGTGGATGACACAATATCATTGACAGAAGCAGTTAAGGTTGGGCAATAAACCATAATTATATAGTTTATTTATTTATTTTTATTTATTTATTTTAAATTTGGATGGCAATAACAATCACACCGATAATTAAGTGGTAGTGTTGTATGCAATAGGAGGTTGATACATCACGATGGTAACAGAACCGCCTATTGTCCTGAGTGGGCTGTTCAGGGGAACAGGCTTTGCGGTTAATCGGACCATGTCAGGTCAGGAGGGCCGTGTCGCGGATCAGAACCGATGTGCTCTGACAGTCCCCAGGCACAGACGGACAGAAACTGTGACAGGTGCAGACAGGTACCTGGAAACATGCACTAACCCAGCTGCGCAATGTCATGTAATTGCCACCTTTATTTCCCCTCCATAAAAAGCTACTGTCCTGCTGTGACAACTTCTGAAACCTGTTTCTGGGAAACCTGCAATCGCTTTTGCAGAGCTGCGCTTAGCTGTGCATGGCCTTATTCTGTTCTTCAATGTGTTTTTCCACACTTTCAGGAATATCAATGCTGTTTTTTTCACTCCCAGTGGACACATTCTTACTTAAAATAGGCTTCCAGAACCCAATATTCATCATTGCATATATAGATATTTTAGCAATTTGAAGATTTGATATTCATGTCTTGCTTTGATTCAAATGGCAAAGAATGCTTTCCTAAAAATTAGCAGAAAACAGCCAGTTGGTTCATCTTGCAATGTTTCATCCATCAGCGTGAACGTGAGAAGCTAACAGATGCCTTTGGTGCTATTTTGGTTTTTTAGATTGTGTGAACATTGTGGCTTTTTAACAAAAATGGCTTTGTAGTAACATATTTTGGCCCGTTTCATTGCTTTAGCGTCATGTGTCAGATTTAAGAAGCCAATTGCCTCTCCTATTATGTGCTGCCAGCTGCTGCTGCTTCCCACTCTGCACTCCACCAGCTGAACTGCCATTTTGTGTGAGGAGTAACCTTCCTGCATGGTTTCTGCTGTGCAAAATACCGTCACCCGATTGGGTGGAGGAGTCTCATTTAGTGCAGCGAGGCAGGTAAATTACACTAACAGGAGCCTCTCCTCCATTGGCAAATATGTTGCTAATGGTACACCACCTTGTTGGGCATCTGGCCCCGGGCTGCGAAGGAATTGGCAGGATATGATAGTGGGAAGCATCATGCGGTGAAAAACAGCATTTTAACAGGACATTTTAACCTGGTGGACCCCTGAACTGTATCTGCATTACCTGTGGATCTGTCCATATAGAGAGAACAATTAACAGGGTAACCCATCCAGGTGATTGAAAGATAAGTGATTCTGTGCAGCACACAACAAACCCCATGTTCTTGTGATGATAAAAGCCAGGTGCCAGCAGGCAATGTTTAATTTCAGTGGCCTAGGGAGAGGGATTGGATGTTCACTGCGCGTTAGGTCACCTGTCTATGTAAAGGGACGATGCCCACCCGGAAACTTGTGCCAACCTGGGCAGTCATGGGGAAGGTACAAAGTGACAGTGCTAATTATGACATTGTGCCATAAGCGATAATTATTTGAGTTCCAGCAGCCATGTCACTGTATAAAACCATTTGTCAGTGCAGGGAAAACTAAGCTTTCACCCGGAAGACAGTGGTCTACTTCAGAAGTTCATGTCCAGAACACTGGAGGAGTGGGCTGCTTTGTAAAGTGACAGGAAAGGCAGGAATGACACAAAACTGAAAGAGACCCATGTTGGGTAAAACTATGATTCAGTCTAAATTGGTGGTACTCTGCACAACCTGCATGATTAGCACTCTTTACAGGTGGGCAGTGAACAACCTACAAAAGCTACCTTCTTGCACTCCTTACAGTATGCAAGTGTTTCAAGGTTTTCGCCTTTTGAAGTCCTTTCAAAGGAAAGCCATGCTTCTTTATTCATATAAATTCTCCATTATTCCATTTAGTGTCCAGACTTGCTGTTGGTTTCTACCGGGAATAGCCAAGTAATGGCAGTCACAGTCTAAACAAGCTGTTTTTATTGCTGTGTTGCCTGTGGGTGAAGACTATACCCGAGGCTGTTTCATGGCTATTCACAGCTACAGTACGAATGCTGGCATTGCAGCGCACAGCAATAAACTGAAACTGAGAATTAGGACTTAGGGACTCCACCTCCCCCCTCCGCTTCCACAATTGAGTTTATCTATGCCTTAAGATGTTTTCCTAACCAGGTCCAACAAGGTCCTCTGTGCATAACATCAATGTTGCATGTACTCATTAGCCACAAAAACGCTATGACACTGTTTTCCTGTTCCCTGGACAAATAGGAACCTTACGGCTTTCATTAAAGCTCATGTTTTTGGAGCCTGAGTTTAGACTGAGGCAGGCTTTCTTTTTTCAGGGGGTGGGGGTGGTCCAGTCATGGCCCAGCTCATCACAGTGATAAAGATAACAGGACAGGCACATCATTCATTCATGACTGTCCTTATGAAGATTTATGACCATGCACTCAATATTTCATATGCTACACACCCATGATGAAAATAAAATAGTTGCAGGGGGGAAAGGGACAACAGTCACTTTGCAGCTTTGCATCCAAGCTGTGTGTTGAAGATGATTTACTTTTTCACAATATCCTGAATGGGACCTCTTGTTGCAGCCATATTGAACTTATGATGTTTAATTAAATCCTGACATTTAAACAATTCCTCAGAGTTCTGCTCTTGTTTTTGGATTGTCTTGCTTCATCTTCATATCCCTGAATAAAAGTTTTATAACTTATTGTATAAGCCTTAGATTTCCTGAGAATAGGAAGCAATTCTTAAAAAAAATGAATGGATGTGAATATGTCATTTATTAATAAATCAGATTAATCATCAAATGCTTTAAATGTCAACCAGTTTTTGAGTTGACATTTTAGCAGGTATTTAAAAATTTTAAATGTAGATTTTAAAACATGTCAAATTCATAATCAAATAGCCACATTTCCGCAGTGCTCTCAGGCTGTCAAATGCTATTTAACAAAATGCAAGTTTTTTTCTATATGTATATTTGTAAAAAAAAAAAAGGCTGTGTGCATCATTTCAAATGGTACGATTCGCAGCTAAAATTCACTGCACGCATTGTGGCTTTGCCTCTGCCCAGATGAGAGGCTGCCTTCCACAGCTGCTGTGTCCTCACCCGCAGGGCAGTTAACAAACCTTCATCAACTTCAGAAAATGCTCTTTGCCAGCAAGATGTCTGTTCCAGCAGCGCAGTGTGCCCAGAGGGCAGAGACCCCGATCTCTCAGAGCATGGTCCCCTGCAGCGAGGCCCATGATGTGAAGAGCTGCCCTGCTTTGTGGGAAAGGGCCGGTTATTCGCTGGCTCGTATGTCAGGTCCCTGCATCAACTGTAATCTAAAAATGAATTGTGCTGTCATCGCAAGTGGGTGTACATGAATACCAACTGTGCCTTGCAGACATGTGGTTGTCCGTTGAAGCATGGCTTGTAATACGCGTGGCTTTTAATATTTACAGGCAGGGATTTGATCAGCATGTACTGGGGGGTTGTGGATGATGTCTGAGGATAGGGGATGGGGAGAAGGGATACTGGAAATGCCAGCTCGGAAGGATCACCAGTGAGAATCCATGCATGGCTGTTTAGAGAGCACTTCTCACACAGTTCTTCCCCACAGAGGAGTCTTTACTGTAAATAATTAATTAATGTTTCATCAACTAGGGAAGAAAGTTTTAAAAAGGCAGATCAAATGCACGACTGCAAAATAATTTGGTTAAAGAATTTGGTGGATGTGGCTTGGTGAATTCATCAATTGAAGTGAATTAATAAAAAAATTTAAAAAAACATACAGCCCTAACTTCTTCTCAAAGAATACTCATTTACGTCTTCAGAGAAGACTTAACTGCTCTCAGATGAATGGTTAATGTCAGTTGAAAGCACACTGCTGACACTCAAAGAGAATGGAGAGGCTGTTGTGGCTAAGCTTCTGAGGTGCAGCAGTGTTTGGGTCAATTCAGGATTTTACAATTTTAAAAAATCTCCAAGGTACAGAATCTGAATTTAAATTTTGATGAGTATGTCTTCTTCTGCTTCCAAAAACATCATCCAACTATCACATATCGCAAACAATGATAATGCCATTTCAATAAGCCTGTTTTAAGTAATGCATTTTTGGAAATGTATTTTAAACATTTAACAAATTTCCCTTCATTATCATACATACTGTACAGGTTTACAGTGTCTTTAAGTATCGCCAAGCTGCTGTGCTTTGAAAGGAATTTTATTTTAATGGTGTGTGTTAGGCAAAATGTTTCAGTAATGTTTTAGACAGTTGTTGTCACAGTAAATTAACTCCTGGAGATTTATTGAATTAGAATTAGAATTAAATTAAATGTATTTCCCTTCACCATTTTCAATTCAAATGAAAGGATTAAAATGGCATTTTTCAGCAATTCCCAATTCACTTGAGAAGTGACCCCAACACGTAACGAATGTGGCTTTAATATGCTCTCTTTAATATCCATCTAAACATTCTCCCACGTTAACTATCCTGCTTCAGTAGTCCTCATTACAGGACTTTGTTAGCTTTAACAAATTCACATTTGCTTCCTATCTGTAGCTGGTTGGAATATTGCCATTGGCCAAAGGCTGCAATTGTGGGAGGGATGTTGTTTTTTTTCAGGTCACACAGGATAAATTGGATTACTGTAGAAACCGGCATGTGGCATGTCAGAGTGGTATTTATAGCTGTCGCTTGAAGGACTTTTGCAAATGTAATTCGCAGCTATTGCTGCATCAGTTAGAGATTACGGAAACATTGGTGGGGATGCAAATATCATGGGCTCCTCCAGGTTTATCATCAGGCTGTATGGTGTGAGGCTCTGCAGAGGGCCAGTACACTGTCCAAAGAAAGGTTATGTCATCAGCAATCTGTGCCAGCTTCTTCTCAGGCTGAACTACGACATTCCATAATGATATTACAGAGAGTAATAACGTTGAGCAGGCATGATACCTTGTTCCTATTGTGTTAGGACTGTGAACCAGCAGAAGGCATAATTGAGGACATTCAAAAGTTGTTCCAGGTTGTTTCTGACTTAAAGGTTCAGCTTTAATCATTGATTATCTAAATTCGTTTACAAAATTGAAAATAGGCAGGAGATCGCTCCACCTCCGACTTGGCTGTGTATGACGGAGAGACCTGTGGGCTGGTACAAGCCTAGCCATCTGCCACTGTCTGTCTCTCACACACACACACACACACACACACACATATACGCACGCACACGCACAAACGCACACACACACACTTATTCACCTGCACTCTCCTGCACACAGACTGTTTCTCTTTCCCCTGCTGGGAAAACGCTGTTTAAAGCATGCCTGTGCTCCTTTTTGTGGAATAATGTATTATATTGCTCTCCTTGTCGATCTGTAAACTGTTGTTTACCTAGTTGATGCAGTTCAGAGGGGACACTGGGAGTGGACTGAGGAAAAACAGGCCACTCCTGTTCACTGTCTTCCTCACCATTCCAATATACTGCTGTTCCTCACTGCTTCTAAAAGCACTTCTCTGACTCTGCTTTAAAAAATATTCAGGAGGTATAAAGAAGACTTTGTACAAGCCCACTTGCTGCTGTTCTTCGCAGAAGAAATGCTCTTACCTTCTGCCATATACAGGCAATATGTGAATAGAAGTACAGTATCAGTATGAGCTTTTGATATGATACGATGGCTTCTCCCTCAAACAGGGGCAGCCCCAGAGATTTTGGGCCCCATGGAAATCACACTGGGTCACATCACCCAGGCTCCCCTATACCTGCAGAATTACAGCACTTCTGTGAGGGCGCCTGTCAGTCAGTACCTTTGGAATTGTTCTAACCATAGATATTTATGCATTTCTTTGTGCTACCAGTGTGTGTGCTTGTGTTTACATGTGCATGTATGTGCACCCAAGTAATAGCATAAACAATTTTTATGAAAATAAATAAATAAATCCAGAGCCTCAGAGTAGATTTTTATGCCAATGGTATATTTCTAAAAATCGAGGTAGAAAAAAGCACACATTGCTCAGCTGTTTTTGAGTAAAAAGATGACAACAAACTGCAATATGGGTGTGTCAGAACTATCACGCAGAAACAGGATGCAGGTCCAGCTTGTCAGGGCAAAGCCAGGAGCCGAAGTTACACAAAAGATACAAAGAGTTAAAACTCTGCCAGCACTGACAGGTTCTTCTGTTACACTCTGATAAGTTCCTGTGTCAACAATTGTTTCAACTGTCAAACGCAATTGATTTTATTGTTGTACTCATAACTTCCTGCCTCCCAACCTTATAGCATCAATAAAAGTGTCTGCCTATCAGGTTATGGTTGTGGACTGTTTCGACAGCAGTCATTATGATCCTACTGAAATGAATGAAACGAGGATCTAAAATAGCCTGACATTAAAATTCTAGTCGCTTCAAAGACATTACAGAAGAAAATTCACTGTAGAATTTCTGCTTTGTTGAGACTTCAAAAATCTATTTGTATTTGCTCAGTGGAACAATGCACTGTATAAAGCAAGTGGAGCATAAAACCATGTCAATTTGTGCAAAACAAACTCAACTTCACTTCACAAACATTTTCTATTTCCCTTTGATAGTGTCTTACGAAATGTGGGTTTCATGCAGACCCCACTGAACGATATGCAAGATGTCCCGTAACTGGCTGATAAAGTGGATGTTTTGTCTACGGACATGATATGATACTGAACAATTCGTCAAACATTGTCACTTGCCACTATGTTCCTTGACCTGTCTGATTATTCCTTTATCCTCTGAAATTGATGTGACGGTGAACAGCATATGGTTCTACCTGACAAAGCACATCACAGACCAGGTCCAATATGTGGAGGTTGACAGAGTAAAATGAGTTGGATGCCTCCCCAAATTTTTGATTGCAGCTCAGGTTTTAATTTGTCCATATAACAACTGTCCTCTGTCATTACACATACTATCTAGACAGTTTATCAGACTATTCCTCCTGGGAGACTGCGCAATATCAGTTCATCCCTTGTTTGCAAAGACTTTAACAGGTAATACTTACAAAAGCCTCCAATCAGTATTTGCCTATTAGAGTCCTCCTTGGTACTCCAACCTCATGAACATAATGGCACCCAAGGTGACATACCTGCAAATGCAGGGAAGACAACCCACGGATATTGGCCACTAATTACATTGGCTGAAAACAGCATGTCTAAGCAAGTCTCTTACAATCCCTCATAGCTTTCTCAAGAGAAGATGAAAAGAACAGTAGGAGGGAAAATAAGTTCTGTTACTCCACTCAGTGCTTGACATCAGAGAGGCCAGGTGCAGTTCACTCTGGAAATTCCCACATCTATCATCCTGGGACAATACTTCCAGGAGCCTTTGGAGGTATTCCTTCCAAACCTTCCCCCAATTTCCTTATATAGTGCTCTCACATTTTGAGGGCCTCGTGCACGCCCACGGCAGACAGCCGGCGGTTGATGTTGCGGTAGCGGCAACGCAGCAGGTCCTTGTACGTGGAGCGCAGGTCACGGTTGAAGAAGGCATAGATGAAGGGGTTCATGAGGGAGTTGGCATATCCCAGCCACAGTAAAGTGCGCTCCAGCCAAATGGGCACACAGCTGCACTCCACCCCGCAGATGAAGGGCCGGGCGGTTGAGAGGATGAAGAAGGGGAACCAGCAGATGGAGAAAACTCCCACGATCACCCCTAACGTGGTGGCCGCCTTCTGCTCCCGCTTGAAGATGGAGATGTTGCGGCGCTCGTGGCTCAGCAGCCGGGACAGGGCGGCGCACTCCTCCGCCATGCCCGGGGGCTTCAGGCCCTGCATCTTCAGCGTCTCGCTGGCCACCGTCTCCAGCCGCTCCCGCCGCGGGAAGTCGCTGAAGCGGTGTTTGGCGCCGCTCTTGCGGGCAGCCCGAAAGATCTTGTAGTACATGATGAGCATGACAGCCATGGGGATGTAGAAGGCTACGGCGGTGGAGTAGATGGTGTAGCCGAAGTCCTGGCTGATCAGGCACAGCCCAGCCGTGTTGACATTCTTGGCCCAGCCGCAGAAAGGGGGCAGGGTGATGGAGGCGGACGCCAACCACACGCCCAGAATCATTTTGGCCATCAGCTGCCCATTCTGTCGCGCTGGGTAGGTCAGGGGTCGCGTGATACCCAGGTATCTGTGGGGAAAATGTCAGTGACAAGACAGGTCAAACAGGAACAGCCAACAGACTGTTTATCTCTGAAATCTAGAACACTGTTCCACTTCAACTGTCTAGTCATTCATTAACTCGGGGATAACCTCATCAGGATTTTACTCAATAAGACAAAATGTTGCCAATGAGGTAAGTCAGACTCATTTCAAGATTTGTCAATGGGGTAAGAAAATTTCACTTGTCAAACAAAAAACAGTAACTTAAAACAAGCTAAAATTTTCTTCTTCAGAGAAAAAGATACGATCTTAAGTCTTATTACGAGACTAAAATGCTTGTTACTTTAAGACAGTAATTCTTTGCATTGTAGAAACTACAGTCCCATTTTATGTCTTGAGTATCCCAATAGTAGACCTAATCCTGTCCCAAAATGTTTTTGAACAAAGATCCAGCTTCATTCATATATTATGGTTATTGGGATGACTCAACCACGAAAAGAATCAAGATACTTTGGGGAAAACCCATCAGTACGATGCTTCCTGGAATACCCTCAGTGGCTGTGAAAAAAAAGGAATGATTGGATCTCTGTTTGGTTAATGAGGTAATTGTTGTCATCTAATAAAACACAGTATGTCTTCATTGCCTTGCTTGTAATTAAGAAAAGGGCCCAAATAAAATGCATTGGTAATCAAAAGACAGAAAAAAGCATTTTGCTTTAATTACGCATCTTTATCTTTTGATACTAGATAGGTATTGGTATACCAGATTATATATTTCATGACATTATACTTCAATGTAACTGGGATTGTTTTCTTGCTGCTCCTTATGGGGATTTCTCTTTGTATCAGGAGTATTTTACATAAGTGAAAGGGAAATCCCTCCATGAATAACAGTTGTTTTTAAACCCCTGCATCACATGACTCTCTTTCTGCTTCTATATTTCCAATTCAGTTCAAGAAATGCTTATCTGAGAAATCCTTATCCAAGGTCTATGCATCCCATTGTAACAGGTTACTGTTTACAAACATAACCCAAGGTAAATACCTAATCAAAATCAAATCTCCAAATTGAACCAAATGGAGTGATAAGGGAATAGAACCATAAACAATTTGAAAACAATTCCTAGTTCAAAGCTAACTCCAAGATGGATTAAAGACTATACAAATATTAAAGATGAGTAACAAAGTAAGAAATCATACACTCACAAATTTAGACTTAGTACTTCTGATTAACTGATTAATTCATTCATTCAGAGAGATAACTCCTCCAAGGCCAAACTCAACTTAACATATGACTTAGCTTAGTAGACATACTTTCTAATTACTAATGAACTTACTAAACAATAAGTCCAACCAGTAGTGAAATTTTAAGTCAAAGACTACCACATCACTACCACATTACAATGTCAACTGCAGTATTTAGACCTCCATTCGTTTCATTCACTCTAAAATGTAAGGTTCACCTGGCTATACTGTTGTAAGGTGTGGCCACAATGAGCCTTCATAATCTAAATATTCTGTGCTCTGGAGTTCCATCAGAGATATAATAAAATGAAGCCAGAAAACCTTTATTTGTGTATATATAAGGTCTTTAGCATGTCTTTAGTTCTCTTTGATGAATGTGGAGTGAAGGAAAGAATCAAGAGCTGATGATCAGACTATGGATAAAATGCCACGTCGTAATTATGAAAAATTGCATGGACCATGACAAAATAATGATATATTAAATTATGCTGTCCCTCTCTTGTCACAATCGAGAAATAAGTTGTCCTGCAGTCTTAAGAGATAGACAGGTATTTTTATGCCGAAGGTGATAGCATTTTCTGAAATTAAAGTAAAGGTTTTAAATTAAAACCTAGGGGGACCTAGTTTAATTTCAGAGCTATCTTTCTCCTGGAGAGAACCTTTTCTGTTAGTGTATGCTGGAGCTACTGTACAGTTCTTCCCATTACTTCTTGTCTGTTGACAAAGCAGAATAAAGCAGACTCTTACTTTGGAAAGCATACAACCCAGTGTGCCTGTAGCTTCCCTTTCAAGAACATACTCAGTATTTTACATTTACATATTCTTAAACATTTAAAGAGCTGCAGGTTGGACTGTGTGTGTTTGGATGAGGGCGATGGAGATGAATTGGAATGTCCTGCCATCTCCAAAACAAACCAATCCAATAAAGCAAGCTGTCCAACTTTTTCAATTAATTCTTTTTTCATCTGTAAAATTGTGGAATTTAATTAAAAAACTCAGGCAGATGATAACCAAGTCTACCTGCCTGGGACTACATCTCCTCTATTCTCCTAGGGCCTCAAACTAGGCTGCAGAGGGTGGGTGGTACTTTATCTCACAAGAAAGAATGACCACCGGTTCCTCATGGACTGCAGGAAACATTAAATTCTCCAACGTCTTCTTAAAGCAGCATTTGAACAAGGCTGCTCACTGTTATAGAATATGAACAGTGTGTGTATCTTGATTGGCAGGTGTGCTGGGCTGTCTGTCACCATAGTTGATATTATTGTTGTCATTGCGTTGGTTAGTAAACCATATCCACATTTCTTACTGGTCCCCTGTTTCTGCAACATCGCTGATGCCTATTGGACCCATAGCCTCAGGAGCCACACTAAGGATGGGAATGCCTTATAGCGTAGACCGGCATCCGCATATTAGCATACAGAAATTGTCTCAAAACTTTCCATGGCCTCTCTACGTAATAAATGTATCTGTTCACATGTCATTTCGTGGCCTACCTCAACCCCTCCCATGACCCGTGGTTGCATTATAGCATACACTGAATGATGTTAATATTGCATTCTGTGGGCCAGCTGTGTTACTATACTATAAGAGGCATCATGTTATATTTACGTGCCACTGCACTCACATCACACCGATTAGTATTCATGTTCATATCATCAGCTGATGCTTTGCAGTGTGTGGAAACCTGCATTGTAAGGGCTCATAAGTTGAGACTTGTATGTCACTTTAACCAAATTCATGTGCACATGTGCTCTGTGATGGAATAGCTGTTTTCAGGTTTCATAATGTCCTTATTTTGTCCATTATTGTGGATAATGCAATGATTGTACAAGCAACAAATAACAAGCATACATTTTTCAAAATATGTTATACATTTAAAACTTTTTAATTTATTAAATTATTCCTGTGTTATACATTGTTTTTGTTCTTCAGTTTGTCGATGTTCCTACATCTCAGATGCAGGAGGATATGGTAATTAGATTAAAGTAATTAGGTATTGTGTGCAGTTTCATAATTGTCTCAATGAATATCCCCAAATCACATTATGTAATGCAGTATAGTACATGAAGAAAAAAACACACATCTTTTGTGACTGATTGAAGACTCAGTTCAATCGTCCTCTGCTTCAGAAGAACAATAAGACCGTGGGTGAGATTCACAGACACTGATTAAGTCTAGCCCTAGAGCAAATTCCATTTTGAATGGAGATTTGCCATACAAAACCCAGTTTAGTCCAGGACTAAGCTTAATCTGCATCTGTGAAACCTGTCCAGTGTCTACTTCACTTACTGTAAGCTGCTAAATAACGTTTGAATATGTCTTCCCGATGTGTGCTTAGGTACAGAACAAACTTTGTACTTTCATCCCCTGTGACAACACTGGCATGTATACACACTGAGTATATGCATTTTCACAGACGAGTCTACTAGGCAAGCATATGGGCTTCTGAGTTTACATTAAAGGGTCAAAGGCCAATCACAACTCACAGCTCCAGATATGAAGGTATGTGGTGAGCTGAAGGACGCGGGATAAAACATTCCTTATCTCTAATATTATAACACTGGGGTGCAATAAAGAGGCACAGGTTCCTCAACCAACATGGCACCAACACTGCCTTCCTTGTTTCTCCTACTCATCTGCCATTTGTAAATCCGACCTCCAACATGCTTGGAAACCATGAGGTGAAAAGGTATGCCTGAGCTCAAATTAAAATTCCTGGATACCGAGAGACGTGACGTGTAACCATTGCACTGCAGTTTGTGGGTCAATTGGTTCAACAGGAACAAACCAACTGTAACCCTACTGCTGTATGTAAATTTAGGACCCTGGGTGAGAGTACTCCCTTATTAGCTTTTTTTATTTTTTTATTCAACATTTCAAAATTACTGGGTCTTATAACCTCATTGCTGTTACACGTATCGTTGTATCTCAAATGCCACCTAAACATATATCTCTAATTATTCTACCCTGTCCCTGCTTATTTCAGTGTACTATACACCCATGTTCTGGATTTCTACATATGCAGCTGGTTTACATTTTAGTTTACATTTTGCTTGAAGAAGAATTCAGTGCACATTGCAGTGGTTTGACAATCAACTCCTGTGTTCTGATATGATTATGTTTGTGTATCGCATGCCCTCCATGAGCTTTCGCCTTCAAATAATCTTCTAAATTGATGTTTGTAACGTATTTCCTCAAAGCAGAAATGAGGAGGAAATGGCAGAACTGTGGACGTGTATAATGATTTATTTCACTGTTGTTGGTGTCTGTTCTTTTTTCTTCTGAACCAGACTGATATAATGCCTCATTTGTGACCTTAATTTTGACAATAGGTCACAGTTGTCATGGTGACTGAAATGGTTAGGCTCCTTATTTTCCTACTTCTCATTTCCTCTCATCAGACAACAGGAGTAACAGCAGACCTTACAGACACTCGTATGCGCCTTGTTGCAAGACAGCATCCAAGTTCCCCGATTAGTGGCCATTTTATGCCATTTTAGAATAGGCGGAAGGAAAAGGGCAACATGAAGTAATCTGGGGCTTTTAAAAAGCCATTTGGAAAACTCAGACCTGGGGCTTTTAAAAATCCATTTAGAAATACCAGATCTGAAATAAAGGTGGCATTTGACAAGGTGACAGGGAAAGTGCTGGCTTTGCTTAAAGTCAGTACTTTCTTCTCGTTCGTTAATGAACGTAACCTTGTTCCGCTGGCCAAAAAAACTTTTTTGCAGGGGAAAAGGAATATGACAAGACGACAGTAGCAGTTTTGGTCTGTCTCTATCACAAAATCAGATCATAACACCGTAGTATAGAAATAAAAATATCACACGAGGCACTTTTAGTTTCGGAAATGCTCCTCAGACCAGCAGACAGGATTTTGAGTGATTTGTGTTTATTTTATGGTAATAAAATCATACGAAACCACGTGTGGTGGCCCTGTGAAGCCACTGGGTCAGCCTTATGTATTATTCATTACACCTTTCTAAACTACAAGAGCCTGCCAAAAAAAGCCTGTTCTTTTATTGAACATCATGATATGTCTCTTATGGTGCGTCATCTTATAAAAACTGAAAAGCAACCCTGGAGGTTTTAGAAACTCAATTTTACTGAACCTCTTTAGTTTCCATGCACTTGCTTTTATCCAGAAGCACTAAAAAAAGTGTTGCCCATGGCCTACAAAAAAATAAACCTCTCTGAAATTTTTCTGGTAAATAAGGATTCATTTTTATCAACAGGTGCGTTTTATTGCAGTGCAACAGAAAGTTATTACATTGGCTAGACACTTCCCTGGGAGTAAAACGTGCATCAACAGCTTGGCTTGTCAGTACGGGTCTATTGAAACACCCATACCAATATTCAACCTTTACTCAAATATGAAATCAGCCCTGGGATGTGTTTACATTAATGATAAAATTATGTGTCTGCATGAATTATGGCACTATTTGGAAAGGTTAGAAAAGGTCAGTGAGTGTGTCTGAGGAGAGTTCCTGGAAGCAGTGGGAGCACGCAGGTTTTTAACCTTCTGCATAAAGAGTGAGAAATCTGCATTACTGACGGGCGTAGAAGGGGAAGCTTTGCACACACCTCTACATTAAATCAAGCCCCATATTCATGTCATCAAGTACTTGTTATTCATATTGTTTTGGGGATTTTCTGTCATTTAAATGGTTTTTAATGGTATAATGGCCTTTACCCCTGTGTTCATAGCAGCGCTGATTTGACAAACACAAACAGAAATGTCCTATTTGTCTACATGCCACTATTTGCAATGAGAATAACACCCATCACAGGTACTAGAGGTAAATTAAGCTGATATCACACGAGAATCCAGGCATAGTGGTGTTTCATTGTAATTACTCTATTCTGTATTTGTCCAACAAACCGATTCAGTTATATAATCAATCACAAGTGAATAAAAAGGTGCATGCATGTTCTTGCAACATGCTAATATAAGCTGGTGGAGAGCCCCCCTATTTTTCAGATTTGGTGATTTGGCTGAATTTGAAAGATGCTAATTGGAAGTATACAGATCTACGTGGAATG
This sequence comes from Conger conger, assembly GCF_963514075.1. Taxonomy (NCBI): domain Eukaryota; kingdom Metazoa; phylum Chordata; class Actinopteri; order Anguilliformes; family Congridae; genus Conger; species Conger conger. Next base: position 27,415,555 of record NC_083770.1, read on the forward strand.
TTTTCTTGTTGGAAACTTTAGTTCAGTGCAGAAACCCATTTATCACACAATTTTTTTACACCTACGTGAGACGGCAGAAGTCAGGCCAAAATTTTAGTGCCAAGTATTGAAGGTTTCTCTGGGAATTAGAATGTAGACTGGGATCTCAGATGTATTCTACCAGTGTAATATGTACAATATGTTTTAAAAGGTTGTTGAAAGATCAGTGTGAAACTGAAGTTTTATATTCCACCTCTCAAATGATATATTCAAATATAAACCAGAGATCATTACTTTCAGTACGAGGCCAGGATTTACTACGCAACCCTTCTCAATGGGCATTATATCTTGCTACTTAGATAGAATCTTCTTAATCCTCAACTAAGTCTTAAAAAGTGTGACTTTCAGTTTGGGTCAGTTGTCTTACTTTCACATGCCTTTAATATATTAATGTTTTAGGAAAGCTAAACTCTGGAGGTTTATCAAACACATGAAATATTTATTAAATACATAATTATCCTTTGCCAGAAGAATGTGATGCAATATTTGTACAAGAATAGCAAAGATCAGCAAAAGGACCTTGTTATGGTGTAACTTATGGCTACTGACTTTTGGTGCATGTGCGTCAAATGGCTTCTGGCTTCCATGAGTCTGAGTAATAGCTTTAGATCCAGCACAAACATCCTGGTCTGCTATGTTTACAGGTACAGATTTACTCGGCTTTAACGCCTTGTCTCTCTCTCTGTCAAATTAGTCTTTTTTAACATGTGACTTTCTGGCACTTGTGTATACTTTTATATTGTACTTCCTCCCCTGTCCTACAAGTAGCTATCCTCCAAAGCTCTTTTACTGACTCCTCTCAGCCAGGGCCAGAACGCAGGGCTACTCTCAGGGTGCGGACTGTCATCAATCAACAATGTCCAAACACCCTGCCTGCTTCAGTTGAAACAGGCCAATCCTTCAGCCTCAAACAGCATATCAGTGTAGACTTTAACCACCTGTTTTGAGATTGACGGTACAAACTGTTCCAGATGAAATGTATACATGCATTGAAATTCCATGTTTGCATTTTGAGCTTGCAGCTCTTGGAATCCTACATATATGTATCTATGCACAATTTTCACCTCTACCAGTTGTGCCAATTGCTGCTCCAGTCTTGCCAATTACCAGGAATCCTGTACCCTTGTCCTTGGCTTCCTGGTTATCAGTTCCAGATTTAATGTAATTTTTTTATGTAATGTGATTTGTAAGCATGCAAATCGGTGTGGAGCCAATGTCAACAGTTGGTCCATTCGTTCCAGCTCAGTGACTCTCCAATTATGAAAGTCACTACAATGTCTAGAAAGGGGTCTTCATCTCCTAGAAACTTGGAGATAATCCTCCCTCATAGCCTGTTGGTTTATACCATGCAGAACATGAAAATGTATCCAGACATCCTCCAAATGATCTGCCTCTGTGAAAGTGACATTAATGCCATTTAAAGTGACTTTCCCTTTGGGAAATATGTGTGTCCCTTTGCCTTTTATGCAACAGCAGTCTCTACCTCTGAAACAGGCTTTTCATCTGGTTTCTTTCACTCTTTCTAATGAGTTTTCTAATGAGAAAAAATAACAAAAACAACTGTGGCTTTCAGCCCAGGAACAGAAGTGGTTAAGAAGTGGTAATTATCCTTGTTTCATTTAACAAAGGTCCAAAATGTCAGAAAGGGTCTTACTGTATGAATTAAAACCATGAAGTGAAAATATTTCTATGAGTAAAACCCTAAATATAGATTGATATGTTTTTGCCAAACCATTGTTATGTGAAGTGTTGTTCACAGAACCCAGTTCAGCAGCAGCCAGGCCTCCTGAGTGAACAGGTAGATTTCTTATTTAGAATGGGATTAAGCAGATGAGTGGTGCAATAACTGCAAAACTATACAGCATCTGGGTTTAGTTGACAGAGCTTTAGAAGTCATTCTGTGTGATAGCATTTCAAAATGACATGCTGTATTGATTCAACTCAACATAAAATCCTGCTGTCTCATATTTGCACTCAAAATTCACACATCAGCACATCAACTTTGAAGAAAATGTTTTTGAATCTCAAATGCAGGTTTCTCCTCCTTTTCCAGCTCTTAGATAATTGGGATCCCTATATATCCCATACCACAAAACTACTTTGCTCACTGTAGTTGATTGCGTGGTGGAACAGAAGTATTGCGCGAAGAATTATGAAAAAATGTGGGAAAAGATGGCCAGTCAAACTGCAGCAGCGATCTACCAATTAAGTGCTGAATCTCCCCCAGGAGGCAAAACGCTCCAGCCAATTCTGCACGCCTGAAGTTTAAAAATGAAAGGCTTACTTTGATTGCTGATGCCCTGTCCAAGTACGAAGTCACCTCCTCACCTTTCCGTGCGGTTAAATTGAGGTTTGACGGTAGATGCTTGGGCATGATGACAAATGACGTTTCCACAAGGGCCCTGTCACAGCACCCATTTATGTGTGCTTTTCTATCATCTCTCCATTAATTACACAGGACTGGAGACTCATCCAAGGGTACACTAATTGGCGATTAAAAGATACATCTCAGACATTCAGCACAGAGCCATGACAGATCTGTGCCGGAAGGGCTAAACTGGAGGGTTTTCCTTTCTCTGTTCCATCTTCAGCATTAATCTGATTCTATTCAGTGACAGAACATCTCCGTCTCTCAAAGTCTCTCGTGGGGACAGATCTGTGGCCTTGGCAGGAAGTTGACCACTTTGATAAATAAATTATTTGTTCTTTTTAATATTTAGGAAGTTTTTGAAAACACATTTCTCTGGACATATTAATTCCTAGATTTTATAAATCTGTGCCTATACTGCAGGCTGGTAATGGAGCAGAGGATTGTGGGATTGTGATGTTCATCTTTTTCTGGTTAATGGATTAGTGGTGCTCAGCTTGGAATAGAGGAAAGGGATGTGATGGCTTTGTGGAGAACAGGCTCTGTACCCAGAGATGCTGCTATTGAGACCCTGTGTGAATAAAAACTTTAGAGAATACAAACTAGAACAGAGCAGCACTTCTCATAGCTGGGACTTGTGGTCAATGTACAGGGGCAATGCTGACATTTTGTCAGACATTCTGTCATATGACAGAACTGGCGGGTAAGAAAGGGATAGAAGAGTAAGCTAGCACATTATCATGCGTCACAGATCAAAATCAGGAAGACGGGCTCATTTAAAGCCACAGGGCTGTGAAAAAACATTTTACCAACAGAGCGCATCCACTGCATGCCATGCCTCTAAAGCAAAAATATAAACGCATACGATGACCTAATTTTCCTTTGAACATTCTAAAGGCCTGTATCTCAATTCTGAACTATGCTATTTTGCCTCGATTTCCCCATTTTTAGCATGGAGACAGAATGCAACTATAAAAGAAAGTATTCCTTTCCCCTTCTCACCACTGAATTATTCATTTCTGGCTTTTTAAATATTTACTCTTTGAAACAGCACCCTTAGTGGGATTACACTGTCCCCTACGAAAACCAAATTTTTTTAAGAAAGTAATTTGACGAACTGAGAAGGGACCATACTAATGCAGCAGCAATGCAAAGGAAGCCCGTAAATTCATGCAAAAGACGAGTTTAATAGTTTGGACTGCATTGGCAGGTCTTGTACATTTCTGTGTGTCTCTTTCATCTTTCACTCTGGATTTGCATGTTTCATGAATAAGGCATTCAGGCTCCCAGGACAGCAATGAGAAGGGACTTTTTGGCTGCCTTGTCACTTGGTGGAGATACGAAACGGAGGCTCTCCAGCATCCCACTGAGAGGGTGACATTTAAAGAGCTGTAATCCCCAGTCACAGAGCAGTGGATACTCCACTACACTGGTGTATTAGCCTTGATTAGCGGTGCCGCGGGGCTTGCTGTTAAAGCTGAGACAACACGGGCGCACTGATGCACTGGGATTAACTCACAGCAGTGGTCCGTGCATCAGCACTAATGCCTTATGGCCTTATGGACCGGCAGACAAAGTCTTCAGGATTATCTTCTCCCATGCTGATCTCCACAGGAGCAAGGTTGTGCTCTCAAAAGGTCTTATGACCCCATACTGACGTCTGATCTCACCTGTGCACCATTATGATCTCCCAACAGCAAAACAAAAACAGAGAATATCTCCCTCTCCCACCTGTAGTCACTTTCAACACATCTTCCCCTTGATTGCATGCAGACTTCTCCCAAAATGAAGAATAACAGCCCAACCATCATGTTCCTCCATATCGTTACTCTCTCTCCCATCTCTCTCTCTCTATCTCTTTCACCTCTGTCTCACTCTCTCACCTCTGTCTCTCTCTCTCTCTCCCTAGGATAGCTGATCATCACATCAATTACAGGCTATTTTAAATCCTCTCATATATGGCACTGTGGAATACATATTGCTTTTCCATTTAAGTATACTGTTATGCTCAGTATAATGCAATCCCCTGCAAGATCATTAAAAGCATTAACCATGGGGCAAGAATGATACCCAACAATGCTAAAAACTGAAGGTGAGGCCACTGCACTGACTCGCAGAGGGAGGCTGCTGTACCTTCTAAGACCTGACCATGATAAGCATGTGCACATTCCAGGCTTACATTGCCATTTCTTAAAAAAAAAGTTTCCAAGCTACAGAGTGGAAAAATGGGTTCTTCTCTGAGCCTCAGCAGACAAGCAGCAGACCATCTCTGAATCATTTACTGAACTGCAAAATGGGATCATTGGGCAGGAGTGGAGAGTCGGTTAGGCTTGGAGACGGAGAGGAGTGCTGGGAAGCTGGGAGGGGCATGATTCCCTTAAACATGAAACCGGACAGCGAGAGGGGAGATGCTGAGTGCACGCTCTTCTCAGAAGGGGAATAATTAGCAATGGCTCACTGAGTCTGATAGGATCATTCATGACAACCTCGAGACGACCACAGGCAAGGGAATGCCTGCATGAGTGAATAATCATTACAAGGACATCCATCTCTATGTGTTCAGCATCTCTTCTCTTCGCTGCATGTCCTCAGTCTTCGGTGATGGTCAAACACCTCTGCACACCGCCTGGTCTTGTGGCTGTCCTCTGTAGAAGGCAGTAGGTTTCACACCGTGCTTGTGCTTGTACCACGTTCGCTCGGGGATCAGCTTGGATGGAATTATTTTCTAATCATACCTCGGGTGGGCAGAGCAGAGCTGGCAGTTTAAATGCTGCTGGGAGATTAGCCTCTCTTTCCTGTCCATTTCCGCTTAGTTGCCCAGTTCGCATATTGAATATAATTACATATTTCAGAACACTTATGGTGTGCAAAAATGTGTAGTACTGACATAGTAATTATACACCATAAATGTGTTGTACTGATATGTAATTATACACATTTATTGTGTGCAAGAGAATACCACAGTGATTATGCTGTGAATCATATTTAACAGAAATTGGTGTTATAGACCAGCGGTCCCCAACCACCAGGCTGCGGACCGGGACCGGTCCGTGGGTCATTTGCTACCGGTCCGCACAGAAAGAATAAATAACTTATTTTATTTCCTATCAGTTATTTTTATTTTATTTCTTTATTGTTTTATTTCCTTATTTTATTGATCAGTCTGAAAGATGTTTTATTTCGGAAAAATTATCTTCCAATTACATCCGTTTTGCCTAAGTGCTTTACGCATGTCAAGACTTGTCAAGGCTTGTCTCGGTACACGTGATACCCCCAAAATTAAACCCACAAGCTAGCTAACATGAGTAAAAAACAAACGTCTTTGGATAGCTTCTTTGCAAAGGGGAAAAGGCCCAACGAGGAGACAGAAGAAGAGCCTACGACTACCAAGAAAAAGAAAGCTGCATTTAACAGACAATACCAGGAGTCCTACTTAAAATACGGGTTCATCGCGACTGGTGATTCTCACGGTGAAGCTGGGTTTTCTGCAGTGACAGCAACCAAAACAAAATTACGTAGTAGACTAGACATAAAGAACACACTTCGGGTGTCACTGTCTCCGATTACCCCTCGATGGGACCTTCTCGTTGCAAAGAAACAAGCTCAGGGCTCCCACTGATTCAGCGTTATGGTGAGTTGTATTTTTTATGCACTTTATATTTGTTTTTATGCCGGTCGTACCATTTTATTTCGTTGTATTTATCCCCCACCCCTTGAAGGCCGGACCGTGAAAATATTGTCTTTCATGAAACCGGTCCGTAGCACAAAAAAGGTTTTGGACTGCTGTTATAGACGACTCAATATCACCATAGAGATATAACCCCTGTAAACCTCTAGTATCTTCAGTGAGCCTGCTAGTCAGCATATCGACATATTGGTTCTTTAAACTCCAGCTAAAAGGAACTGAAACCGAAGCAATGAACAATACAATTAGGTTAGGTTAGTTTCACTTTTGAGAAGTAGGAGTTAAATCCTGTTTTTACTTTGATAGAGATCTTGCTGCTTGATCATTTACTACTAAGGCATTTTCTGGCCCACATAAATGTCAATGCTGATGCATTTGATACATTTTATACAGTTATGGTTGAGTCCTTTACAACCTCTGAACCTGCTACAGCAAATTACCCTATCATCAGAACCCTCTTAAACTCTCACAAAAAAATTGCAATTCTTAGGAAATTATCATATGAAATGCGAACACTCAATATTTAGTATCAAGTTTTCTTAGTGGAGTTTTTAATGAGTACAGACATAAAGAGTGTGGCAAATCTTCTGTTAATATTTTAACAATTTATCTGTACTCACAGTGACTTGGAGCAGCTATGTGCAGTTTAATAATAACCCTCACAATGAAACCAAATATTGAAATCTGTCTTCAGAAAGGCAATATAAAGTAACAAAATATTAAAATGTTCTGTCAATGCTTTGAGAATAGTTCCAGGAACAGTTTACTCTGACATATAAAGTTTGCCATAACCCAGATTTGTGTCTGATGTATGTAAAAATAAAATTATACAGAATGACCACCTGTGTATCTCACAGGATGTCAAAAATAGCAAAGCTACTCTAGGCAAAATGTTAACAGCAACATTCTGTAAACTCAGTAAACTCAGTAAGCACTTTATTAAGTATTTATCATACTTATTCTTTTAGACTTTTTAAGTCTTCTGCTGCTGTAGCCTATCCACTTAAGAGGATTGGTGTGTAGTTATTTGCATTACTGTCACCTTCCTGTCAGCTTTGACCAGTCTCGCTCTTCTTCTCTGACCTCTCTCATTAACAAGGCATTTCTGCCCACAGAACTGCTGCTCATTGGATGTTTTTTGTTTTTCGCACCATTCCCTGCCAGTTCTAGAGAAATCTAGAAATCCCAGGAGATCAGCAGTTTCTGAGATACTCAAACCACCCTGCCTGGTACTAACATTCATTCCATGATTAAAGTCACTTATATCACATTTTTCCCCATTCTGATGGTTGATGTGAACATTAACTGAAGCTCTTTACCCATATCTGCATGATTTTATGCATTGCAGTGCTGCCACACAATTGGCTGATTAGATAATCACATGTATAAGTAGGTATACAAGTGTTCCTAATAAAGTGCTCACTGAGTGTATATAGAGAAAGCAATAAAAGGCCTGTCAAGCATACCAGCTATTTTAAACGACCATCCATCAGCAAGTTTAAGCCCCACAAGTCTCTCGGTCACATGGGCCTTAACATTTTTTCGTTTTCCTTTCAAGTAGCTATGACACAACCTGAAACAAGCATTGGTGTTTCCATGTCAAAATAGCATGCAGCTATGTTTGCAGTTGCATGAAGCTGATATAAGTAGATACGAGAAGGTTTTGCATCTCTGCAGTAATGCCATCATCACAAAGTAGTTAGGAAAACCTTTCCTATGTAGCTGCATTGGGAACATTTGTATGATAAATGGTAACAAACTGAATAAGTAAATGGTAAAGTTTCAAGTGAAACTTATTGCTTTTCAACTTTTATACTAAAGAACTACACTCACCAAATAGACTTTTATGATTTAAAAAGATACAGCATGCATAATAGTAAGATTAATATGATATATTGAGGAACATATATTGTAGGCTAGGAAAGATAGAAATTCAATGTGGAAAAGAAAAGATGAACAGTCCAGAACAGTAAGTATATAACATGGCTACATTAAAGTATGGTTAAAGAGAATACATTAGTGATCAGGGATCAATATTGTAATCATGCAATGACAACTATATAAATGCCAACCACAATGGTATAGTAATAATTATGCGGTTTTGTATTTAGTTGAAACAAGATACATATTATAAATGGTACATACTGCTAACTTGGTATCATTTAAACATCTTTATTTGCCATTCAGTGGATATACAGGTTTCATTTAGAGGGATTCTGACAATGGAGTGTGCTTAAATGGTAAATGGTTGGCATTTATATAGCATCTTTATCCAAAGCGCTGTACAATTGATGCTTCTCATTCACCCATTCATACACACACTCACAGACCGACGGCGATTGGCTGCCATGCAAGGCACCGACCAGCTCGTCAGGAGCCTTCGGGGTTAGGTGTCTTGCTCAGGGACACTTCGACACAGCCCGGGCGGGGATCGAACCGGCAACCCTCCGACTGCCAGACGACTGCTCTTACTGCCTGAGCCTGAATATCTTCATACTTATAAATGAGCAAAATCTAATTTTATAAACTCCTAATAGTAATAAAAATTAATTGCCATTGCCATACATTTGTGAAACTTTTGTATGAGGACGCTTGGATAATAAAAACATTATTAGGCTACTATGTTCACTTTTAGACTGCATTTTCAATTGACGTGCCACATAAAAATTACACTGAACTGGCTGTATGGAAATGGAGGCGGCTGTTTTTTTGGTCATAATTGTTTACCCAGTTAGGCATCAGTCAATGCTACTTTTTGGCCAGCTACTTATTTCCAGTCGGGGAGTTTAGTAGGATTCAATTCATGATGGCATTGCTATGAATAACATTGTCTTAGTAACATAAAATCACTGATTCCAAAATAAATGCCGGACAAACCAGAAAATGTGTATGTATTAGGGCCTCCCTTGATTCTTATGTTAAAGCTGCTCATTTTTATATTCTACAGCACAGCTGGAATATTAGTACATGTGTGTAGCCTATGTCCACATGCAATCGAATAATAGGATTTGGCACGATGAAACTCTAAATCATTACAAATCTAAAATCTGGCTGTACCGCGACTAAATTGCATATCCTGCAATAACAAGAACGTGTATTTCCTGACAAACAACGCGAAAGTACATACATTCGAATGCAATGCAATTCCGTGTGATACAAAACCTCTAAGTTTAAGAAATATTGCAGCAAAAACTCAAGAACGTTTATACGCCAATGGTTATACATTTCGCCTTGACCATGGTTATGCCTCCATCCTCACTTCTTTGCATCTGATACGCAGAGCGCAGCGTGAGCGCGCAACGCTACAGTTCCCCATCGACATGAAAAAGTGGGAAATGTTCATGATGCAGCAACCAAATGTGTTAAAGAAAATGAACATACCTATCCACGCTGATCACACACAGGGTCATTATAGAGGCAGTGCAGCACATTACATCCATGCCAATGAAGACGTTGCAGAACACCTCCCCAAAGAGCCACTTGCCCCCAGTTAGGTCCGTCACTATTACAAATGGCATCACTACTAGAGCTACTGAGAGGTCTGCGACGGCCAGGGATACCAGCAGGTAGTTTGAGGGTTTCCTGAGTTTCTTTACAACGCAGACAGCTATCACCACCAAAGTGTTCCCCATCACAGTGACCGCTGTAATAACAGCAAGCATCGCCCCAATCAGAATTTTTTCCGCTGTGCCGAAGTCAAGAAGTTCCTCCCCGCAAGACTTGTTTGACATGATCGTGGGACCCGTAAGGTCGTAGAAATGCAGTGCTGTGCCATCGATAACTTCCGACACATATTCTCTCGGATTGTAAGTGGGATCAAAGCCAGAGGTATTGAACATCACGACGACGAAATCCCGGTGGTGGCGCAAGGGACACCTCGCCAACAGTGCGCTCCCACCAAGCGCATTCTTGTGGTTCAATCTTGATCTGGCGTCAGGTCCAGTATCTTCTTATTTAATATCCAAAATCAGTACCCTCTGTGAAAAAAATAAGCGAACACTGAAAATACAAAAACAATAGTTAGTTCAGCTTCCTGATGGTTCGGTTTCCTCTTCAGCGTAGAGAAAGTGCAATGTGTAATTCTAATAACAGCGCCACCTCCTCGTGTTTCGTCTTCGGGGAGCGTAACACTTGTCACTCGGTTGCCAAATGAAAACTTAAGACGATGAGGCTCATGAACGGCGAAGTCCTCACCTTCTCCATGTTATGATAACAAAGTTTCCTACCTGCAACATAACCCTGATTCTTAGTAGATTAAACCGCGTTGATGTCCGGAAAGATTTGGTTCAAACTTCAGATGCTCCAATATGACTCGTGCTTGCAAAGAAGATAACAGGGTAATGATTGCTGTTATAGATTCGTTTGTGCACTGCGCTCTCTTAAGAAAGTGGTTCAAGTCCCAAGGCTATGTAGCTAATTGCTCCACGAGATGAGCGTGCCCAAACGACATGCAGTGAGATTTGCACAGGTTGCAAATATATTGCGTGAGATAAACATGAAAGGCCACATTTTGTCGACGAAATATTTCAATTCCTTGTTTAAAATAGGCTACACGATGCATGTTTAATTCCAGCGCTGGTTCAACTCAACTGGGATAACAATCGAACAGTACCCTCCCCCAACATAGCCTACTAAGAGCTGAGAGCTTCACAATTAAGAGCGTACACTCTTTTCTTGATATCTCCAGATTAAAATAAATAAATTAATATTATATACAACCTTAATTTCGAAAGTAATGAATTAATTCGTTAATTTAAAAAAGTACTGCTATGATCGATAATTTTAAATATTCGAACAACAAATCTGGGACAGGCGCACAACACAACTAAAATAACTGAAAACCTTGTGGGTATACGTACAGTAGTCTATGAATTGTATGCAGGTGTCTTACGCTGTTTTTCTAACTAATCATACGCTTGGATGATAATATATTCAATAAACTGCGAGCTAAATATTTATTATGTTAATCTTATCGCTCTGTGAGCTCCGTGAAAATATCATTTAAAAATGGTGAGTGTATACAAGCTATTATGAAAAAGTTATTTTTCTACATGCCCACGTACACTCTTTTATACATCGACTGCAGTACAAAAATGAAAAATGTTTGTTCAATCTGCACCTCATTGTACGTTGCTCTGGATAAGGGCGTCTGCTAAATGCCTTGTAATGTAATGTAATGTTTGATTACCAAGCACTGACGTTTTTATTCTTCAATGTTTGAACAAGGTAATTAACTTAAGTTCTTTTTGTAACTATCCAGTTGCATAAATAGTGCAAAAACAAATGTCCTTCATGTATATGTTACATAACTTTGTAAGTAAATGTAAGCTGTGTGTCTGTTTGTGTTTGTGTGTGCACTATGAAAATAAATAATGCAATGTAACTGAAAGGGAAAGTACATAGTTGCTGAGAGAGTACCTGGCAGCAAGGAACTGGAAGTGCATGCAGCTCTAAGAGACAGGCAGGATGTGTAGCATGAAATTCTGAGCCCTGCACAAATGCAGTCTCTGTGGGCCTCCTTGCCAAAGCTGTCTTTTTAGTTCTGGCCTTTTAAGCACCCCCACCCCTGGCTTGAGGCCCCAGGTAGTCAGTTCTACTATCCTGAGCAGTCCCCTGATGATGGCTGTCACACATTAGCCCCTTGGGGTCTTAAGCTCAATATGTGATTACCAGACCAATTGCCATCTCTTTTCAGGATATGTTCAGTGCCACTGTTATGTAGACAACAGCCTACATAGTAATAATAACAATGGCTGTTGCATTGGAATTTGGCTCAGGGGTGTGTGATGCTCATTGTCAAATGTGACCTTACAATATGGCAGTAGCATTGCCGCAGTTACAGTGAGAACATTGTAACAGTAATGAAACAGGTGAACATGATGGAACCATGATAAGAGTCGGGAAGGGAGGGCAGGAACTGATGTACAGGAATCTGCCAGTCTCCCTGCTGACCCTGCAGGAGGAACGGCATAACAGAGAGGACCCATGGGGTGTTCCTTAAGCAGAGGCTAGTTGCTGACTGCATTGGCCATTGGAGATGAGGGTTTGATGCATGGGCAAGAGTTGCACACAATCCTTGAGTGTTATGTCATATTCTCTGGTGTCACTACAGATTTGATCATTTTGGACATGACATGACATTGCTCAACCTTCAGAGAGGTTTCTTATGGTACGAGCAAGCTTTAATCCAAGCACCCGTAGGACTATACAAATACAAACCAGTATGAATGTGGTCCTCTCACAGTTCAGACTCAGTTGGTAGTGCGTTTTTACTAACAATACACAGTTTGTGTGTTCGAAAGGGACTTGTATTCATAATCCTGTATGTCTTGGATAAAAGCATCAAATCAGTAACATCTATTTGTCATGCTTTGGAGCAGCATTGCTGTTCAGCTCTGTCATTGGCTGATGCCACACAAGGGGCACATTCGCTTATTTTTCACCTCCTGCTCTCACGCAGTTGCCACTGCCCAGCCATGCTCTCTCCATCCCACAGCTCATTGTGCTTTGTCTCACTGTCCAAGCAGATATCAGGACATACTGAGAAACTTCCACCTCCAAATGCTTACAGCTTAAGGGACCTCTGTTAAGGGGATGTCTCAGGGGGCATGGAACACTCAGAAAGAAAGGGTTCCTTGGCTTGTGTCCATGTTAACCATTTTTAGGTCTTTATGGAACCTGATTTCAGACGGGTATGTTCGAAGTGTGAATGTGTGAAAGACACACCGTGTCGATGTTTTTCAAATGCTTTTCAAATGTTTTTCAAAAGACAAAAATAAATGTGAAAGAATAGCAAGCAGCACCACTGGCACAGGCCAAGCCACTGTAACTGCCCTGTACCAAGACCTGTTGTGCAATAAGGTCTGGCAAATTTCTAAAGATGTTAGCCAGCCACTCAAGACAAACCAGGCAATAAATACAGATGAAGGAGAGGCAGACTCTACCTCTTACAACGCAAAATACAGACAAGGAGACCAGCAGATATGTGGTGTTAAAATGAACATTGTGATTGAATATATTAATCTTAATGAACCTAAAGAATATACTGTACACTCAGTGGCCGCTTTACACACCTGCTCTTTAAGGCAAATAGCCAGATCCTCCAAACAGGGAATCATGCGGCTCCAACTCAATATGCAACCTGATTTATAAAGCCTGCAGACATCGTGAAAAGGTTTATTTGTTTGACCAAACATTATTAAGGGTGATTTAAGCATGATCTAAGCAACTTTGATAGTTGCAAATATGATTGTTGGTGCCAGACATGGTGGTTCCAGCATCTCAGAAACAGGTGCCCTCCTGGGATTTTCATGTACTACAATCTCAAGTTTACAGAGCATGATGGGATGAACTAAGCACAAAGAATGCACTCATTACAGTGCAGACATACACCAAGGCACAACAGTCTCCTCTCACATGAATGTGCACTGCAAATGTCTTAGCAATCCAGTCATTACTTGATATATGTTTGGCCTGATGTTTTGATGAACAGTTTATAAAACTTGAACATTTTAAATAATAATTGGCATCATTGTCCTGCCATGCTCTTTTATTTGAACTGTGTTTTTTTGGCTTGGTTATTGTTTTTGGAAAATAAAGTACAACCAAATACATTTAATTTAATGCCATTTTATATGTATATATATATATATCTATATATATATATATATATATATATATATATATATATATATAGATGACAGTTTTTTATTTTTAATTATATATACAGTATATCATTATGCTATGATTATATATAACATTATGCTGCCATCCAATGATTGAAGAATATGGTAAATGATAAGCTGAATGTTCTACAAGCATTCACTCCAGAACCCAATAACCCTACACTGGAAACCACGTTATCTACTTCATATTTTCAATGACCATATCCACCCTTTTGTTCATTTCTGACAATTGTAATTCGCTGTTATTATATGACTGATAAAGAGGGTCTTTTCTATTGCTGCCTTATTGTTTGCTCTACACTTCTGAGGGTGGAATCAATTCCTGATGCTCTCAATGACTGTGCCTGAGAGTGAATCATCCTGTTATTCTTGAGAAAAGGGAGGTGTGGAGGTGGTGTGGTTCCGATCTATTTTGTAATTATAAAAAGGTATAATTGGCTCATTCCAATCAGACACAGCGGTCTGTCTCTTCCATCTTCTCTCTGATTGTGTTTGGTTTGTATCTGGCAGGATGGGATTTTAGCGTGCTTAACATTCATGGCGATGAAGACACACACTGTTTGTTTGTATTGCTGCCAAATTATGCCCTCTACCCCTGACCCTAGCTCCTTGAATCTATCTAGTAGTGGAGTAGAGAGATGAACATTACTGGATAATAATAATAATAACATTAACATATTAGAACTTGAGTTAAATGCATATGTTAAATCTGTGGTTGCATGGATGCAGTACCACCCAGTGAAGCAGCAAATTGCCTGATTGAATGATCTATACAAAATAAAATAGCCGGGATGATTAATGTAAATATTCTGTCAGTAAATGTTAACTGTATATAACATTTTGCGTACCATCCTAATTTCAGTATAAAAAATATGTTCAATATTTCCATCCATCCATCCATTATCTTAACCCGCTTATCCTCAACAGGGTCGCAGGGGAGCTGGAGCCTATCCCAGCATACATTGGGCGAAAGGCAGGAATACACCCTGGACAGGTCGCCAGTCCATCACAGGGTACACACACCATTCACTCACACACTCATACCTATGGGCAATTTAGACTCTCCAATCAGCCTAACCTGCATGTCTTTGGACTGTGGGAGGAAACCGGAGTATCCGGAGGAAACCCACACAGACACGGGGAGAACATGCAAACTCCGCAAAGAGGCCCTAGCCGACGGGGATTCGAACCCAGGACATCCTTGCTGTGAGGCGGCAGTGCTACCCACTGCACCATCCGTGCCACCCATGTTCAATATTTATTAAACTGAATATACACTCAGTGAGAAATGTATTAGGTATATCTGTACACCAGTTTGTTGATGCAAATCTTTAATCAGCCAATCTTGTGAAAGCAACTTAATGCATAAAAGCATGCAGACATGGTCAAGAGGTTCAGCTGTTGTTCAGACCACATATCAGAAAGGGGAAGAAATGTGATCTAAGTGACTTTAACCATGGAATGATTGTTGGTGCCAGACAGGGTTACAACAGTGGTATGCAGAAGAGCATCTCTGAACACATAACGCATCAAACCTCTTAAGTGGATAGGCTACAGCAGCAGAAGACCAATAAGTCTAATAAACACCTAATAAAGTCTTCACTGAGTAAAATAAAATTACCCATGATGTCATTAACTTGTGTTATTATTATACTTTTATTGTCTAAATTGGTATGTGGGTCACAGACCATTTTAAATCAGCCAGAATTATGCCTTTCCTTCAACTGCCAACAACTATCTTGCAGTGTTTGACCTTTATTGTGGAAAATAGTCACAGGCTTGTAGTTGAGTGCATTGGAAAATGCACATACTTAATTAGCAGGGCTCTGTACGTGGGTGGCATCACAGTGACACAAGGTATAATTTGTCATTCCAATTCCAAAACAAGGGAGTGCAAATTTGTGTAAAATAAATTCATAAATGGATGTATAAAAGACAAACCATGAAGTTGCCATGGACACGGACAACCAGTGAACCAACAGACAATTTAATGTAATGAGTAAGAAGCAGAAAGATTTCTTTGAGTTATTAAGCTACTGTTTTCAATCCTTCAACACACTGTATAAACGGATGGGGTTGTGTGAATATTTCCGCAGGGATGAGCCAGTTGTTCTCGGAGGAACCAGCTGGAGGCGGAAACCCATGAGGATAAAATGTGTCTGGGAAAATGCATCTGATGTGCTGAAGCTGTAACTAGACTGGAACTGGAAGATAAACGAGTCTACTGGCCTGAAAACATTACTGACAAACAGCTGTCCTCGGTCAGTTCTCCACCAAAACAGACAGCAGATGTGATGGTAGAAGTCATGGACTGTGGTTCCCTTTGTCTTTCTCTTATACTTCTGTCAAGTGTCTTGACATTTACATTTAGGATAGCATTTGAAACAATTAGTACTCTTAGAAAATATGTGATGACATGTACACCAGAGGATAGCATCTGAAGCAATTGATGTACTTTAAAAATATGTGATGAGTTTGATAGACCGTAGAATGCATTCTAATTATGAGGGAAATACACTGAAGCCACAATACAGTAAATTGATTAGCTTTAAATGGATTAGCTTTAAGTTCCCACAGTAACCATGCTTTGAATTAGGTTATCCAAAGCTAATAGCCAGGCATGTGGAGGGTTGTCAAGAATCTGTGGTCCATAATACCATGCAAAGCTAACAATGAACAGCTGTTTACAAATGATAAAAAAAATGTTGGTGTTAAGCTCCTGTTATAGCCTCCGTCACTCTCGAGGGGGTAGGGGATAGGAAGATGGGGTTGCTGAAGCGCTGGGTGTGGAAGGGATGGCAAAGGGTGGGCAGCCTGAGCTAAGGGGCGTGAGGTCTCTCTGGTCTCCCCCAAGGTTGCTGCAGTCTAGCGTTGTCGTGGGGTTGTCAGATCTCGGGGGATCAGAATTACTCATACTTTTTTCAACAATGTTGGCATTTGGCACCTCTTTGTAACAATTTGTTGTCTTAAATTTTGTTTATCAATGCATATTTTTCTATTTCTTGTGTACTTTTGTCTTGGCCCCGGGCAGTTAAGGGGTGTGTACTTTAGTGGATGCTTGTAGTTGCACTGTTGCAGAGGGTGTCATCCCACAATAAAAAGTTCAACTTGAAGCAAGGTAGTCATCAAGCAGCTTTTCATGCTGTCTATAACTACGTAATTGGAGCCAAGGTAAAACAAGGCTGGCAATATTCATGTCAAGGTATGGTTGATAGGCGGCACAAATTGGGGAAACAAATGCATGACTAATGAGAGATTGGCATTCACAGTATAATGTCTACCCTTTTCAGAAAACAATTTCAGAAAACATCTTTCAGGTCAGTATTTCACTAATGATATCCGCAAGCAATTATTTTTTAATGATTTAGAATGTATATAGACGAATTCTGTACCTGATTTTAGTTTAAATCTTAAAAGTAAAGAAAATCGTAAAGATTGCCTGTTTAATATTCAAGAATAGTGTTGAAGCAAATTAATATTCACAGCAATTTCTAAATATAGCTATATCGACCTTAAACTGAGGCTGCTCTGTCCATATATGGATAATCATATTATCTCCAGGTTCTCTCATCTCTTCCATTTGCTCTATTTAACTAATTATAAATTAATTATGTGGTTTATATTTTGGCAGAAATTACATTCCAGACAACCAGACAACTCAGCTAAACCAAAACATACATGAACAGCTGGAATACAATAATAATAATAATAATAATAATAATAATAATAATAATAATAATAATAATGTGTATTATGACCAGGGTGTGAATGATTCACAAGTGGAGCACTTAATTATTTTAAGGTAGTGTCCTGAGCATCCTAGTATAGCCTAAAAATCCCTTGTTTGTATTTAGTTCCCTTTGACTGTAGCTCCCCCTTTTGGATGTATTTAGAGCCCTCATTTGAATTTCCCTAAAGAGTCTTCTGTCAATTTCCTGCATTGGGGCCTAGTTGCTGTGCTTAAAGACTGGAACACTTTGTAATTTTTCTTCCTTAAAACATAAGGGAAAAAAAGTGGAATGGTGATAGACTTATATGCTACCTAACCTGGAAGAATACATATGATTAAATATATGCAATACAATTTAAAATTGGTGAGGGTAGCTGGTAAATAATGACAATATTTACAGGATCTCAAACATTGCTCAAACATTGAAGAGAATTGCCTACTGCTGTTTTACCAGGGGTTCTCCTCTAAGGAACAAATTTTCACCGACAGATCTGGCAGCTGGAGCATAAATGTCAAATGGCATTATCAGGTGTGGTTTATTCATTTCTATCAGACAAATTAACAACACCATAGGCCAATACAAACATAAGTACACTGTTGTTTGTGTTCCGATTGTGTGGCATTATAATAATAATAAAAAAATGAATAAACTTTATTTCACTTTCAGTTTTTCAATTTATAGACTAATGGATTATTTCTTTGAAAGAAGCCTACATTTGTCATTTATTTCTGTATGAATCAGAAATGGACAAAGGTTGTGCGTGTTGTTATCCTTCCAAAACATCTGTACTATTGAGCAGCTGAACATTAGTAGTATGAGTATCATTTTGTGAGTAAAAAATATGTATTAGATTTCACAATAATCTGTAGTTATAATTATAAACCCAAGCACGTGGATTCTTGCTTTTTAAATGTGGAAACATGTCGAAGAGGAAGGACGCAGACTGTAGAGCAAGGATGAGCGTTAACATTTGATTGACTAAAGAACGAGCCACTGTCGTATCCGAATGAAACCGCGTTTTGTTGAAATGTCCAATAGCTAGCCAACACTTTCCAAAGGCGATTTCTCCATTATTAGTTTCCCGGTTTTCGCTTGATGTTTTATTGCGCAATAATCTGGGTGGATGAAGACATTTTTTCAAATCGCCGTTCCTGCCAATTTGTAAGGTTCTTTATCTGGAAACAATTAGTAAACCAATTAAATGAGATAACAATCAGCAAGTTAGTTGACATTATGTTTTTCACCCCGCAGCACTCGATTTTAATTTTATTTCAGTATTTTTCCCCAGGTGTGCGTGCCCAGCTGTAGCTAGCGTGCTAATGTAAAATAGGTAGTCATAACTGTGGTTTGTATTTGGGGAAGAAAAGTCATGCGCTTTTAAACTGAAACTAGACATTTCACTTTTTAGGATTTAACGTATTAAATATAATGAAGACGAGAATGCTTAACTTGCCATTGATAAAAGTTAACCAGAGTTAACAGCTAGCTCGATTATGATTTTGAAAAATCACTCGCTGGTGATTTTTTAATTATTATTTTTTAAACAAAATAGCTAACAATGAAGTTACCTAAGTTTGTGAAAGCAGCTAGCTAGCTAAATTGACGTTAGCTGAAAGTAATTAGCTAGACCTAAATTAGCCCTAGCTAAATGACATATTCTGTTCAGATAGAATTCGTTTTGGAAACGTGGCGAGCCTGGTAACTTAGATGGCTGATAAAACGTACATTTTATCAAGTTGTGAGATACAGACCTATGGTTCTTTTTTGGTCGTTTTTAGTCATAATCCATTCTCAGACTCATAAATGGGCCCTAGTTCTTATCTTTGTTGTTCTCTTAGCACTTGAATTTGTACTTCCCGAACTTGTTCCCGGTGATTTGTAAGTTATGGAATTTGCACTTTGTTGTACGTCGCTCTGGATAAGAGCGTCTGCCAAATGCCAGTAATGTAATGTTTTGGTCTTGATATTGTTGCAAGTGGTTCACAATCGCTGTCCTACAGCCTCCTCTCGGTGGCATTCCAGATTTTCGATTAGGAATTTAAGGTTTTTGAAAAGTCATTGAACTGCTATTAAATTTACAGAATACAGGTTCGTTGGGATTTTCTTTATTTTGGATTGGAATTCATTTTAACGAACTGTTTCGTTTCAGTGACCAAGATTTCAGTGACACCTTCAGCATGTAGACTCCCTCAGAATATTTTGCAGAAACGTATGCACTTTCATACCGCTGCTTTCCCACCTAATTTAATTTCCATATGTATGCCAAATCTGCACCAGTGCAAGATTATAGGGTGTTCATGTTTAGGAACTGCACTTACCAGCTTGTTGACACATCCCTTGTTGACCATTATATTTCACCTTTTAGCAAGAAATGGATCCAAACAAGCCGTGGTTTCCTAGCTCGCCCGGTGCCCCCCACATGCTGTGGCTACAGCAGCAGGCGCGGGGCAGAGGTCTGCTCCCAGAAGAACCGGCTGTGGGCCATGCCCGGGGGCTGCCATTGCCAGAGGAGCCTGGCTACGGGCGTGCTAGGGGCATAGCCTTACCGGGCGTCCCTCCTGCAGTGCAGTACGGCAGAGGGATGCCGTACGCTCTGAATGACCGTCCTGTGGGCTTCGCCCGGGGGCTGGCCTTGCCAGAGCAAGAGTGCGGATTGGGCCGTGCCCGAGGGCTGCTGCTCTCTACTACCGAGCCCAGTGTTGGGCTTCCAACTGAAATACGCAATCCTGGTCAGGTCTCCCCAGGTCAGCCTGCTGTGATAGACCTCCCTGCAGATATGCCAGGTCTGCAGACAGAAGAGGAAGAGGTGACCCACGTAAAGCAGGTGAGTTGGTTCTTTGCTTTCATGTCTTCCTCTTGATGTGCTTCAGACCAGGCTTGATATAGTGCTTGATACTATTTAGCTTTTAGGCAAACTAAGCAGTTAGCAAGCTAAGGCAAGCATTGCTGGGCTGAATGGCCTGTTTTTGCTGTTATGTTATGTTATGTGTACTGGAGGTGTTTGATTCGCAGGTGGAATTGCCCGCCCCCTCGGTATCATTGGTGTCCATGTTTCGGGGGATGGGGATTGAACCTCTCAAGACTTCCTGGGGGAGGGGAGTGCCGTCTCTGGGTAAGTCAAGTCAAAACTCCACCACTGACAAAAACCGAAGGGGGAAAAAAATAAAGTAATTCTACAGAAATGTTTTTTATTTCATAAAGATGAAATGGTAATCTAAAACTTTAAAATATTGAAGTGGTTATGTGATTCCTTAAAATGGAGGGCTCTGAGTCCAGGGTTTTTTTTTTTTGTGCTATTGCCCCTGGATTATTGCATCTGGATACACAGGGCGTGGAGCGTTCGGAGATACTGAAACGGAGCTGAAGTCATCCACGGCCCCTGTGAGGGAGAGGCATGCAGAGGAGAAGGGGCGTGGAAGGTGTGGAGAAAAGCGCCTGTGTGGGTCTACCCAGGGTATCTGTGGGGTAACTGAGGCTCTGACCTCTCAGTCTGTTTGATTGGGTCTCCAGTGGCACGGCACCAGAAAGCTTTTAACATTAATTATGCATTTGCGCTAGTCAAGCTTCTCCCCATGGTTCTCACTTCACTGCCTTCACAATGTTGACTTAAATCATTATTGAATTAATTACCTTTTGGGTCGTCTAGGGACATTTTCTGATTGATATGGACTTCTTTCAGATAATGTGATCAGTTTTAGCAAAACCGGTTTAGAAGGAAGTCTTTAGTTGTTTTTTGTATATTTAGTTTTTTTTATGACCAGTAGCAGGAATCATTTCAATTTTAAAAGCGACACATTTATTGTTTCTCTGTTATGCTCCTAGGTATCCCATCCTGTTTTCATTACAATATGAGAATTTTATTTGCTGTGAACCAAAGTTCATGCTCTCTTCTCATGCAAAGCCCAAATACCATTGCTCCAATTAAACTAATTAGTTACAAGCCTTTTTTTGTTACTTCTGAAATCTGTGACCGGTGAAAGGCACAAATTAATTACTCCCATTACCATGTTTTTACTTTTCTTTCGAGTGTTCTCCCTGAATTTGACGTGTGCTTTCAGTGTCTTGGGTCAGATGGTTGGTGTTGGGCGAGCTACACCTTCACCCATGAGCTGGGGGAGAGGGCCCAGTGCACCCACTTTTCTTACCCCCACCACCCTCCCATCCCCTGCCCTGCATGTGACAAAAGAGCCCCCAAAGGCCCCAGGAAGCCCTCCCCCACCTG
This sequence comes from Conger conger, assembly GCF_963514075.1. Taxonomy (NCBI): domain Eukaryota; kingdom Metazoa; phylum Chordata; class Actinopteri; order Anguilliformes; family Congridae; genus Conger; species Conger conger. The sequence goes on from NC_083770.1 coordinate 27,437,285, forward strand.
CTGTGCCCAAAGGGGAGCTCAAGATGGAGGTCACACGGTGCGTTTCATACTCCATAGATGCATTTTCTGACCTGCTTAACAAAATCATTGTTAGCCTGAAGCAAAGCTGACTTTGTATCCTATGGATTTACTGCTCAGATTAATTTGTTCATTGTAGAGCCTGAGTCATATTTGTTGGGTGTTACTCTTACATTATGTAACTGCATATAGTTTAAAACATCCGCCCAACACAATGTTCTCACAATGTTACTGGAATGTTTTGTCTATGCTATAACATTGCCACTACAAGGCTGGAACATTGTGAGAATGTTTTGTGCTAGCTGCTTATGACTAAGTTAAATGTTTTCTGTACGTTTTGAACATTGTTTCTGTGTCTCTTAGGGAGGTTTTTTGAGTGCTGGTCTTTCCTTTTATTTTTGAGTTTCTGCTTCAATCTTTGTTTAATTACAGCGAGCCACTGGAAAAAAGAGGCACCAAAGGAACCCCTCTGCCCATTGGCTCAAACCACATCGCGATCTGCTGCAGGAACGAGGCAGTCTTTCAGTATCATGTCACCTTCACGTGAGTGCAGGAGATAAATCCTACTTTGTAAGTAAAATGTATTGAGAGAAACTTTGAAGCTCTGTGCTGGGGAATTCAGTGCAGACTCTCGCATGCAGTAAATGGTCATCTGTGCTTCTGTCTTTCAGGCCGAATGTGGAGTCCATGAGCATGCGGTTCGGGATGATGAAAGACCACCGCTCCACCACAGGGGAGGTTATTGCCTTTGACGGCTCCATCCTGTACCTCCCGGTCAGGCTGGATGAGGTCAGACCCTCCTCAGACCCCTGCACATGAAATCATGCACACACCAGCTCCATTCTGCATCCTTTCAGTGTAACCCTAGAAACGGCCTTCCAAAGTGTTACTGTATGTGTAATGCTTACACATGCAGTAACATGTTTTCTTGATTAAACATGCACACCAAGCAAATAATTTAAGTTGAGATGAAATATGAAATCAGTTTGTGTTTCATACACTGCAATGAAATTACTATGGCAGTGGTTTGGTTTTCAAACTTGGTACTTTGGGACCCTTGTGTATGCTTGTTCTCATTGCAATCCAAATTTTAACAATTTTTCTTAAACGCTTTTGCTCAGCAGCCTTACTCGAGCAAGAGAGTGGCTGTAACAAAAACCAGTATATACGGGTCTCCAGGGCCGAGTTCCAGTGTGTAGTTTAGGTAGTTGTCCAAGGATTGCTGTATGAATGAAGCTGTACTGTTCCTGGTGGCAGGTAATTTACCTGAAGGGTGAAAGGCGCACAGACAACCAGGAGATTCAGATCAAGGTCCAAATGACCAAAATCCTGCCGCCCAACTCCGACTTGTGCATCCCATTCTACAACGTGGTGCTGAGGAGGTGGGTAATGTTGTAGTGGCACTGGATCAGATCTGCACTGTGGCAGGGATGGCTCAGGAGAGCCTCTCACGGGCTGCCGTGTGGGAGCATCACTGTACAGTTGTCACAGTCACAGATTTTTAAATCTCCTCTTTCTGTTCTACACGTGCGATATTACTGGGTTTGCACAACAACCGCAAACGAATAACAGCTTTGGTTTTCAACCTGTGTATGCTGGTTTTCATTCCAACCACATTTGCAATCTCAGAATGTTATCAAGCGGTTCATTTTTAAGATGATTTTCATGTATTCAGGGATTCTTTACCCTTTTAAGCCACAGTATGTAAGGAGTAGCTAAGCATAAAAGCTTTGAAAGTGCGCACATGAATCGCATAAAAAGATAATGTGTGTGGGCAGCTTTTTAAGGAACAGCTATGCATGCCATGAAAAATACAAGCCCCATATTTACATTGCCGTACTGCAAAAGACCTAAAAACTAAAGCTCTTTTTTTTTTTTTCAAGACTGAGGGGAATCAGTAGGCTCCTAATTGGTGAAGGTATGAACACCTGGCCACTTAAAGTAACCATTTGGTACTGTCGGTAATGAAGCATTAGAAGACTAAGCAAATTATAACAAGCCAGACCTGTTTGTTAATAAGTTTAAGCAAGGAATTATGAAAACATAAACAAATGTTTTCAACAACCTTAATTGGGAGAAGTCATTTTATTCTATTTTATTTGCGTGCGCAGAGTCATGAAGATCTTGGGACTGAAACTGGTGGGAAGGAATCACTACGACCCAAAAAGTGCAGTTATTCTTGGAAAGCACAGGTAAGCGTCAGATGGCTGAAAAATGCAAAAAGCCTTGGGTCCAGACAGACATTTCCCTGGAGTGTTTTTCTCCTTTTTCTCCCATCTGTTTTTTGTCAGGCTGCAGGTGTGGCCAGGTTATTCCACCTGTATCAAGCGCACTGACGGAGGCCTGTACCTGTCTGTGGACGTGTCACACAAAGTGCTGCGCAATGACTCTGTGCTGGATGTGATGTGAGTTCTCTCAGACATTTTCCACAGTTCACTTCGAAAAGAGGCACCCAGGGAGTCCTCTGGGTAATTATCTTAGGATAATAGTTCACCTTGCAGTTGTCTTTTAACAGGCATGTCTGATTGGATCTTGCCATATCTGATTGGATCTTAGCCCAAACACGTTCATTGTTTGGATTTAATTTTTGTGCAGAGATGCATTGCAGTGTGAAGAACACTCATGCTTGTTTCACGGCTGTGCGTTTAGTAGGCCTCTGCCTGGATTGTCAGCCTTTGGGCCTGCGGGTGATTTACTCTTAATTGTGCTGGCAGGAATGTGATTTATGAGAAGAGCAGGGAGAGCTTTCAGGACGAGTGCACCAAGGAGCTGGTCGGCAGCATTGTGCTGACCCGCTACAACAACCGCACCTACCGCATCGATGACGTCGAGTGGTCCAAGTCCCCCAAAGACACCTTCACCATGGCGGACGGGTCACAGATCTCCTTTCTGGATTATTATAGGTACCCCCTATCTCTGCTTACGTTTCGGCTTCTACAAGGTGCTGAATGTTAAAAACGAAAGGTGTGGATTTGTCCACTGTTAACTTTCACCTTTACCTTTCACCTTTTTACAATATTACACACCTCCGGTTGTGATTTACTTTTTCCATTTAGAAACACTCTTTAGCACTTATTGTAGATATAACCAGACATGTTCTTCATTTTAACAGTAAGAACTATGGGATCACCATAAAAGAGGTGGACCAGCCTTTGCTTGTGCATCGGCCCAGGGAGCGGTCGATGCCGAGGGGAAAGGTAAACCACCCAAGAGGTTTTGAGCTACTTCACTTGGTTAACCTTCAAGTTGCACAAGTTGCATTTTAATATCACACAATAAATGTCATAGGTGAGTTTCGAAAAGACATGACTAAGGATTGTACATGTTATTGTTTCTGTGCTTTCCAAATACTGAGTGCTGATATGCTTTTGTTACCCTTTCAACAATTTACAGACTAATCAAATTGTAACTATAAACTACACATTCTAGTTTCTGTTTGCCTATTTTCAGATATTCGGCAGTTGTAATGCAGCCCTTTTTTTAAATGGCTGGGTTAGCTGTATGCATCTTTTACAGGTGATTACTGGAGAGATCCTTCTCCTTCCAGAGCTCTCCTTCATGACTGGAATCCCAGATAAAATGAGGAAGGATTTCCGGGCCATGAAGGCAAGATCTTTTATTGCATTTGCATTATAAATTGCGTCCTGCACATTTTCTTACAAATGGTATTACAGGGTCTCTCGCATGCAGTAATTCTCTCAATTAACGGTATGTCTGCAAGTCACTTGCAACACATTTTTTGTGGCTCTCAGTGACCCGTGTGTGTGGCCCCTCAGGATCTGACGATGCACATCAACGTGAGCGGGGAACAGCACACCCACTCGCTCAAGCAGTTGCTCCAGAACATCAACACCAACAAGGAGGCCCTGGCAGAGCTGGCTCGTTGGGGCCTGGACATCAGCAACAACATCCTGGTGGTGAGTCCATGCCTTCACAAAGCACAGCGTCTGTCTGAAGTGGCAATTGTGGATTACAGTGAGGTTTGTAAAAATCCAATCCAGCAATCCCACTGATGTCCTGGCCCTATGTCCTCTGTGTTTGGGTTTTAAATAGGGGGCCATGTGCTTCATGTCTTCTCAGCTACACTGTCCTCCATTATCTGGACAGAGTATGGCATATATGATAAAAATGGAACTGTGCACTCTCTTTTCTGGCAGACTCAAGGAAGGACCCTGCCAATGGAGACCATCTGTCTGCAGTCGGCCTCCTTCGTCACAGCTTCTGATGTCAGCTGGTCCAGGGAGGTAGTCAGGGATGCGTCCATCAGCTGTGTAAGTGTGAGCCAAGAGCTGGACCCAAGAGCCTGGCTGCCAGAGGCTTCACTCTTGTTGTGTCAGTTGTACATCACCACTCTTTATGCTGTTTCAGGCTATATTTTGTGCTGTCCAAAAATCCAGTCATGTTGATTGGACTGTACTGTATTTAGCCCAAATGCTGCTCTTTGATTCCCCTGAACTGCTGGGCTGTGATTGGCCCATATGCCACTCTTAGATTCCCCTGAACTGCTGGGCTGTGATTGGCCCATATGCCGCTCTTAAGCTTCCCCTGAACTGCTGGGCTGTGATTGGCCCATATGCCGCTCTTAGATTCCCCTGAACTGCTGGGCTGTGTTCTACCCACGACGTGCAGCCGAGCAGGCCGAGGAGCTGGTGGCCACCTTTGGCAAAGTGGCGGGGCCAATGGGGCTGCGACTGGACCGACCAATCCGCGTTGAGCTGAGAGACGACCGCACCGAGACCTACGTCAAGAGTATTCACTCCCAGCTGACCAGTGAGGTGAGCCCTGTCCTGCCTCTGTGTCCCTGTACATGCCCAATTGTGAACACTTTATTTTCAGGATGGGAACAAATATCAATAGAAAATGGTACAAGCAGGCGCAGTCACAATCTGGTGGGAATGGTGGGTGGGAATGGTCAGAAAGGTGGGAATGGGATATAAAAAATGGCCCCACACAGTGGCACTGCTTTTCTTTTTTTTCCCCCAGCCCAACCTCCAGCTGGTGGTGTGCATTATGACCGGCAACAGAGACGATCTGTACAGTGCCATCAAGAAGCTGTGCTGTGTGCAGAATCCAGTCCCCTCTCAGGTCTGTGACTCCAGCCCCTAGGAAGACCCTGGAAAGGCTCTTTGTGGATTGTGTATTAGGACAACTAATAAAAAAATAAGCACCTGATGTTTTCTGATACTCTAATCATTCATAAAGTGATCATCCCAAGAAAACATTATTGGCAGTAACATTTGATAAGTGGAACGTTTGAGAAGTTCTGTAGTTCCAGTGGCTTTCATTGTGACCATTTAGCAGGCGTTTGTTTAGTTTGGTACCACAGGTAACACAAATGATCTGACCTTTGCATGTAATTATTGCTAACTGTTTGATTAATGTAGGCCATAAATATCCGGACCATTTCCCAACCACAAAAACTGAGGAGTATCGCTCAGAAGATCCTGCTGCAAATGAACTGCAAGCTGGGAGGGGAGCTGTGGACTGTGAATGTCCCACTGGTGAGTAGTCCTGAAAAACAGTACAACACGGTGTCCTGCTTACGTGTGTGCTATGCAGGCATGCAACACGTCATAATTATTTTAGTCATGTGTACACTAGACACCTTTCAAAATTCTAACAAAACACTAACAACGAAGAGCATCTCACAATTAATGATCATCTGGTATTTCCGTCCTAAAATCTCTCACAATGAAAATGTAGTCACGGATCACATACTAAACGAGCCATGCCTAAAAAATGATCAGTTTGATATTCTCGCATCACAGACTAGCTTAAGGCTGGATCGGGAAGGCTGTGATCGAGTCGGACTGTCTCGCATTAAACGACCATCAAAAACCAGCACGGCAACCACGCAGACTAGTGTACACCAGGCATTAGACACCATGTTCCATTCTCCTGAACCCCTTACCCCTTTGTTTCTCTTAACAGAAACATCTAATGGTAATTGGAGTTGATGTCCATCATGACACAAGCAAGAAGAACAGATCAGTCATGGGATTTGTGGCAAGTCTGAACAGGTAGGACATGCAACACATTTTTTTTTCCCCCAGGCAACGAAAATATTTCTAATATTTGTATCCAGTGTTTGAAATCAAGTGTTTTCCTCCCCCTCCTGCAGTTCACTGACCAGGTGGTATTCCAGAGTGGCATTCCAGATGCCCAACGAGGAGATGATCAATGGCTTCAGGGTGTGCCTGCTGGCAGCCTTACAGAAGTACTACGAGGTGAATCATTCACACGTTCAGCTTGCGAGAGTGAGACATGCCAGTTGTGCAGCTTAATCAGATTTTGCGAGTATACTTTCTTTCACTTAAATCAGTTGTGTGGTGCGTTTTGCTCTGTCAGCTGAATCACACCTTCCCGGAGAAGATTGTGGTGTATCGGGATGGCGTTTCAGATGGCCAGCTTCCAACCGTGGAAAAATTTGAGATTCCACAGCTGCTCAAGTGCTTCGAGACGTTCCCCAACTACGAGCCAAAATTGGCATTCATCGTGGTCCAGAAGAGGATCAGCACCACACTGTACGCTTGCAGTGACGAACGCTTTGGCACCCCCCCTCCTGGGACTGTCCTCGACCACACAGTCACCAACAGGGAATGGTTAGTACCTGCAAGGTCTTCCTGTCCAGAATCCTCTCTGCTTCAGCTGCTTAATTGGTCCTGAATGTTGCATGTTTTTCCTCACATTTCAGGGTGGACTTCTACCTAATGGCTCATCACATTCGCCAGGGCTGCGGCTTGCCAACGCATTACATATCTGTGTATAACACAGCCAACCTTACTCCTGACCATTTACAAAGGTGAGTCCAACTCTTGAAACACATTTGCCTCATATTGAGGATGAAGGGAAGGAAGTTGTCATGTGAACTTTGTTTGCATCTGTTGAATTATGCATGTGCCCTCCTACCTGAAATACCCACGTAACCATCTTTGGCTCTCTATATAATTCAGTGCTATTTTCAGAGTGCTTTCAAAGTGCAACTTCCTTGTGACTGCCTGTGTGTAAAATGGATTTACCAGATCTAGGCTAAACAGGGTTGAACAGATTGCAGATTGCTTCACTTGTTCAGAAGTGAAATGTAGTGGCTGTGTCTGAACTAGGATCAGAGGGAAAATGGATACGTTCGACTTTGACAGTGAAGACAAGTAGAACAAATACCGATTGAAACGTTCTGCATTCTTTGCAGGTTGACCTTCAAGATGTGCCATTTGTACTGGAACTGGCCTGGCACCATCCGTGTGCCCGCACCCTGCAAATACGCCCACAAACTGGCCTTCCTGTCGGGCCAGTACCTGCACTCTGAGCCCTCAATCCAGCTCTCGGATAAACTGTTCTTTCTCTAAACGGCACTTAGGCCTATTGAGAGGCTGTAGCTCGTCTTTGTCTGTTTTACGGAGTACAGCCAATAAGGTCAACTCTCAAAACGCTTTTTGAAGTTTGTTAAATGTGAAGTTTTGGTTATTCAATCACAACCGTATTCCTTTATTTATTTTTGTATTTAACAGCTGCAGTTGCAACTCTGTTGGTGTGAATTAAACATCTTTTCCTTTAAAGTCTGTCGACAGCCATCTTTATTCCTCAATATGTGGTCATCAGATCTAATATTGCCCATAATTTTACTATTGGGTTGATGCCAACATAATAAATTAGCTTGCTTGTTCGAGGGGGAAACTATTAGCTCGCATTGAACGACCATCTGAGGCAGGAGCGCGGCAACCACGCAGAGACTGGGGACTTTTTCTGAAAATTGCAAAATCTTGGTTAAACATCCTGTACGCCAGATATTCTCCTGAATGCGAACCCCAATTGTTCTTCAGAATGTTTAACGTTACTTATGCTAGGTCCATTAGAACTGGAATAACTCGTAGTTTTTAACACAAGCGAACTTGGTAGTATACATTTGGAAATACAAAGCCAAAGAACCAAAAAGCTAATTTAGCGTTCATTTGTAGAGGTGCTTGTCTGCTTCATAAATGCAAAATGACCGTTTAGTAAACTCGAAATTTCATGGTACCTGAGAACTTCGGTAGCTTGAAGAACCCCCCTAGCTAGACCTGGCTGCTTTTTGCTTTTTTTTTTAAAACAACGCTTGAGAAAAACGAGGAGGCTAGATTCAACGTGATAAAGGTGCATGGTTTAGCGTCCGGATTATTGAAAAGGTTAAAAGTTTCAACAGTGTTTCAGATGCATCTGATAGCGTTGATGCAACATTTAACTCAGCTAAAAAAAGGCGTCCAGCCAATACCCTATCAACTTGCTACAAACCATAGAAACAAACACAAAAGCGACTGAAATAAATGAGTATTTTTTTTACATTATCGATTCTTCCGTGCAGTGCACATGCTGTAGCGTTCGAGCACCGACGTCTTTTTGTCGTCCACCCGGGAGTTTATTTCGCCATAGATTCCCTCTTGATTTCCAAAGTTTTTCCCCCCAATAGCGATTTCCATTTCGGTAGGAAAATAAGGTCTGTGGTTAACATAAGCTTAAGATAGTTTCACGTTTTGATCTACGGCATAGGCTAAACAACACCCCTTAATACCTCGACCGTGAATTTCGAAGCTGTATGGTATGTGCACCTACACCGGCAAGTTGCTGTAGGCCTACTGAACCTATAAAACGGTCGCACTAACCGTACCATATAGACCGTTTCATATTGGCCCTCCTGGACGTGACAACCATTGTTTCAATAGCAAATTGTTAGCAACTTCATTGTTAAATTCATTGTTGACATATGAACGGGTGTAATTTGTCATAGAACAAAACATTAAACTCTCTAAAGCTTATTTTATCCAGAGACGTTGTTTTCTGGTGAAATCGAAATCCCCATGGGAAAAAAATAAATCTGTTGACGGAACCCATGGGTCAAAAATCCTAACTCGCATCCGGGTTTTAGGAGTAGCCTACAAACTAACTCTGATACCATTTCAGCTAGTTGTAGTTGTAGAGTTCAGTCCCAGAGTCAACAAACTATCATTTGACAAGCCCTTGAATTAAAAATAAGGCATCCAGTCCTCTTTATGTATATTCGTTATACTGTATTTCACCACCAGGTGGTGCTGGAACCACAAGGCTTTGTTTTCCTGCCCTCTCGACAGCTTCAAACTTCTTAAACCAATAAAAAAAAGAACAGAAGGAGGAGAAACATCAGCCGAAAGTTAGGGAATAGTTTGAGGCTCTAAGACACAATGACAGAGCTCATGGTGCAGCCTTCTGGAAGAAGCATACATTCTGTGCCCTACATATACAAGAAATAAGAAGCTAAAGAAGCGTGTGGAGTTTGTATATATGAAGGTGCCTGCATGTGCATGTGTGAGTGAGGCACTGCCTCTGATTTAGTCCAGACTGACTGGGCTCACAGCATCTCTGCTCTCACATTGTTGGACCACTACTGTGCCCTGAAGGATATCCTGATTCTGCCCATCTTCTGCCTCGACTTCTGATCTCTCGTTTTGAAAGGATTGTGGAATTAGAAGACTGCAAAACAATACAGGAATATTAAAACAACAGCAAAAAGAAGAAAAAAAACATCCTTCTTGTGCTTGCCTTCTTTAAACTTTTTTTCCTGGGAGCAATTTTGTTCAGTTGTTTTGTCCTCTAAACTGGAATAATGTCCACCGGCGGGTCCACGGGGGCATGGTTTTCGATGCGGCTTTGTGCCATGGTGGTCGTGCTGGCAGTGGGCAGCACAGAGCTGAACAGGGACAGGGACAGGGGCGAAAATGGATCGTCCTGCTATGGGGGATTTGACCTCTACTTTGTGTTGGACAAGTAAGTTCTTAATCCACTTATCTGTACTCATCTTCAAAATATCTCTCAGCATCTCAGGGGTGCACAGTTGTGGGTAAACTCTCTGAGTCTGCATGCAGCTCCATCATCATGGAAGCAGGTCACCGATTTCCAGATGCATCGCAGCTTTTAGCACTTTGTGATCTGACCTGTCATGGTCTTTTTAATCTGAAAATATTTGGTTGAGATTATCTGCAAAGGCTGGACCGCGGTCTTGCTATCCCTGGAGATCTTGATCCTGCTTTATTGGTACAACTGCATTTAGTGAAACCTGCAGTCAGTCAGTGAGGTGAGGTTCCAGTGCAAGGTTGTCTTTTGTTAGGTTTGGCACAGCTGAGCTCTTTTGGGTTTTTGTACCATGCATTTTGACTGGCAGCAAGATGTCTGAAAATGTCTTCCTGCCATTTCCTTGTCATTATTAGTTCCTTGTGATTCTTAGTTTGTCAGCAGCTGTGGCGAGGAGCAAGAGTAGCTCTGCTGATGAACATTCACTTATTACAGAAGATAATTGGGCATGCAAATCTAAGCATTCCTTTTCGGTCATGCTCTGCACCAAAGCAAGTTCTTCAGATGAGCTAAATTATTATTGCCCTGAAGTTGAAGAGTCAAGAGGAATTTTGTTTGCAGTGGTTGTTTTAATTGTGTTTCCTCGTGGAGTTTTTCCTTTACAGCCAGAAAGGCTCCTGTTAGTCTGTTTGGTGTTCATATTAATCTGCAGGTGTGGGTTGTCGTTTCAGGAGACATCATTAACCCTTAATGAGTTCAAAATTATACTCTAAGGATTCTATTGAACAAAGAACACCAGATCCTGTAAATTTCCCCAAATTGATTAAAAACCTGTCTGTGCCTGAAGCTATCATTATGTGACCTATAATCTCAGTTGTAAATTTTGATGAGGAAGGGTGCATCATTAAATAGGTTTATAGGGGGAAGGGTTGGCATTGTGTATTGGCTTCAAAGCTCAACAGCACCCCCTGGTGTACTTGTGGCAAACACAAACAAGTCTGATGCCACATTTAAGGTCTCTACTAAACAGTAGGGGAGTGAGGCTGGACTTGAGTTAGTGCATTCATCTGTAGTATGTTTGGCCCACTGCCATGGATTCCTGAATGACAGGTACAGATTTTAAGTCCCACTCCAGACATTCCTACATGTTTTGGAGTAGTTGACTGGCACAGAAATCTTTGTGTTTCTCTGGGGTTTTTTTTATTTTTTATTTTACTCTACCTCATGACTCCAGAACAAATCTTTGACACAGGTGGCGAATCAATTACATGCACCATGTCTTTAAAACTCATCAAAACAGCCATATTTATTGTAAAAAATATGATATATTTTCAATCTAAATGAAAGAAAAAGCATTTCTGCCTGTCTTTCTATATTTCCTCTGACTTGTGACTGTACTTCTCTTTGAACATTTTTAACTTTTACCTGCTCCTTGCTTCCTTTAAACCAGTGTCCTGTAGACAAAAATAAGCTCTTCCACACACAGTAGCTTGTGTCTTATTAGTATCAAAATAATGTTTGATTATACAAGTGTTTTGCTGACTAGACTCTTTTGATGTACTTTCCCCAAAGAACTGTTGTCCTATTTTTCAGCAGTCTGTGAAATAAATATACACAGTCGGGTTGAGCCTGGTGCACACTGTTACAAAATCTGAGCTAAAACCCCCGTGATGACTGAACCAAAGGTGGATAGAAAGAGTACTGTGTTCTCTGGTTCATTTAGCTGTCTCCTGTCCTGCTGTGCTGCTGAATGATAGACCATATTCCCGTGTAGTTTATTTTGCGTTGGCCATATAAATTTGACGCAGCGCAGTAAGACGGTGGAAATCGATGCCCTTGCCTGAGTCTGTATCGGGTGAGGAAAAGCAGCTGCGCGGCTCTGCTTCCGCACAATTACGCCCCCTCCTCCTTTTCGCTGCTCCTGCAGCTGCTTACGCAAACGCGGAGATGGATTTTCCAGTTACCGTGCCTCCGACCGGCAGCCGCGGGCAGACATTTCTGTGGCTGTGCAGCGTTAAACCGAATGGAAACTCAAGCACACAGTTGTGAGATCTAGAAGCTGATCTGTGAGATCCAGTGCAAAAGGGAGGGAAATAATACAATATGTGACAAACGGTATGAAAAAGTGAGGAGAAACTCCTATTTGTAATCGTGTCTATTCTGTGGTATGAGCTGGAAGACAACTATCATTACCTAGAAAGCTCTGTTAAAGAAAATTGATGTTTTACTGGTTACAATGAAACTGGAAAAAAAAATCTGGTTTATATTGTACATTGCTTGATTATGGCTTTCAAAACCAGTATGACTACTGGAGGATGGTCATGTAACAACAAAGTTGCACATCCTTTAAGACTTGATATACCTTTGATGCAAACTTTACTCTCTCTATTTATAAATGTGTGGGTGTATTGTTGCTGTACACAATGCACTACAGTGTAGGCTCTCGTTTCCATATCTTTTATGAGGGAATAGCTTGTAAAAGCCTTGATCTCTTAAAATATGAGTGGTAAACAAAATGGGCTATTGTTTGTGGATGATTCCAGCATTTATGACAGGTTTGGCAAGAAAATGACAAATTGCGAATTAGAGTATTGGTTTGGACAGTGTAGCGTATTGGTGTAATTATCCTTATGTAATGTCTGGGTCACTACAGTTTTATAGGTCTCTCTCTCTCTCTCTCTCTCTCTCTCTCTCTCTCTTTCTCTCTCTCTCTTGCTCTCTCTCTCTCTCTCTCTCTCTCTCTCTCTCTCTCGCTCTCTCTCTCTCTCTCTCTCTCTCTCTCTCTCTCTCTCTCTCTCTCTCTCTCTCTCTCTCTTATCGGTTTTCTCTGAGTTTATTTTTATTCATTATTTGTAGATATATTCTGTGCTCATTTACATTCTTAGTTGACAGCGATTAAAAAAAGCTTTCAGCAGCTTCTCTTGCTCTGTTTTGGAAAAGGCTTCTGTTTATGAAAAGGCTGTATGTGGCCAAACGTGTCATTTGAACATTGTGCAAAGGAGAATGAATATGTACTATGTGACAGAACACAATGATCTACTCTGGTTTCCATAATTTCGGTTGAACAAAGAAACAGAAAAACAATAGTTCAGTCAGTCTGTCACTTACGTTCAGTATAGATGTTTCAGCAGAGAGAAGTTAGTACAAAAGTCTGTTTGTCTCCTAGCCTCTCTCCCTATCGATCCTTGTGTTTTTATCTTCTCGTTTGGACCTTCATGTTGCTGTGACCCCATTTCGTTCACGTGGCCAGTCCTCAACATCTCCCTGCCCTGCACTTTTTACTCTGGCTTTCCCCTTCTTGTCTCCTGAACCCTCTCACCATTCGGTCCAGATGTTCCAAAGCTTCAGCGTTTTGGCTGCTGCCCCAGCACTGAGACTCATTTCCCAGCCACGAGGAAAGAGGAAGCACAGAGAGAAGGGCAAGGACAGGGATCAAGGGAGAGAGGCAGAGCGACAGAGTGACACGCGGACTGTAAAGCAAAACCTGTGCGTGTGTGTGTGTGTGTGTGCGTGTGTGTGTGTGTGTCTGTGTGTATGTGTGTATGTGTGTATATGTGTGTGTTTGTGTGCGTGTGTGTGTGTGTATATGTGTGTGTGTGTGCGTGTGTGTGTGCATGTGTGTGTGTGTGCGTGTGTCTGTGTGTGCGTGTGCGTGTGCGTGTGTGTGTGTGTATGCGTGTGTGTGTGTCTGTGTGTGTGTGTGTGCGTGTGTGTGTGTGTGTATGCGTGTGTGTGTGTCTGTGTGTATGTGTGTGTGTCTGTATGTATATGTGTGTGTGTGTTTGTGTGTGTGTGTGCGTGTGTGTGTGCGTGTGTGTGCGTGTGTCTGTGTGTGCACGTGTGTGTGTATGCGTGTGTGTGTGTATGTGTGTGTGTGTGTGCGTGTGTGCGTGTGTGTGTGTGTGTGTTTGTGTGTGTATGCGTGTGTGTGTGTCTGTGTGTATGCGTGTGTGTGTGTGTGTGTATGCGTGTGTGTGTGTCTGTGTGTATGTGTGTGTGTCTGTGTGTATATGTGTGTGTGTTTGTGTGTGTATGTGTGTGTGAAAGGCATGGGAAAGTGGAGAGGGAATTACATTTTGAACGGTTTGGAGTAATCTAGTTCCCCTTTCAGTGATGCTTATAATTAGTTTGCATGTGACAACATGCAATGTGCTATTTTTTTTGACAGGATCCTTCTTGTTACTTACATCTTCTGCCTACAACTAGTCCTACTGTTTTCTACACGATTATACGATTGTACGATTATATGCATATACTAATATACAGTGTTGTGTGTAAGTATTTGCACAATGGTACAATTTCGGTTATTTTGGCTGTGTACTTCAGCACATTGGATTTTAAATGAAACAATGAATATGAGGTGCTTTAATTCTAGGGTATTTACATCCATAGTGGTTTATTTGTGTTGGAATTACATCCATTTTCAGGGACACATTTTAGGGGACCAAATGTAACTGGACAGTTGGCTACTCAGCCGTTTCTGATTAGCCAGGAGTATTAAATAATTTCCTAAGTGCAGGTATAAGAAAGACCAGAGTCAAAGAAGCCATTTTAAGTCTGAGGATAAGAAAAAACTGTCAGAAATCTAGGGTAAAACAATAGGCTTACCAAAAAAACAAAACAAAACAAATACACCTGACTAATCAGAAACTGCCAAGAAGCCAACTGTCCAATTACCTTTGGTCCTCTAAAATGGAGGGGACTGTATAAAAAGATCACCCAATATGGATGTAAATACCCTCAAATTAAAGCTGACATTCTGCACTTTAACCTTATATTTATTCACTGTTTCTTCAATTCCATTTCCATCATTGTTTTCATAAAATCCAATGTGCTGGAGTACAGAGCCAAAGGAAGAGAAGTTGTACCACATACTTATGGACTGCACTGGACTACGAATTTAACGCACGTTCCAACTAGTGCTCTATTAGTCACTGGCTTGAACATTTCAAACTTTAAACTAGATGTAACATTTAAACAAAAAATAAAAATACAAATAAATCTACATAATTCCCTCATACTTCCAAGTCCACATACTACATCTGTACACACATACATTTCACAATGTACAGCCAGACTTTCTGCTGTATTTGAGACATACCTACAGAATAGACTGCATCATGTTAAAATAGCTTCTCATCAACCAATTGCACACACTGCCTACACACATAAAGATACTGACATACAGTACACAAAAATGCTAATTCTCTTACTGGGTCAATGAACCACAAGCTGGCATGTGCACCATATTTCCCATGAAACGTTACCTGTTATTGTTGCAATGTGGAGTATGGTTAGATCTTTTCAAAACAGATATACATTTTCATCAAACTGCTTAATAGAAGAAAGAGTGTTTAATGCTCACTATAAACATGATGCGGTCATAGTTAGTAATGGGTATATAAAGTTCAGGTACAGAATAGTATGATGAATTGCTTATTTACAAAGACTCATTTACATTGCAGCATACTACACTTAGTGAGTACTTTATTAGGTACACCAGCATGTTAATGCAAATATTTAATCAGCCAATAATGTGGCAGCAACTAAGTGCATAAAAGCATGCAGACATGGTCTAGACGTTCAGCGGTTTTTCAGACTAAATGTCAGAATGGGGAAGAAATGTGATATAAGTGACTTTGACCGTGGAATGATTGTTGGTGCCAGACTGGGGGGTTTGAGTATCTCAGAAACTGCTGATCTCCTGGGATTTTTATCTAGAGTTTGCAGCGTAGTGGTTAAGGTACATAACTGGGACATGCAAGGTCGGTGGGTCTAATCCCGGTGTAGCCACAATAAGATCCACACAGCTGTTGGGCCCTTGAGCAAGGCCCTTAACCCTGCATTGCTGCAGGGGAGGATTGTCTCCTGCTTAGTCTAATCAACTCTACATCACTCTGGATAAGAGTGACGTACAAGCATCATCTAGCTTACAAGCATCATCTAGCGTCTGCCAAATGCCAATAATGTAATGTAATATCATTTTATCAACATTTGCAAATGTAAAAAATGTTGACTAACAGGCAAAATATATTTCACATTTGAGCAAGATGTGATGCATGAAATGTTACACATGTTATTGGTACTATAAGCTTTATCAAAAAATACATTTAGGTCAGGGGTGCACAACTCCGGTCCTGGTTCTGCATGCTGGTTTTTGTTCCAACCAATTACTTTCATTTTAGTTTTCTGACCGCTGGTTTTTACTCTGGTTCACTCCTAAAAAATCTTTAGGATACACCTGCAGTCTGTGACTGTAGCTGGTGCTTATACAAATGACCAAGGTGCAGAATGATTAATGCAGAGTGCAGCTTATTAAATAATTAAGAGTAGAAGTTACAGTCACAAAATCCTGAAATGGGTCATCCCTTTCTGTGCACCCCTGATTTAGGTACTGATGTTTTGCAGTCATTCCACCCCTTGCACAGCTAGTTTCGAGACATTAAAGACATTTGAGCAGTAAAACATTGTGTATAATTGCACCATCTTTGGAATTGTCCTAAATTGTGTGCCCCATTATACCACAGGACCTGCATTGTCAAAACACAAATAAATAAATACATAAATAAATATTTAGTGAAGAAATTGGTGGAGAAATTTGGTGGGTGTGTGATTGCCTTTGAAGATGAGTGAAGGAGGTGGCTGATTCTAGACTGTGGGAACTGACTTCAGTTAACTGTGGAACTTCAAGGTTGATGGAAGCTTGCATAACTTATACAATTGTTTTTTGAGATATACAAGGGAATTGTTTCTGTAAATGGCTCAAAACTTTGAGGCAAATATCTTTGTGCTGATTTATGATGATAAATCACTGTACTAACTCATTCAAAGGCTAAATTGTTGCTATATCCAACTAAATACCGATATTATCTAACTGGGTCAGAAAAATGAGTTGTTCCACCCATCCCCCAAAAAGGCTGCTGGGTAATGGTTCCCCTATTTCCTGTCCCACACTGCTCATTACCCTCTAAAAAACACTCAATCAGTGGACTCATTTTAACCCCCCCCCATCAAAATGTATCTAATGACACGGTGCTGTGTTTATAGTGGGAAAATTACTGTAAAGTTTCTGTTGTCCAAGAAGTAATACATCTTCAAATGTACACTTAGTTGTTCCAGAGTTTATAAAATTGAATTCAATCCATGACACAAAACAGAAAATGGATTTTATGGGTGGGTTTAATTCACTCAGGATTACTCGGGTTACTACAGTATTAACCCCTCCCAGCAGCACTCCAGATGCTGCCAAATGGCCTTGTCAGTTTTCGTCAACCAGAGATATGCCACGCCTGTGACGGGCGTTAGCTCTCCTTCAGTGCTGAATGGCCTGCGATGTGTAAAATATTCAATGGCACATAGACAAGATCATCTGAGAGTGACTGCAACACTCTTTGTAGAGTATATGGGTGACTGGAGAGACACAATTAGTTACTCAGAACAGGGGGGAACGGGGGCTTTGATTGAGGAAGCATTTGAGATATTTAACAGCCCTCTGCCTGGCCTTATTTTACCACCTTAGTTGAGAGCAGACATACTGTCCCTTCTTTGACCTGGTCACTGAACTTACAAGCATCATCTAGCCATGATCAAAACCTGGATCAGAATCAGATGCCATTCTGGATTGAGGTAATCTGAGCACGGTTCCTTGGAGTATATTATTAACAGCTATTTAAGGGAGAAAAGTGATGTATGTAGTAATGGTCAGTCATGAAGATGAGATCACTTGCTCATTATATTGTGGGTAGAAATATAATTAGCTGGTAAGATTGCAATTATTGGTGATCATATCCAGTGCTGATTTAATCACTGCCTTTTGTAGGAGACATTTCCACTTTGCTCCATGCTTTTTTGTCATTTGGAGACAGCTGCAAATTTGTAGAATTCAGAGAATGGACATTTTAGCATTCCTGAATATTTCCCAGCAGGAAAGAGGGGCTGAGAAGACTTGTGCAGAACAACAGGCCATTGTCACTGAGAAGGCTGGTTGAGGGTATATTTGTGCCGATGGGGTATATTTGTATCGATGGGGATCCTAACGGGAATATGAATGCAGTGACACAGGGACTTCTGTGTCTGGCTCCACTGAATCGCCATTATGCAATTCTGCAGCTCTCCAGTAATGCCTTTTCCATATTTCATAGAACACTCAGAAGGCCCTGCGTTTACCACAAAAAGGAATACACCCACCTCTGGCGGTGAGACACCCCAGAGGAAGGGCAGAAGCAAATTAATAAAGTCCACTGTGAAGATGAATTGTGAAGTTAATAGAAATATAGTATATGGTTGTGTGTGCCTTATAGGTATGATGAAAGTGTTCTGCTGATTAAACAGGAGCCTGAAAGAGTTGTCTGAGAGCGAAAGGCTTCAGCAGGAAAGAAGAGGCACAAGATCTGTGTGCGGTGTGTTTACAGTACCGTTTTCGAGGATGAGTCACCTGCTTCTGTTGGCTGGATGAGCTTGGATCATAGCGTTTTCCAAAAGGAATTACAGTAATGGATACTGCCCAAGATGAAGACAGTAGGAGAGAACCAAGAGACGGACACACACACACACACATACACATTTCTCTCAGAGAGAGAGAGACACGCACACTAACACACACACACACACACACACAAATACACACACTAATACACACATATCTCTCAGAGAGAGAGACACACAACCTAACACATACAGGTCTCAGAAAGAGAGAGAGCGACACACTAACACACATACACACACGCACATATCTCTCAGAGAGAGAGAGAGAGAGAGAGAGAGAGAGAGAGAGAGAGACACTAACACACACACATATCTCTCAGAGAGAGAGAGAGAGAGACAGACACACTAACACACATATATGTCTCAGAGAGAGAGACTAACACACACACATATCTCTCAGAGAGAGAGAGAGAGAGACAGACACACTAACACACATATATGTCTCAGAGAGTGAGAGGCAGACATTTGACAATACACTAAACTGCAGATGTATAGTGCAGATTTCAACCATCTGTTCTTTAACACCCCCTTTCCTGTGGGCATAAATGCATCCTTTGAATTTTCTTTTCAGTGGATATTTCCATGCCCACAAGTGGCTGTGAAGGGCACTCGTGGGGGAGATAAAACAAGAAAATTAATTTCTGCCCAAAAATCTTCAGAATGTGACAGGCGCAATCACAGGCCTGTTTTTGTACATCCTCTCAGGTCTCCCTCTGTCTGTGCCCTGTGACCCCCTCTGACACTACCCTAACCCCCCGGATGTGCCTTCTCTCCACAGATCCGGGAGCGTGCAGCACCACTGGAATGAGATCTATCACTTTGTTGAACATCTGGCTCATAAGTTCATAAGGTAATATAGAAATGTATGGACCTGAAATGAATTACAGAACCTAAAAGGTAAACAATTTCTGAGTGGTCTGATTTTGTTTTGGACTGAATTTCATTCTTTTTTTTTTGAAGGAACAGATACAAGTCCAAACTATAACAATATTGTCTACCGCTGAAGCTGATTTATATTTTAAAGTGGAGAAACACTTGCACACTAATTACTGACTGATATGTTGACTTTTGAATAAACTTGCACTGTATCCATAATGACAAATATATAGGACAGGAAATGATAATAAATAGACTCAGTGGTAAAGCCGTAACTCTGGATGATTCACTCTGAAGACAGGCTTGCCTATTCCCAGAAGGTTAATTATACTGTTCCTAGGGGCCAGGTCGAGACAAAACCCTGACCTCCTGCCCCACACGAAGATATTAGCACCAGACAAGTTAAAAAAGACAGTTGCCACTGACTATCTAGACCTTTTAAACTGTTACCTAAGCATTGTGGGGCCAGCAGACCTGGACAAAGGATGAAGTAGAAAATGGAAATGTTTTTAACGTATGTCATGTACACTACAGGTAGTGATCCAGACACACCAGTGGGCCCTGACCCACTGTTTGTGTATCGGTGCCCTAAGGCTTGCTGTCTTTTGTCTCTGCTGCAGTCCACAGCTGCGGATGTCCTTCATCGTATTCTCCACTGAGGGCAGGATCCTAATGAGGCTGACAGAGGATAGGTGAGTCAAGGTTCACTGGCTGCACACATTCACACACTGCAGGCTTAAACCCGGAAGCCTTCCATCATCCTGCCACCAGCCCCAGAAGAATGATTTGTGCTTTCTTATGAAATGTTTGATATTTGTTTTCCAACCACATGAGAGGTCTCAAAGTTGATTATTAAGATATTGTAATAATCATAACAAACTTTATTTATTCATCGCCTGGAAGCTGGAATTTCTTCACAATGGAGTAAAAAAGCACATAAAAAATATAACTGTTATTCGAATAAGATAAAATAACTGTAATAAAGGATAAAAGCAACAATATTTAGGAAAAAATAATCTTAAACAAGTGACTTTACTTCTGTGACCTAAAATGTATTAATGCATGAAGCATTTGTAGTAGACATTTGCACTGACTCTTTAGAGACTACCAGTTTATTGTGATTCTACTGTTAATCACCTTTCAGAAAATGATACTTATTTTCACGGACTGCTCATACAACCTTTTCTATTTCAAATACACTCTTAATGAGGTGCTGTATGAAACTTCCTGTGAAAGACTGTGGTACACAAGGTGGTGTTGGTGTTGTAATTCCTCAGTGGCCAACAACCCCCTACTGTGAGTTAAGTCTTATATTATGATAGCTAACAGAAACTCAAATAAAAAAAAATGCCTTTCTTGGACAGGAGTTTAATTAAAAAGATTAGTTTTAAGATTACAGTACAAAGAAAGTTTTAAATATTTTTTTGTAATTAAATGTGTGTGTGTGTGTGTGTGAGAGAGTGTGAACGCTCACTCACAAAGTAGATGGCAGTGCATTTCAGTTGCTGACAGCATAGTACTGTAATGTGTTTTGCATTCAGTTAAGTGGCAAACTAAATTTACACTCTAAATTTGCATAGACTACATTGTCAATGTAATAATTATATATCAGTATATTTTGGCAGACACAATCTCGACTCGAAAAAAACAAAACAGTATGTAATAATCCATTACCGAATCCCTAATCTTAATTCTTTTTACTTATATGAGGTTACACTTTGTTTCATGGAAACTAATAAACATACCAGGTGAAGCTTGAGTGCTCCTCTGAACTTTGAGGTGTAGCCTGCCTTCCATCTGCAAGTACGCTGCCTTTCATTCAGAAAATATACTGGAAAATATTCCCTAATATTCCTGGTTTAAGGAGATTAAAACAGATTCCTCAAGTTAGCCGTCCTTGCATTCAGTTGATGAATTTGGTGTTATTTTGTTTGTAGTCTTTGATACGCAATCTACTCTACGGCAGGCTCAATTTATCCAAAGACCAGGGATGTGTATCTGTAGATCTCCTGAGCAGGATGTTGTGTTCTACAACATTTTTTGATTGCATTGTGTGTTGTACCAGGGCTGTGCAGAGACCTTTTTTAGAAAAGGCCATGCCAACCTAGAAAAACGGTTTAACTGGTAATCAAATCCAAGTGGCAGATTTTGTACTATCACATAGTCATTGGTTTTACTAGCTGACTCAATGCAAGTTGGTGTTTATTTTGCTGTACTTGGACCCTTTTAACACATGTAATGATGACCAAGGTCTTGAATCAACTAAAGGATTGATGGGAGATGGGGTGTAACATCTGGCCCGTATTTTCACAAGGTACAGCTGTCATTCTCTACATTAAATTTGTCATGACTGAAGCCAAGCTGTGCTTAGTATCTATAATAAAATATCACTTTTTGCCATTTGGCTATATATCTTTTTTTTCCATAATAGAAAAGGCCTGAATCTTTCCTTGGTATTATGCTCTATTGTCCTTTTTTCTTAGCTTTGTCGCTTGTGTTCCATGTCGACCATGGCTTTTAAATGTACTCTGTAGTTCATTAAAGGCTTGGACACCGTCCAAATCTAGATTTTCTCCCTTTCAAAGGTTGTTACAAATATCTTTAACCAATCCTGTCATGGGACCATCCTTAAAGACCAAGATGAAAGGCTTTATTGTCCAGTAAATTGTACATACATAATATTCTTCTCAGCCATTCTGACTCAATGTAAAACATACCCATATATACATACATGCAGCATTAATGAAAATGCTTTAATGACAACATCTGCTTTGGAACTTAGTGTGCCTCATAAACGCTTATGCACATTTGCACGCACGCACATAACATATTAAGACTGCACATTGCAGTCAGAATTAAGGGCACATGATACACATGTGTGGAGTCTGTACATGCTACATATTGGCCCTGTCCAAAAAAATCAAGAAACAATATGAACAAGAGTGATCAGATATAGCCTACCCTGAGCATGTCCAAAACACATTCATTAGAATGGAGCGTCAAAGCGGTGCACAAACTGAAGTCATGAATACTGCAGAGAAACCAATCAGCCCACACTCTAACTGAATTGCATTTACATAGCAATATTTTCCTTTTGACTGACCAAGCTACACCGGTTATTTCAATCTCGTCATTTTTTCCAACCCATAACAATACGAAGTTTGAAGAAATAACAGGACCCAGCTCATCTCTGTTGTGAATTTTTACTTTACTAGCACCCAAGAGTGAAAAGTGAAACTCTCAGCATTAGTACAGAGCCACAGGGCCCATTGCCAGGGCTGGCAAACAATCAACCCACCAGGGCTCCCTGGTCCCTCCATGACTACACTTTTATATGTTTGTATTGGCTGCGTATGGTACACATTCCTCCATAGAGTAAGAGAGAAAGAGAGAGTGTGAGAGTATGAGAGAGTGAGAAAGTGTGAGAGAGAGTGTGAGAGTTCTTTTCTTTTATGAGACTACTCGTATCAGTCTTTTAGAATTGTGAGAAGCTGTGGTATTATTCTGTCAGGAGAGATGGAATATCCCTGAACCTTTTGTGAAATTGCAGTTGGTGGTTAGAGGGTGGAGGCTTACAGCTGCCTATCTGTGTACCTTTCCAGGGAGAGGATCCGTATGGGCCTAGAAGAGCTGCAGATGGTGCTGCCAGGAGGAGACACCTACATGCACGAGGGCATCCAGAGGGTGAGGCATCTCACTTGAGCTTTATACCTTCACTGCATTGGCATCGATCCCAATTTGTACCATAAACTGATATTTCTCTTTCAGGCCAGTGAGCAGATATACTATGGAAATACAGAAGGTAAGCTCATGTAATGAGTTTGAATAAACAGTATAAACACATTGTTTTTTAATAATTTATTTGTTTATTATCTCGTGACTGAGATGAAAAATATTATGGCCGAAAGTTTGTTTTTGCTATGGTATGCAGGTGTGAGCCATTCGAAGCTTAGGTAAAGGTGTGGTGCTATTTTGCCATAATGTGCTGTTTATGTGGACAGGGTACCGGACAGCCAGTGTTATCATCGCTCTAACAGATGGGGAGCTGCATGAAGACCTTTTCTACTACGCTGAGAGAGAGGTAAGGCATGCTCTTGGATAGAAATGCACAGACCTTTGTTCCATAAATGCCTATCATAAACCTTGATGTACAAATACATGAAAGTGTTCCAGATCATAGTATAAAGTGCACAAACAAGTTTGGAACAGGTTGGCATGACCTAAAGCCTGCACCATTAACCATCTCTCCACAAACACTCTGATTCCCTGCTGCTTAACGTATTTGTGCTGCTTAAATATTACGGGAATAGGGGAGGTCAGCACATCTGTCAGATTTATATCTCCCATCTGCCCAGTGAATGCAAAGGGCTCTTATTTGCTATACATCTGGATTAGGAGCCTATGTTTCATCTCCAGGAAATCTGCAGGAGATGAATTATAGGCTAATCAGCCCCACACATAGCAGTTCCTGGAGGATCACCCCAGGAACACAAACAGTCATGATCGATGAAGTGATCCATATATCTCTATAACAGTTTTGAACAGTTTTCTTGGAAAATGTTGGACAAGGTACTGAATGAGATTAACTAGAGCCCCTCAGCTGCCAGTCTATCTGAGTAATACAGTCTGCACAGCACTGGTGGCCCTTCCTCCTCTCCTCCTCCGCCTGCCACTGTACTCGCTTTGCTGCCACTGATTGCATCTCAATCGTAATTTTGGTCCACATCAGACACCAGGCAGTCACTGATCTTGCTGATCTGAAACGGGGCCTGTAATTTCCTCCGCAGTCGGAGTGGTCGGTGCGGCGCTCCATAATGTGTGTTGAGGAACCCTGTGCACGCTGTAATTGGTTCCAGACGTTGAGCTCTTTCCTGTCTCTCCCCTTGATCTGCGGATACCTGTCAGGCCAACCGTTCGCGGAGTCTGGGTGCCTCGGTGTACTGCGTGGGGGTGAAGGACTTCAATGAAACACAGGTGAGATGTTAAGGCTTTGTGAGCGTCCTGATTTACTGCAGCTGAAGTAGTGATTTATATAGCGTCAGGAAGTAGGTTTAATGTTGTTTTGGGACGCACAGCCTCAAGTGTCCAGCTGAACTGGAGTGACCAGGAATGCTTCTGAGATATCATGGAGAATAACTGTGATAGAATAAGGAATAAGCCCTAAAAGGCCATTATATGCTTCAGTTTATGCTCTCTAACACTATCTCTTTCACCCTTCTCAGCTAGCAAAGATCGCTGACAGCAAGGACCATGTGTTCCCAGTCAATGATGGGTTTGAGGCACTGCAGGGGGTCATTGATTCGGTACGACCCCACCAATACATCAAGGGTCCTTTCTTAGGGACTGAGCTTAAAACATTCATATTTCAACTGTGATTAAAAGCAGCACATTTTAGCAATTTTAGAGGGTTAAAATATCACATCATCTTTCAAACCATAAACTCAATGACTGCAAAAAAAAAAAATAATAAAAAAAAACTAGGGCACATGAAAATGATGAATAAAGCAAGCTCAGAAATGTTGGAGAAATCATTCAGCCAGTTGAAGAATTTGGAATCTCCCCAAGGCTGCAAATGTGGAGGACCTGCTGCGTCTGGATCCCGCTCTCCTGCTTTTGATGGCAGCCACTGTGGGGGCTTCGCAAACAGGATCAAAGTGTGCGTTCTGTATCCTGTACCTCGAAACATCGACTCAGACTTCCACTTCAGTGGCGTTGCTCTATGTTTTCTTATCTGCCGAAACCCGGTCGGACAAAAAAGAAATGGAAGCAAAAATAGAAGTCCTCCGAGGGCCCACTTGTTTTTGGGTAGTGGGCTGAGACCCGGGCCGGTCCACTGCCATCTGGTGCCAATTAAAGTCACGCTAAAAGCCCTTGGCTCTGCTTGAAGGAAACAGGCCGGCATGTAGTAAATCAGTCAGATCTTCCGACACATGTCATGTACTTTCCTGGACCAAGGAGTTTGAGAAATCAGGATAGGACGGGCGAGGATACGCTGTGTCAGGTTATTGGAAGACGAGAAGGGTCAGTTGACCGCTCTTGAGCCGTTTACACCTCTCTGTTTATTGTGTTACTGCTTTAATGAGTCACTTGATCCAGAGTACCCCTCCCCACCAAATATGATCTTCTCGCATAGGCATGGTCATTCTTGTTGAACATTATGAGATCATGTGATTCCAGATGTGCTCTGCGCTCTTATGCATTCTCCTATTCTCTCCTGATTTCAGATATTAAAGAAATCCTGTATTGAGATACTGGCAGCTGAGCCCTCGAGTATCTGTGCAGGAGGTAAGTGAAATTTGTGGACTTAATGAGCCAAACCCATTAATCTGTTCATGCCTGCTCTACCACCACATTATAAAACCGACACTGATCACAGACTCGCTCCACGAGTTTTAAGAGTCTAGTGAGCAATGAATAACATAACAAGTAACAGCCACTTAATTTGCCCCTGCTGGTGGACTTGGATTCAGGGCCAGTTCTAGGCAAATCATGGAAACAAATGAGTTCTTCTTTTAGCTATGGCTGTTGCTTGACTATGGGGTTGACGAAAAGTTTTTTGTGTGGCCAAGAAAGATCTTATAGTTCTGGGTTTATAGTTTTCAGCATAAGTGCAAATGTTGCTTGTTGTCAACAGTGCTTCCTGGTCACATGGAATTAACAAAGGTTAATTTATGATTGTATACCAAGTTGTACTAAATTACTTGTTTGTGTAGGACTGGCAGCTGGCAGCTGTTGTTGTAGCACCCGTAACCATAATCGTATGGACTGAACCCTTTTCAGAGCAGAAAGGAAACCTGCATTTAGTTGCTGTGTGATTGAGGCCTCAAAGGCCTTGTGACATGTTGTTACTACACATTGCATGCTCTTTATTGCTATTAAGCCATCTAAAATAGCTTTGAAAGTTTGTAAATTATTAAGTAACGTAATGGCAGGCATGGAATACAAATATGAGTCCAATTCTTGAGGCATTAATTTATGAGTACAGTCATGGAGCTGTGAAGTGTAAGCCGAAAGTGATGCTAACCTGAATTTTTACCAATAGACGCAAAAAAAAACATAATTCTGACGTAGCAAAAATACATTCTATGCCTGGCCTTAGACTGTGTCTACACGAGTGAGCAACAGTTGGTTTACGGTTCGTTGTGTGTTTGATTTTCTTCCTACAACATGTTCTCTGACCGCGCTCACCGCTCACGCCTACAGAAAAAGCGCTGTGTCAGCTTGGTGTAATCTAGGACACTGCTGGGTCTTCTACTGTTTCCTGCTCCTCAGACCAACAATCCGCAGCCAGCCTTTCTGTAGCATGAAGTGTTTATACACTGCCGTTTGGGTTTTGGGGTTTTGGCTTCAGCGAGTGCTCTACTTCTCACTTGTCAGGATAACTACAAGTCTCTTGAACCACATGGCCATTTTTTCAAGGCTTTTGGTGAAGGGCTTCTTTTGTGTAACCACTATGGTAAGTGTGCAGACCATCATGACAGTTCGAGTCTGCTGGCACAATCTCGCCTTTCAAAGAATATCACTTATTGAGCTAGTGCCAAGAATGCATCTAGCTACCTACTGTTTGTGTAATGTAGTGTGTGGTGTGAGGGATTGTTGCTTTCCGAGCCAATAATCCTCTCAGTGTTTATGAATGTTCCATTTTCTGATTAGTCCCCATCTCACTCACATGTGTGTTTCACCCCTCCCACTTCAGAGACCTTCCAAGTGGTAGTGAAGGGAAATGGCTTCCTGCACGCCCGCAACGTGGAAAAGGTCCTGTGCAGTTTCCGCATCAATGACACACTGACAAAAAGTAAGTGGTAAAACTAAAAACTCTGACTATGGGAAGTTCCCCCCTTACAATAGGACTGTAGCAAGAGGCTTTCCAAAGACTTCAGGGGTCTTGAGCCATTAAATGATTGCACATTGGCAATATTGGAAGAGCTCTCGAAAAAATAGCTGGCCCAGTTGGTGCTGAGGGTTAGAGTTTGTGATTCATTGGGGTCTCCCAAATCATCCAGTCTTCGTGTCTTTTAGTTTTCATGACCAGATGCATGCCCGTGTCGTTTCTAGGACTTCCATTGCCATTTTTCACTTTTAAAGGGCACATTTTATGCTTTAATAATACATAGCCAAGCCAGAGGAGAGAGATGTAAAAGGGGGAAAACAGTACCACACGCAAGACAGCGAGGAAAAAATCCTTGAGGCATTTCCAAATATCCCCGGCGCCTTTACTGGCCCCCTAATGGAGAAGCCACCCCCTCGGATGCAGGCCACCGCATAGCTGTGGACTCTGATGCTCTAATTACAAACAAAAGGGAACAAACCAGGGCCAAAGCACAAACAAGTCTGTGAGTTTGAGCCAGGGGGGACACAGAAGACTGAGCAAATGGACACAAGGTTTACCTGCAAAGAAATGCAGCTGAAAGAAATAAGCACCATTAAGAGAAAATAATAGTTATTATGTGCCAGAATTACTTGATGAGATGTATGAAAACAAGGAATAATAATATAAATCTCCTGCTAGGTTGGAACATTTATTTAAAAAACAAGTAATGAATTACAGTTTATAACACCCATTAGATGCATTTTTTTTGCCATGAAGAGCCAGTGGAAGGGAAAGATATATGTAGTATTGTACCAAAGATAAACAGTCTTCATAAATACTTAATATTTCCTTCATATTCCTTAACATACCATTTCACTTACAGTACAAAACAAGCCAAAAATTATTATTGTTTTTAAAATGTAAAGACTCCCATGATACGGCCACACAACGACCCAGTTACCTCGCCCGGAAAAGGGAAACCGGGGCCCCCTGCTGGAGCCAGACCCGGGAGGGGAGCTCGTCGGCAAGCGTCTGGTGGCCGGGCCTTATCCCATGGGGCCCGGCCGGGCACAGCCCAAACTGGTCACGTGGGGTCGCCGCCCTGTGGGCTCACCACCTGCAGGGGTCGGCATCAGAGTCAGGTGCTTTGTCCAATGGGCAGTAGGCAAAGGCGGGGATCCAGGAGTGCTGATCCTCGGCGTCGCAGACTGGTTCTGGGGACGTGGAACGTCACCTCTCTCGTGGGGAAGGAACCGGAGCTAGTGCGGGAGGCGGAGCGGTACCAACTAGATATAGTTGGGCTCACCTCCACGCACAGTACTGGTTCCGGAACCAAACTCCTGGAGAGGGGCTGGACTCTGTTCTTTTCTGGAGTTGCTCAAGGTGAGAGGCGCCGGGCGGGTGTGGGGATACTCACAAGCCACCGGCTGAGCGCCACTGTGTTGGAGTTCCACCCGGGGAACGAGAGGGTCGCGTCTCTGCGACTACGTGTCGCTGGGGGGAAAGCTCTGACTGTCATTTGTGCTCATGCACCAAATGGCAGTTCAGAGTATCCGGCCTTCTTGGAGTCACTGGGCGGCATCCTGGAAAGGGTGCCACCCGGAGACTCCATAGTTCTGCTGGGCGACTTCAATGCTCACGTGGGCAATGATGGAGAAACCTGGAGGGGGGTGATTGGGAGGAACGGCCTGCCTGATCTGAACCCAAGCGGTGTTTTGTTATTGGACTTCTGTGCTGGTCATGGATTGTCGATAACAAACACCATGTTCGAGAATAGGGTAGCTCATAAGTGTACTTGGTACCAGAGCACCTTAGGCCAAAGATCGATGATCGACTTTGTGGTCATATCATCAGACCTGCGGCCGTATGTCTTGGACACTCGGGTGAAGAGAGGAGCAGAGCTGTCAACTGATCACCACCTGGTGGTGAGTTGGATCAAGTGGCCGGGGAGGCTGCCGGACAGACCCGGTAAACCCAAATGTGTAGTGAGTATGAACTGGGAACGTCTGGCGGAGGCCCCTGTTCGCGAGGTCTTCAACTCCCACCTCCGGAAGAACTTCTCATGCATCCCGGGGGAAGCTGGGGACATGGAGTCCGAGTGGGCCATGTTCAAAGCCTCCATTGCAGAGGCGGCAAGCAGGAGCTGTGGCCAGAAGGTCATCGGTGCCTGTCGGGGCGGCAACCCAAGAACCCGCTAGTGGACACCAGCGGTGAGAGAGGCTGTCAAGCTGAAGAAGGAGGCCTTTCGGGCTTGGGTCGCCTGGGGGTCCCCTGAAGCAGCAGACAGGTACCGGGTGGCTAGAAGGGCTGCGGCTTCTTAACCTGGCAGGGTTGCTGGCGGGGTCATGGGAGTTTGCCCATCCAGTCCACATGTGCGGACTTGGAGAAGGCTTTCGACCGAGTCCCCCGGGGAACCCTGTGGGGTGTACTGTGGGAGTATGGGGTACCGGGGCCGTTGTTACGAGCCATCAGGTCCCTGTATAACCAAAGTGAGAGCTGTGTCCGCATTCTCGGCACAAAGTCTCCGCCATGGTTGCCCCTTGTCACCGGTCCTGTTTGTGGTATTCATGGACAGGATCTCAAGGCGCAGCCGAGGTGAGGAGAGTGTCCGGTTTGGTGACCTCAGAATCGCATCTCTGCTTTTTGCGGATGATGTGGTTCTGCTGGCTTCATCAGACCATGACCTTCAGCACGTAC
The DNA here is from genome assembly GCF_963514075.1 of Conger conger. Taxonomy (NCBI): domain Eukaryota; kingdom Metazoa; phylum Chordata; class Actinopteri; order Anguilliformes; family Congridae; genus Conger; species Conger conger. The sequence continues at coordinate 27,466,968 of NC_083770.1, forward strand.
TGGAGCGGTTTGCAGCCGAGTGTGAAGCGGCCGGGATGAAAGTCAGCACCTCCAAGTCCGAGGCCATGGTTCTCTGCCGGAAAACGGTGGATTGCTCCCTCCGGGTTGGGTACGAGTCTTTGCCCCAAGTGAAGGAGTTCAAGTATCTCTTGTTCACGAGTGAGGGTAGAAGGGAGCGTGAGATCGACAGGCGGATCGGTGCAGCGTCAGCAGTAATGCGGGCGTTGCACCGGACCGTTGTGGTGAAGAGGGAGCTGAGCCGGAAGGCGAAGCTCTCGATTTACTGGTCGATCTACGTCCCAACCCTCACCTATGGTCACGAGCTTTGGGTAGTGACCGAAAGAACGAGATCGCGTATACAAGCGGCCGAAATGAGCTTCCTCCGTAGGGTGGCCGGGCTCAGCCTTAGAGATAGGGTGAGGAGCTCGGACATCCGGAGGGAGCTCGGAGTAGAGCCGCTGCTCCTTCGCGTCGAAAGGAGCCAATTGAGGTGGTTCGGGCATCTGATCAGGATGCCTCCCGGGCGCCTCCCTTTGGAGGTTTTCCGGGCTCGTCCAACTGGGCGGAGACCCCGAGGGAGACCCAGAGCCCGCTTGAGAGATTATATATCTCTCCTGGCCAGGGAACGCCTTGGGATCCCCCAGGAGGAGCTAGAATGCGTTGCTGGGGAGAGGGACGCCTGGAATACCCGGCTTTGCCTACTGCCCCCGCGACCCGACTCCGGATAAGCGGGTGATGATGGATGGAAAATGTAAAATGACAAGCTTGACAAGCATTGTATTGTTGCTATATTAATATTTTATTTCTATTGTTTATTTATTTATACAACAAGGAATGTTTCCAAGGCAACTATGAATCCCAGCATGCAGTAGTATGCATATTGAAATTGCCACACGTGGGGGAAATCAAAGTCCCAGCCATCTGCGTTGCATTTCATCTGATGTGAGAAACTGTTTAGGTCAGCACAAATTTGAATGGAGAAAAAAATGTAATGTCACTCATGGCTGAACTGCCGTCTAAAACCATGAGGACTCAAAATGCTGACGTTTGCACGCGGCAGGAAAACAAAAACTTGGATACTCAAGAGACATGGAAGCAATTTGAGAGCGGAAAGGCTCCCTCTCTGTCTCCCCCCATACCTACTGTACGCCTGTCCTGCCCTGGAATCAGAATATTTGGTATGCCTGCCTGCTGTCTGATACAGTTTGTTTACTCCCAAAGAGCCAGACTGTCCACTCTAAACACTCCCGTGAATAATGGGCAGTTGTTTGCGGATGTGCGTGCACGGTGGCTAAGACCTCGTCCCTGCCTCCCCCATCCCTGGTCACCTCATATCCGCAGGCAGCACTCCTGCTCCCCTGTGCAACCCAACCCCGCTAAGCGTCTCAAAGATTAAAGGGAACCAAAAGAAAGGAACCATGTGTAGCTGCACATGTGTTAAACAGCTGAACGGTCGTCTACAGTCAAAACGTCCGGGAAAAGACCATTTGAAATAGCAGAGAGAGAATTTCTGACCTTTAACTCATCCGGCAGATAAAAGTAATAGAAAACAGCCAATGGTGTTCAGAATTTTAGTGGAGAGTAAATGCTCACACTTCAGCACATTAGGATGTCATGTTTTGCATTCTGTGCCTTACCATGTTGGGCCATTCTTGCACAGAAACCATTTTGGCAACTGTTTACATGTTCTGGAGACTGCCTGTGACTGTGCAAACTCACACAAGTGTTCTGCTGGTCACCTGACTGGGAAGTGCATACAAAATTACCATTACTGCTAATTGCTAATTATTTCTCAAGAGGGCTTTCTTAAGCCATATGCAATCCTATTGACTAACTAGTAAATTGTGACCAAATTTAAAATTCAGATTGCCACTGCTGTAATCATTTTGCCATTGATGTGTGCTCCTTTGTCGAGCTTGCTTTGAGAGTCAGTTCGTAAGGCAGCCATTTGGAAGCTGTTCTCAGGTCTTGTGCCTGGCCCAGATTACCCTGCCACCTCTGCTGGGTTGGTGTTGGGCTGCAGTGCTGGGGTACTCAGGCCTGTTAGGGCCAGATGGCTCACTTGTGTGTTGTTCTCCTAATGCTCTGCGGGCCCCTCCTTCCATCGCCTGTCTAGCGTGGTATTTCACTTAAGACGCAGAGATCGCACAGAGCTGACATCACTCTCCTCGCTGTTGGCGTGCATTCTGCAGGGCAGGCTGTTTTGGTGAAGTCCTGTGACAGCCCTGTTGTGTAATAAGGAATGTTTTTCAGCCATGTTTTTGTTAAACCGGACTTTTTGTTTCAGGTCGTTCTGTTTTTCTAGATGAACTAAATCAAGAGTGAAAACAATCAGTTTGTCCAGCTACTTCCAGATTTTACCTTTTGTTTGGCTTTTGTTTTTGTAGAGGAAAGATGATGTACACTCAAAACCTATTTCACAGCCACAGGTTAGGAGTAAACTGGATTAAAAAGACAAACGAGATTGCCTCTCTAAACACACCAAAAAAACAAAAATAAATGAATTAGGTCAGCTCAAAACACTGTCCACCATTAAACGCTATGTTAGGAGACCTGCATACAAAATGTGGGTTAGTTCTTCACTGGTTTGTTTGGGAAATTTCAATTCTGATCTGGACCAACATTCCTTTTTACAGAACTGTGAACAGGACTGGCCATTCAAAGATGCAGCATGTTGACGCTCATCTTCCTCCTCTTCCTCTTTGTGTTATTAAGTATTTATATTTTTTAAATGTCCCTGAACGTGGGGAGGTGATGGTGGATTATTACTCTCCTCTTTCCTTCTCTCTCCCTTTGTCTAGTGGAGAAGCCGTTGGTGGTGAAGGACACTTATCTTCTTTGCCCTGCTCCCGTTCTCCGGGAAGTGGGAACGTAAGTAAATGTCACTCACACATGGCCCTCCACTCCGTCCTCTGCGTTTTTAACTGCCCTCTGCCTCCGCCTGTTCATATTTCTGTCTGACTCCTGTCTGTGTTCCATTTTTTAATGATCTCTCACTCTCCCTCTTTCACACATGACCTCTCTCTCTCTCTCTCTCTCTCTCTCTCGCTCTCTCTCTATTCCAGGGCTGCCTCTCTCTTTGTCAGCATGAATGATGGCCTGAGCTTCATCTCTAGTTCAGTCACCATCACAACGATGGGCTGTGTGAGTATTTGCACACACGTTGAAATTGTGTCATATCCCTGTATCATCTGTGCCGTGACACTCGTAACTCTAAGCACTCAGTGTTTTATTACACAGCACATTCATCAGGGTAACCCTGCAATAAATACACCATTATGTTTCAGTAAATGGAGTGGTTCAGCATGTCCTTGTTTATTCTGGCTTCTGGGGGCCAATACTCACTGGGAAGAGAAGACTTACCCCTGGGATACTCTATTAAACTTTTAAGACTGTTCCACATAAACTCACATATGACCACAAAAGAGGAATTTATTTTTAATAAAATATTTTTAGTGTGAAATGTTATTTTATTTAGAAACTTGAAATGTAGACACGTGTTGAGCATATAAACACAGTAGCAACTTTATTATTTAGTTAATGCAGCATATGTACCCTGAGCAGATTCATTGTTTCTGATATACTACTAAGCCCCAGAACCTTTTATCTAGGTACAGATATTCCCACCAGCCATAACCTACTACTGTTTATCACACTTATTAGTATTATTATTTTTATCATAAAATTTTGCTCAACATCGAACAGTAATAATTAGAGATAAAAAGATAAAGGACAGTATGTTCCTGGTGCTCTTTGTTCAGCGGCTGATTAAACCCTATTGTGATGAGATTTGTGACACTCTCTTTCTCTTTTACGGTCTTCTTCTCTATCCACCAGTCTGACGGAAAGATCCTGGCCATCGCTCTGCTCATCCTGATGCTGCTGCTTGTGTTAGCCCTGGTCTGGTGGTTCTGGCCCCTGTGCTGCACGGTGGTGAGTCTGATGCTCCCTTTCCACTATTGCACCTTACGACCACCAGGGGGCCGGTTATCATCCACACTGCTTGGAATGCGTGAACAGCTACATTTTGCTGAAGGCCTTCTGCTTAAGTTTATGCTCTCATATTTCAGATGTGCCATCTTGTTAAGTCTCCCTGAAGTTTCAGGGATGATGTCTTTTCCAGTACTTTTGTGTGAGAGACAGAGAGCTTCGAGGAAACAAGTTTCAGATAGTTTCAGTGCTTTTTAAGGGTAGAGGCTTCTTGATTTTTTTTTTACTCCCTTCCAGTTACTTAATACTGGATGGAACTTGTTTGGAAGTTGTGACATTATTTCGTGCCACATTGAGGTCGCTGAGTGAAGTCAAGCGAATCCTCATGCCAGAAATCAATTTCCTTCCATGGCAGCTTTGTTTCACCAAAGAGCCGAAGAACTAGCCAGCTGTACTTTCTGTAAGAACGGCGCTGATAGGTGTAAGGGCAAAACGCCATTAGAGATGTGATTAATCAGAGCCTGAAGGAGATGAGAGCCATCCTTCTACAGTGAGCTGAAGCTACCCTGTGCAATGAGACTGTATGATGTGAACCCAAGTACAGTGAAGATTAACCTCTACGGACCTGTCCTTTCAAGTGTTCAATCCAAGCCGTGTGTCACCAAACAGAGAGGAAGTCTTGCGAGCACAGCCCAAGAGTCAACTCGAAAGACAAGTTGGACACTTGTGACTCCTGGATTATAAACAAATTTACGAAACTGCAGAGAGCGATAAAAGGGACAAGAACAAGAAAGAGGAAACGGAGAGGAAGACAGAGCACAGCGAGGATCTGTTTCCTGCCTCTGCTTTTATCACTCTTTTCTTGGATGGGGAGTTTGGAGAGCAGAAAGCAGTGATGCTGGAAGAGGAGAGGAATGCATGTCTGGGGAAAGGGAGGACGAGAGAGCGTTGGGAGAGGAGTGCGAGGGGACTATAGCTGTGGGTCTCCAGGGCTGGGCCCATTCTGGGAGCATGAATCAGCGAGTGTGACACAAACACACCTCTAATAAAACACCGGCACGGTGACATCAGTCTCCCCGGAGGTGGAGGTCAGCTGCTCGTCAATGCACCTCCACTGCTTCAGCTGCATTCCAGGGCTATGCTTTTCTCATCTGAGGGACTGGATACAGTATTTGCATACAGTATTTAACACATCTGATCTAACTGCCTGGGTTTCTGTACCAGCACAGAGGAAGCTTACTCCTCCCGAGAAAGAGTCTTTATGAGACTTGAAATCAACTGGGAGAGAAGATGGAAAATTATTTCTATTTTTACAACTCGGGCTTCGTTTCTTTGCCTCCTGTGTCCCTCACTTTCTTCCAATAGCCACCTTTGCCCGGGTCTGTTTAGGAAAATGATCCCAGGTTACCATGGAAAAATGGGCTAGCATTTCAGCCTTTGGAAAAGCGCAAAGGAAAAAGGACTCCAGTTTCATTACAGTATTTGTTTGCATCGCAGACGCCCTTAGCTAGGCAGCGTTGAATTTTGCGTTTGACACAATTTTTGAAGCTAGTTAACACGTGCGTACTTTCTTCACTGGTGTGCACTGCTATAAAACATCCACACCACTTTGACTGGCACATTCACCACTTCATACTAGTGAGCAAGCATTGCTTCTGAAATTCATTGATCATACTGCTTTAATTAATGTAGTTTCAATTGAGTTCTCAGTCATAAGAGCCAAATGGCATGCTTCTGAAACCCAGTGTGGGTGTTGGAAATACACCATTACATTCAATATTCCACTGGAAGGGTTTTGTCACTTAGGCTGGGATGGGAAGAGGCAGCCGGAGAAGTGCAGTGACTGCTTGGCTGAGGAACATGTTAGCCCCAAATTCCATGTAACTTAGAAAAACAAAAACGAAGGGGGAAAAGAAGGGGATAAGCACATGACTATTCTCCTGCGGCACCTCGTGTTGTCAACTCCAGGCCCTGCCCCTCCCTCCTCCACCACCACCCACCCACCTCTCAAGTTTAGGAAAAGAGCCAGATGGACAGCAGATTTCTAGGTCAGTGAAACTTCCCTGTAAATAACGGCAAAGCGGGGAAAGAAAAAAAACTAATTCCACAGTCATGTGTTTTCATGTAACCCAAGTTTTTTTTTTGGCACACGTTGAACTCATTTCTTTGGCTCTCTGACACGCCAATAACAAAAAAGGTTAAGTAGGACTGCACAGCAGAGGAGATCATGTGCTCTGACGTGTTTGTTATGAAGTGTGACTTCTCTTTCTCTCTATCCCCTCCACAGATTATACATGAACCCCCTCCTCCGGTTGTTGAAGACAGCTCGGTAAGGGACACTTTGTATCTGTTTTCAAGATCTCTGGAATGTGGGCCCTGTGTGTTGTTTTTGTAGTCACTTGACCGTATTGTTTGATGAAAAAGCAAAACAAGGCCTCTGAAGGAGAAAACCATCACACCAACATCGATCGCCAACTCTTTTTCCTGCAGTACCCAACACAAATGACTAAAATGTGCAAGTGTATACTTCCCGGACCTTAATCAGAGTAACTGTCTCCGAAACTTGCTTTGTAGACCCAACTGTTCAAGTCCCAGCTCTACTGAGAAATAATTTATATGGTTCACTCACAGGTGTCATCATAAGATACAAACTTATACGATGCATATACTTGCTTATCCTTTATCTCACAGTATGCCTTTCTTCACTTGCCCAAAACTCCTGACTTTAATTACTTACTGTTGCCTGAAACTTCAGAGCATATACGTAAATATATAATGTAGCGGTGAAAAGGATCAGTCTGATGATTTTAATCTCATGAGTCTGATTAGCATATAAACAAATTCCCAGGAAGTATTCATTTGAATAATCCATTTTACTAAATGATAGCAGCTCTCCAAAAATAAAAGAGATAGAAAACCAGTTGATGATTACAAAATATGTCCATGCTCCAGCTATGAAGAAAGCACCCCCTCCCTGTTTTGATTCTCTTTTCACTTCTTTTTTCTTCTCTATCTTTTTCGTAAAAACAGGAAATGCCATAAAATAAAGGAATTTCTTCCTAGGTTCTTAGTTGACAATCAACAGTCTCTGCTGGGAACAAACAAAGCAAGTCAGGATTTAGTCTTCAACCACTCATCTCTCCAACCTAACACCAGCCCACACCTCCACCTCTATCATATTGAGGATTGCTGCTCCCTTTCATTGTTCTCTCAGGACAATGCCCAACATGGGCGGCCAAATCTATACAGTTTGAGTTTACATACTCACTAGGGTTTTTTAAATCTCCCCCTTATTTAACCATCTGCCATTTCAATGTTTTTGAGAACATTGTGTTTCTAGGAACATCATTCCCCTTGACAACAGCTTGACAATAGTTTAATTATGTCAGATGAATAACTGGACATATGTTGAAAACGTTTATAGGTGAATTTAGCAATCACACCAGAAATAATGTTTTCACACATAGTTATTATATTATAGCTTATTGGGACTCATAATGGAAGCCAAGACTCAAGCAAAGGCTAGTGTTGGGCTAAAGTAACTAAAATCTTGTTGGTCTGGATGGCCTTCTTTGTTTAATTGAACTTAATGTTATGATATTGTTTAACACTATGGTGGGGCTCAGTGAAATGGCCAGATCTGTGAGAGACGATATAGTTCTGATATGCAGGTGACGTCTGGAATTCATTTTCAAGCACCAGGATTGGTAAACATAAGGAAAAATCACATACAGAAAAGGTTTTAACTCTATGGTGAAATATCGAGAAGGGGGTGGAGGCCCATATTTCTGGAGTTTGGAAAAGGTTCTCATTATGGTCACTTGCAGATCCATCTGTTTTTCAACTGCCACACTTTTTTTCAACTGGCCATTGAGAATTTACAATCTGCCAGAGGCACTAATCACATTAAAGGAGCAATATTTCACGCTGAACTTAGGACAACAACAAGGAAAACATTGAGTTTCATAGACTGCCTACATTACTAGGACATTGAATGTTTTTTCCTATTATCATTACCACAGCTCAATGTATGACCACAACAAATATTATTGTTGGGTAAGGCCCTAAAACCTCTCTGTGTTTACGTATTTGTCACATTTGGTTTTTACCCTCTTTGAACAAAGTAAAGAAACAGCCAGTGGAGGTAATGAACACAATGACCCTGACATGGTTGTTTCAGTGAGATGACATAACATCATCTCACTGACCCAAAACGTATTTTCAGTTGCAGAAACATACACAACAGGGGAATGTAAGCTTTCTAATGATACTAAAGTTAGCTCTCTACTCTAGATATGTAGGGAGTTGTGTCCCATTATATTTTGAGTGCCACCAAATCATGTTTTTGAGAAAAATGTTTTCAAAGTTTCGAGTTACATGAGGCTGGGAGACCTACACTGGGCTAACAAAATTCCGGGGGTTGTAACTTGTCATTTTATATTAAATCCTTTAAAACTACATTTTTACTCTGAACATTTACTTAGGACATTAAGACATACAGACCATGAAATCTATCCACGAACGCAGCTGATGTGGTTGTTTGTGACCGGTGAATGGTGACAAACTGGCTAGCCTCCAAACAATGCACAGTTCCGGGGTTATATTATTACTCTGAATTTGGCCTTAAGACATGCAGATTATGAAATGTATGATACTGTTCTACAAAATGAAGGTGAAAGCCTAAAACAGCCAAAAATGACGACTGTTATTATAGAGCGCGTCATAAATCACTCTTTTGTAGCCTGTCTGACTTCTGGCTGTCAGAGAAGAACAGACAGGAGCTCTGAACTAGCTTTGGTGCAGCAATGTTGTTTTCAGGTAGCTAGTCTGAGCCTTTAAGAAATTAAGTGGTACCCTACCTTGTTTAAAATGTGTACACCTCGCTTACCTTGATTTTACGAGCTAGGACTTGAAGGAATTATCCACTCAGCAAAGGCTTTGGCCCCATACAAAGTCTCCACTGCTGATGGCTATTCTGTCAGCTGCTATTTGAAATGGCCCAACCCTACCATGCCACAGTGGAATTGATCAGCTCCAGCATGCAGAGGCGGTGAATTAAAGACTGAAATCTGAGGAAGAGGGTGAAGAGTTGATTCAGTCACATCCTGGGACGTGACACAGGTCATTGGCAGTAAGCGGGAAACTGGAGGAGCTAATATTTGTGGCGGGTGGGGGTGGGCGTTCATTTTAAGATGGAAGAATGAACTCATGCCAGGGTGGGCATTGTTACAAAGACTTTGAAGCAATCAGAGGAAAGGAGATCAGGGAGAGCAGCTGTAAATTATTGTGTAGGCAAACTAACAAGTCAGTCCACAGCTGAGCGGGCTGAATGTGCTGTAGCAGTAATGGTATCTCATGAAGGCCGGAGGCGACAGGTGACAGGAACAATATGCAAAGCCCTTGCTGACCGGTTGTTTTTTCTCTCTCCCCTGCTCTCTCTCTCTCTCTCTCTCTCTCTCTCTCTCTGTCTTTCACTATCTCTCTCTCTGTAGGATGAAGAGGAAGATGGGTTTCCGAAGAAGAAGTGGCCGACAGTGGATGCTTCCTATTATGGGGGCAGAGGGGTGGGAGGAATCAAGAGGATGGAGGTGACAGCTAAAGCTAACACTCCAACCACAACATTATGTCTTGTTCAGTGGTCACAGTCATACCATTCCTTCTGTAGTACCTACAGCTTTACTTTGACTTTCATATCCTTAACCACACTCTAGCATCCATAGTATCCACACTGTGTGTGAGCCAGACATTTACACTGTGGCACGATGCTTACCAGTAACCCCAGCTTCCCACTACCATAAACACAGTAATGTCCTACTATACATGTTCATCATACTTCATGCATTATCCAATGCTATACTGTACCTTGGACTATAGCTACAGCTACAGAATACCGTTCCCATTGGCATCAGTAAGGTATCTCTACATTTACTATCATCAGCATTTCAGTTCAAAGACCTTTGTCTGAGCACATTTCACCAGCAAGTAGAGGTTCATTTTTAATACATCTACACGCACCAAAGTTGATTCAGTAATAGCTTTTGACTAAAAATCTAAATACAATTAATGGTTATTACTAAAGTGTTACAAAAACAAATAGAGATAATTCTATGTGTCTGGGTTCCAGGTTCGCTGGGGAGAGAGGGGCTCCACAGAGGAAGGGGCGAAGCTGGAGAAGGCTAAGAACGCGCGGGTGAAGATGCCCGAACAAGAGTTTGAGCTTCAGCCCTCCCGTACTCTCAACAACGGCATGCGCAAACCACTGGGACCTCGAAAGTGGTACTCGCCCATCAAGGTACATGAAAATTGCATGTTTGATTTTACAAGGATGGTACATGAATTGGCATTAACTAATATTTGACTATGGAGAAATTAATCTGTACAGCTAATGTATTTGTACATCATTAATGAATGTTAACAACTTCATTAGGGCGCTTTCACACATGACTTGTTTAGTCTGGTTGAATCAAACCCTGGTGCGGTTACCACGTTGTCGCAGTTCAGGTGTGAACACAGCAATCACATTCTGGTGCAGACCAAAACAAGGGGGCCAAGACCGCTTAGAGTGGGTGGTCTCGGAGCGCTTCCAAGTGAACTTTGGAGCGGTTCCTTTGCAGTGAGAAAGCAATCGACTCAACGAACCAAAAACAACTCATCCGCTGTGCAAAACTCTACGCATGATGGAACGCTTCCGCAATGAATCGTGGGGCAGCACATTTGTAGCAATAGCTACTAGGAAGCTAGGTAGCTGGAAAAACTGTGAAAGACAACACATCCCACAGATGTGTCTGGAGGCAGTCCGTTGTCTCATGAAATGCATCAACACGTTGTTTCCGAGCCTTGATTCACGTTTTTGCTCATATACAGAACACTGGTATACCATCCAGAGAATCGCAATTATCCAGACACACAGCTGCTCCATTTTCGATACTTTGCTTTTTCCCCAAAGGAAGATGAAGACCAAAATTCTGAATTTTACACGTTATGGTCCGCTGTGAAATAATTCTGTGTGAACACAAAACTAAACAAAGGGAGAGCGCAACATTGTAACGTATTAGTCTATGATTCAGAACAAAGCATCCGAACCACAGGTGTGAAAACGTTAGTCCAAGTTAATATTGGAATTAAAAAAGCATTTCATGTATTTGTTCATGGTCAACTAATTATAAGTTTATCCTATGATTTGCTAATGTATACATATTCATGTAACTAACTCATTACAACAGAGTAACTAATGAAAAGTTTATGCTTAATGAATGTATTTCTACGTCATTAATCAATGTTGACAAATAAATGAGTTAATTCCAATTCATAACCTTATTGTAAAGTGTTACCATTTCTCACTTACCCCTTAAACCTGTAGCGGTGAAAAAACTGGGAATATATTGTGTCATCAAGGCTCATAAACTCCAAAACATCCACACTCTGGCTGCACATCTGTTATGCTAGTTCTCCTTTTGAATATCCCTCCGCTGCACAACAGCCTTTTCACAGCTGTCTGCTATAAACATCTGGGGCCTGAAAGAGCGTGACAGAATCCAACTATCACAGTAGGAGCCTATCACAGCCAATGCTGGTCTCAGTCTAAAAGCCTAGACTCAGCACATTGTCCTCTGTCATGGCTTATTGTGATTACTGGGCAGGTAAGAGATAATGATTGGTGTCTCAGGCTGTCCCAAGCTATGTAGAACAAAGGGTATCCTCTTCTGTACCTCTTGTGAGATGAGCTTCAATGGAGAAATAACAGTGTTGTGTAACTGATGAACAGTCTGCAGTGCAGTCAAATACTATACTCTTGCTCAAAATGGTGGTTACTTCCCTACTTTTTTTCCCAGGCTCTTCTTTTTTCCCTTTACCTTTACTGTGTGTGTGTGTGTGTGTGTGTGTGTGTGTGTGTGTGTTTGGCAGAAGAACACCCCAGGTCCATGGTGCTGTAGCGGTTAGCCAGACAGACAGGACAGCGGATACATGTCACCATAAAAGTGAACATCACACAGAGAGACAGTTTATGCTTGTCCCTTCACGTGCTTCCCAAGTACTGCGTGGGGTAGAATGCCTTAGAATGCCAAAATGGGAACAGTGCATCTTTTGTTCTCTCGTAGTATAATATTTTGAAACACTATAGTATGTGAACTGACCATGCTGATCAGTGAGGTAACTTAGTGAGCATAATTTAATTTGCTTTCAGCTGGAGCAGAGAGCCAGTTTGTCCCGCACTCATAGCCCCCTCTAGAGTGCCATTTAAATGTATTCCTAGCAAATGGAGAAAATCAGAGTTCTTGTGCTAAAGACCAATCTGTCAGGGTGATTGATAACTGCTGCCATGGCCTGCATCACTGAAAAAGAGGAAAAAACCCTGCATTAACAATTTTAAAAAAATTACGCATACAATACATCATCAGTTACCAGTTCTCCATAGCAGTGCAATTATGTCCCTCGTGGGCAATATCGTAAATGACAGACTGTATCATAAACATAATGTGGGCTATCTGACGTCACTGGCTCTCTGAAATAACTGTAAAAGCAGTTAGTTCTCTTCAACTGTTAGTGACATAAGTGTATGTGCGTGTATAAGAACAAATTAACAAATGTATCATTTGCATGTGATATAAAAGAAAAGGATGGCCATGCACAGCTAAAGCATTACCTGGTTCCAGCACATCGACTTTAAGTTTGAGCCCCCGGTTTAGCTTGATGTACTGGTTCCACAGGAAAAGATATCTGGGTCTGCGGCCAGCACAGATTTCCCCTACAGTAACGGGATGCTCTTTGGCAGAAGCACTGAGTCAAAACTTGTCCGCGGTCTTTCCACGCAAGCTTTCCTTACTCATGTTGCATAACGCGTTCAAAATAATATCTGCTCGAGGATCACCGCTGAGGGGATGCAGTTCATTTCATACTTCCGCAGCACGATGGAGGTGTGAAGGAGGAGGAGCTCCAGCACTGAATTACAGGCCCCTTCCTGTAACTCATTGGTACAGAGGCAGAGGAGTACTAATCGTGGTTTAGAATCAGGAGAAGTGGCTGACACCCAGGCCTTTGGCTGGAGCTCAGAATGACGATGGTGAGGTGGGACACTAAGTGTCCCTGGGCGATGTGAAGCCTCGCTGATGGGGACTGGTCTGCACTGGGCCGGACCGGTCCAGGAGTGAGTTAACGCATTGTTTCATGCACAAACAGTCAGCTGGGGATTGTTAATAGAAACCAGACATGAACTGGACTGACCTCCGGGAGACGAAAGCTGCAGAGCTGGTGGTTTTGAGAAGAAAAACAGAGTCTTTCTCTCTGTCTTTTTTCCCCGCAACCCCCCCCCCCCCCCCCCCCCAAAATGATTCCTGGAGCCATGCAGGATTGTCAAGGAACAAACAACCTATTCCAAATTCAGGCTTTGGGGAGGAGGAGTGGATAAACTAGGTCAGATTTTTTAACAGCGCGCTGCAAGTAATGGAAGACGTAGCCTGGGCTTTGGAGCAGCATTTTGATTACTCTGTACGCACCAATTCCACCATCCGAAAATGAATAGCTCAACAGTCCTTGGCTTTGCCTGCATTATAAGGGCGTCAAGACCACTTAGCAGAATTATACACCAGATGCACTAATGATCAATGGAAAACAGAGCACATATGCAATCATTCACAGTGGACTCATACAACATTGCAGTGTTTCTTCAAATTGATTGAGGTTCTAATTTGGATTTCCTCACTGATGATTTATGTTGATATAAAGATAATCTTGATTTATCATCCAGACATATTGAAATATGAGCACATTTATATTTATATAGTGGCTTCAGTACGTAATAATCATTTCTGGTGGCCTGTTAACTGAGTTAAAAGTGTCTGGTCTGCTTTATCGCACAAATTCAGGAAGCCTCCTTGAAGACCAGAGCTCACTAAATTTAAATTGGACAGGTTAAGTCTCTCTGTAGATCTCAATATTACATTATTTACACTATGTCTGCAGACTGCTGACATTGGAATGTCAACTGTACAGGTGTTTGTCTCCCTTTACAGCGGAGATGCAAGTGCATACGGAAAGACAAATATAATATCTTGTTTTTTTCTCTCTTTTTTCTGTTTTCCATTACCTTTTGCTTGAGAAATGGAATTATCTCACCCCTTTGGCAATCTTTTTTCTTATCAAGCAAGAGTACTAGAAATAATGATTTAAATGTCTCAATGTAAGACTAAAATACTTGCTAAGATTGACTGATTTTTCTCATTTTTTCTAGGGCAAGTTAGACGCTCTGTGGGTGCTCCTGAGGAAAGGCTATGACCGCGTGTCTGTGATGAGGCCACAGCCAGGAGACAAGGTAAGCACAGCAAACTACTGCAGAGCTCAGACAGCCCGTGTTGCATGGCAACAGATATCCAACCAACAGCAAGCCCTGTCATATGCAAAATCACAAACACATGTGGAAGCACAGAGAGGATCAAGTGATTGGCAGAGGAGACTTGTTGTTGATCTCTTTCTGTTTAGAGTATCTGAATTAAAAAAAGGACATTTTTGGCAGTGTGTACTTCTAATCCGTGTAAGCAGCTCCTGAACACCCCCCTTCTCTTCTGTCCACAACATTCCCAGACAGTGGGGCGAAACCCTGGATGGTTGGACAGAAGTTGGTTGGTCAGATGGAGGGGGGCAAGCTTTAAAACAATGACATGGACTAGCCGACCTCGTCAATGCTCCAGACTGTGTGAGATCCACGTCTCTAGCTCTGAGGAAATGAAGCCACATGCCTCCTCTGTTGCTCTGGCAGTTAGGACACATTTTGATACAGGAATTTCCTCTAGCTTCTGCTATGACCACTACTCCCTCCTCCGCACAAACACACACACTCACACTCTCTCACACACACATTCATGCTCACATACACACACGCTCATCCTACTTTCCCCATCAGAGCCAACTTTTCCACACTGTGCTTCTTCAGCATATACAGTATACTGCAGTATATTACATAACATTAGGATTATGCATGAAACATATCGCTGACTGTATAAAGCTGTCATCAAAGGGGGCGGTTCACTGAAGTGGCCAAAATACTACTAAAAACAGAGATCTGGTCCCTGTGAAATTCCTCATGGCCTGTAGGGGGCGCTGTTTTGCCTGTGTCACATGCAGGGTGAGAGGGATGAACTTATCTGGGGTTCAGGAGTTTTATTGGACCCTTTACTTGGCTGTTTCAAACTGAAACTGTTCTTGACAAGCGTGCCATTCATTATATTTGACGTTTTAGGTCTTCTATGATGATGGCTCCTCGGCTCTAATAGAGCAAATAGAAGCTGTACTTTAGCTGTACTCACAAATTGTTGTCTTCTTTTTATCAAACAACGGACTAAAGTCTGTCTGTCTTGCGTCTGCAGTTAGTTGTGTTCTGTTCTTTTCTAGAGAAAGTTATACACTAACCAAGCATTATAATACAGTTTGGTAAATGGTAAGACTGCTTCGACACAGCCAGGGAGGGGGCACATACCTGCAACCTTCCAACTGCCTTACCTCCTGAGCTAATGAGCTTAGTTTCATTATGATGCACTGTAATATACCATAGCCATAAAAGTCTTTGGTAAACAACCATAAGCAGCAAGTAAGCATCCAAGGCTGTAGCTTGTAGAAGAGATTCTGACGTTAGCGACTGTGTTCTGATTACTCACCAGTTACCAAATACGAAAGGGGACTATCTGTGCTAGAAATTGTGGCCTCGTGGTGTAATCTTTCCTTTTTGGCAGGAAAAGGTGCTTACAGCATGATTACTATGTTCCTTCCTCGATGGTGTTGCCTGCAGTAATTGTGTTGTACTGTACTTATGGGAGATTCAAGCCGGGTTAGCATTTGTGGGTAGCTGGAACAATTTTGCATCATGGGATTTGCAGCATCAGGTTGTGCATCTCCATGGGCACAGCTGTTTGCCATAATGTGCTCGCTGAAATATAGCCTGGC
This sequence comes from Conger conger, assembly GCF_963514075.1. Classification (NCBI taxonomy): domain Eukaryota; kingdom Metazoa; phylum Chordata; class Actinopteri; order Anguilliformes; family Congridae; genus Conger; species Conger conger. The sequence continues at coordinate 27,482,832 of NC_083770.1, forward strand.
ATCTTGACTACAGTAAAAGGCCGTTCTCATTGCGCCTAATTTAAGGAATGCAGGCCTGCTTTAAACATTTTTTTTAAGGGGGGGGAGGGTGTTGACAGCTGTGGGCATTTGGGGGGTGGGGAGGGCTGGAGAGAGGCAGTTGTGGATTGTTGCCTCCATATGTCCTTCCAATATTCTCATCTACAGGATGTACAGTCTGAGTTCACTCTCCTGTTTAAACCAAATGTTCACTTTTTCTGCTTGGCTGTTACTAAAATCCTTGTCAGCATAATTATAGAATCCATTCAACCAAGCTGTGGAAAAATTAACTGGTTCCATTTCTTATAGGTAAACCTTCTGTAACAGGGTACTTCTTTAACCCATGGACGAATGGCAGTAAAGTATTACCGCATGTTAGGGGGAATGCTGACACATGAATTATGAGCAGGAAGCAGCAGTCGGCAGTGTTTTTTTTGTGTGTGAAGGGGGTTGGTCGGTGGGGGTGCAAAGGGATGGAGCAGCCACATCAAAAGCATGGCAGTAGGACTTTATTGGCCCCAATGAGGTTCTGCATTAATCTGTGCCACCTCAGGTAGTGCGCTCATTATGTCTGGCATCAGGCAGAACCTCTCTTTAATGTGGGCCAGTTATGGTGGTGCCTTCAGTGAGACACGTGGAGAGATTAAACCCAGGAGGAAAAAGAGGAGTGCGGAAATGGCATGGTGGGCCGGTGAAGCGTCAAAGGGTCAGAAAAGTTAAAGAAAAGAACTTACGTTTAAGGACCTTCATTGATTTGGACTTTGTGATTGGCACAAAAAAGCAGTCTTGCCTACAATGGCACCAGACAGTGTATCAGACAGCATTGTCCAGCTTGAGTAATCAGCTGTGAATGGATTACAGTGTCTGTGTGTTATCATATCTCTTTATGAAATGCAATCACTGTTATTAGAGGTGAATCAACCATTATCCCTTTCATAGAATTGGCTGAATGTCATGACCATTTTGATGCAAAACTAGTAAAATATAAGATCTTCCTTTCAGGCTTGTAAAGATCTATTTCTTAGAATAAGGCAGTGCTTTAAATGAATCACGCAAATTCCCCATTTCCCGGCAGGCCGCACTTTATAAACAGTATATATATCTTTCAAGTTCAAGAGGATCATAAAATAACTGTAGCTAGGATATCCTATAATAATACAGGATTTTTAAGGATTTACATGGCTCTTTATTTTCAGACAGACTTTGTGGTTTTAGTGTATGTTCTGAACCTGGAGATCTGGGGATTCAATCTCTAGCTGAGTCATTCCAAAAGTCTTAAAAATGCTTGGTGAGGGAGATGAATTATGGGTCACATCCCTGTGGTAGAGGGGTGTCTGGTCCAGGTGTGCTCGCTGCACACACGCTGCTTTGGGATAGGTTGCGACCCCATGACTCACTATGTTACACAGTCCGTTGCTTGTTTTGGCTCTGTATCACTCTGAGGGCTCGGTCACAGAGATCAAGACCCAGACTGTATTGTATTGTGGAATGAGAGGACTCATTGAAGTCTGTTGCCCCCTGGTACTGTACAAAAATACTCTCAGTGCTGGAGCTACAATAATAAATAGCTTTGCTTTCCAGCCACAGATTTCTGATACACATCCACTAACATCCACACATCCACTTACTATTGTACAAGCTGATGGAATGGCACGGCCATCTCTCAGAGCTTTCTGCACTTTTTCTACTTTTTTTCTTCAATTGTTTTTTCTCTCTTGGCATTATGGGTCCATCCATGCTGAAGCCTAGACATCCTCCCAATAAAGCTGTCCGTTCACAGCCAGGAAGGTAGTCCACTCCGGGCACTGTAATCTCCTTCAGCGTTCATGTTTAATGAGTAGCTTCTGTTTCCAATCAGCACTGTGTGGAGTTTACAGCTTCCTTAATATCAGTAATGGGGCGGGGGAGTTGGGTGGTAAGGGGGGAGGGTGGCGGTTGGGGGTGAAGCTCAATGTAATTAAATAATCCTCTGCCCTAACTCCCAAAATTCTCTCTGAGTATCCTGTTCCATTTCCCTCATACAGGTGGGTGGTCACAATTGCCCATCACACCAGTAATGGTGCCTTCATTTACCAGAACTGAGTCATTCTTATGAGGGAGTGTGCAGTATATACGCTCACCGAGCACTTTATTAGGAAATGTTTTACTTTATTACACCTACTTATTAATGAGATTATCTAATCAGCCAATTGTGTGGCAGCAGTGCAATGCATAAAACCATGTAGATACGGGTCAGGAGCTTCAGTTAATGTTCTCATCAACCATCAGAATGGGGAAAAAATGTGATCTAAGTGATGTGGAATGATTGTTGGTGGCAGACAGCGTGGTTTGAGTATCTCAGAAACTGTTGATTGTCACACACACTAGTCTCTTGGGTTTGCAAAGAATGGGCAGCTGTTCTGCGGACAGAAATGCCGTGTTAATGTGAGAGGTCAGAGGAGAAGGGCCAGACTGGTCAAAGCTGACAGGAAGGTGACAGTAATGCGAATAACCGCACATTACAACAGTGGTATGCAGAAGAGCATCTCTGAACACACAGTGCATCAATAACTCTAAGCGGATAGGCTACAGCAGTAGAAGTCTAATTCCTATTAAAGTTCTCTATTAAAGTGTAGCTTTAATAGAGAAACCTCATTAATGTATCCCATGAAATATACAGTCCATTCTACAAAAACAATTATAATAATCTTATCTGAGATAAGATTTTTCCTGTTTGACCTTTTCCTGCATCAGAGATTAATTCTGTTGGTTCCTGGAAGAGTAGTGTATTCTTCTCAAACTGAGTGGACCTCCATTCCACATTATCACATTTCAAACTCATGCACATCCCAGAGCATGAATGTTTATATTGTGCTCTGAGCTGCATCATCGTTGCATTCACTTAGTGTTTCTTAGTTCTTAGTTCCAGGCACATACATTATAATGTAGCAAGTGCCACAAATTAATTCATTAAATTTAGCAATCAAAATGTATAAAGTAAGCTCAGTAAATTGGATGAAAACAAAAATCTGTAGTCTGTTTTGCCGTATTCTATGTCTTCATGTGGTTTTCCAAAATAAATTACCCATAACACATAACCAAGCACTTCTGAGAATATCCGCATGGTGATAGAAAGTGGAAGGGGTGTGGGAGGCAGTGGTGGCAAAAGACAAGAATTCCATGCTTTCTGCTTGTGCAAATATCACGGTAAATATTTCTCTCCTCCATAAACAAGGTCAATATGTACTCAGAAGCATGTATGGTCTTTCTTTGCCTATTCCAGCTGTGCCATATACCAGTGTAGTCTCAGTATGAGGCAAGGAATAACAATATTTCTGGGACTTCATTCTAAATGGCCCTGGTCCACATAAAACTTGAGCATTATTGAGACATGACCAAACGGATTGTTGACTTTCCCTTTTAAGTCGGAAACAGCTAAAAGTTCAAGGCAAAATGTGAAAATCAGTAAAGTCCTGACAAATAGTACAGAAATTAGTTTGCTGGTCCAGGTTAGCATAGTATGCTCCGTTGCCTTGAAATTTGACACAATTACATAATGCTACATAATGGACAGAATGAGCTGGTTTGAAAGGAACACCTTTCAGACATTACCGCAATGTGACTGTGGTTACATACATTGTCTGGCTTCATCATCAAAGCCTTTTTTGTGCCTGACTTCATTTCAACACAGCCAGTAACTGCAAGAGCAATTAAAGAATCTCTCCGACAGATGAAATTCCAGTAGAGGAACCTCATTGCTGAGTTATTATGCCAGGAATCCAAAACATCTCTACAGCACTGATGGTCTCCAGGTGAGGGTAGGGGTTCAGACGAGAAGGCCAAACTGCAGAGATCGATTGCACCTTGAGTGGTTGCAGGTGGAGTTATGATGTCTGAAAGTAGGGCAGTATTGTATCCGGCTGCTCTTTGTCCTCATTATTTTGATAATTGCGTGTAGAGAACAGTTTGAGATTGGATGTGTGTCCTTCAATTTATTTGTGTTATCATCATGGCTGGCTTTATCACAAATATAATGCTAGCACAATGAGTCCATAATAATCTTCAAAGCATTCTGTATTTAGACACATCCATTCAAAATAATCCAAAAGCATTCAACAGTGAAATACATTGCAATTTGCCAGACATCCTTCTGTAATGCATAAAGTGTGCTAAGTGAGTAAACAAACATTTGTCCCATCACCACACAATGAGCCAAATCCATGTTCATGAGAAATGCTTATGATTGCACAGACTTCTCCGTTGAATGTCAGTACTCTTTGGAACATCTGGTGATGCAATCTGCAATTTACTCTGTAATGGGTTCTGCAGCAGAGTGCTGCAGGTTTTGACGTGTCTGGCTAATTCTTCACATGCCCAGTCAAAATGGCAGTCCAGTCTCTCTGGTCCTGTGTGAATAGACGTCAGGGTGACTCTTGGAACCTCTGTACTCTTCGTAGTGCAACAACATGACACCTCTCAGAGATTGGTATTTTTTCCTTTGTTCTTATTATTGCTACTTTGTTGCACCAGATGCCTCTCACCCACTTGCCCTATGATGTTGTTCAGTAGGTGTACAGCCAAGACAAAAGTCTTGTCCTTGTCCTTTTAAGTACTACATGGCTGCTGCAGCCAAATCATTACATTACATTACATTATTGTCATTTAGCATTTTTAATTACGTCAAATCAAAGATATGTACTGTATTTGTCCCCTAGGCTCTCTCTTCATCTCCTCAACTCCCCCACAGCTATGCTGGGTTCTGCACATGAATGCATGGCTCAGTCAATGAGGACTTTGTTGTGAACCTGAACTGCCCAATAAACATGACCCATTTTACTCAGTCTTGGCCTTATGTTGTTTTTATCACTTGGACGTGTTAGTAACACAAATGGACATCTGAATGCTTCTGCACTGGCCACTAGGAATGACCCAACATAAATCATAGTCCTTGCTTTGGTTTGCTGACTGGTCAACAGAAGGTGGCAATATGTGCCAAACTCTGCCAACTACATACTGGTCACGTTTGGTTATATACTATACATTTATCCCAACCATAATTTGGTTCAGTAGGCAAATATAGATTTCCATCTAGTTTTCTTCAGACATTCTGCTCGTGACTGATGAGTTACTCTTGGGTTTACTGTGATGCTTGGCCAAAGCATGTTGCTAACAGATTAGTGATGGTTGATTGATTACAACCAAAGTTGTGCCTATTGTTTTTCAATGGTAACTGTTGCAAGCTGCCATGACCAGCAATAACCAACAATGGACCAACCAGATTATGAACCTCCATTTGATAAAGGTCATTACTTTGCATTTTTGGCACAGGTAAAGTAATAATTTCAGTCGGTGAATGCGCTCACTCTCTCTCTTTCTCTTTCTCATATTGCAGGGCCGCTGCATCAACTTCACCAGAACGAAATCAAACACAGCCCCCCGTTATCCGTTCTACAACCATCATTCCACTCCTATCTACTGCCCTCCTCAAAACTTCAGCCCTCCCGCTCCCCAAGGCATGCTCCCCCCCTCCCCACGCAGCTCCATATCCTCCCCTTCCCCTTCCACCACTTCCACACTGCCCCCACTGCCTCCAACACCTCCTCCTCTTTCTCTCACCCCGCCCCCTTACACTCCTCCACCAACCCGTGCCCTGCCTCCAACTTCCGTTTATCTGCCCCCGCCTCCGGCTCCACCCACACCTTCACCTCCTGCGTCTCCCACGGGTTCCCTACCCCCTCTCCCTCAGACTCCCCTCAGCCGTGCCCCTCCTCCTGCCCGGCCACCGCCGCGCCCCTCTCCATAGAGCCACACTTCTAACTGAAGCGGGAGGGACGCCAGCTTCTGGGGACTGCCCGGCCGAAAAGGAGTTTCAACAGAAGCAACCCGAATGTCCCCCTCACTGTTGCCCCAACCTCCCCCACCTCCCATTCCTGACTGTTCGCTCACTCTCAACTCCCAGTCAAACCACTCCAGCTAACTTTTCTACACAACTTGGTTCAGCTACACCAACAGCCAGCTGAGAAGCTTTCTGCAAGAAAAAAAGGAACAATAACAGTTATCAATTTGCTGTTCTGCTTTTTTTGGGAGAGCAAATAATTTGCTATGAAGCATGGACTAAGCATAAAATGTGCTTTTGGCTGCTCCAAGAATTCATACTGCAGAAACACTCAGAAACACCCATAAGCCTTGTTATGACCCCTCGGACCACCAAAGAACCAACTCACCTCCCTGCACAGCCAGGATGAATAAGGATTCTGTATCTGAGGAATCTTCTTTGTCTTTTCTCCTACTGCAGTGCAACACCATATGTGCATTTGATTCTGATGTTTTCCTGAAATTCATCGTTTTAAAGTTGCAAGGGCATTATGAATTAGTTTGGAAGGTCTTGAAAGGAGGGCATTTTGGAAGTGCGTGTGGCATCTTTATTGGTGTCTGTATTTCAAAATTGTGGGGTTCTCCATTGTTTGTTGTGACCTCCATGTGAGATCCCTTGCTCAGGGAGGAATAATCAAGGATACATACTGACGATACACATCGCAACAAGTGGCCAGGATTTGAGATTGAAGTGAGCTGAATAGAACACAATACAGACAAGCAATCCCACAGACCTGAAACTGAACCTTTCTTCTTTTAAGGAGCACAGGTTACAGATGATTGAGTGGAGTGGCTTACAATTGATCAGTGTCAGATTGCCTCTTACTGTTGCAAAGAGCCGTAATAACCAGAACTGATGATAGCTTCGGTACGAGAACATACTACAGGGTAGAAATTTGCAGGTGAACTTCTGGGAAGCAGGCCTGTTACTCCTTTGCATTGCACAATAATTGCAAAAGAGAGAAGAGGCTTTATGTGACCTATATCCTGGTTGTCAATACAGTAAACTGAACTGCACACAGTATTGTTCATGACATAAAATGAGGATCAGGAATGCCAGAGAAAGGCAAAAAAACTCCAAAACCTCTTTTAGAATAAGTGTGCTGTTCGAGAACTCTGTTGGAAATCAGTCAGAATGAGTTTTCTTGCGGTATCTGTGTGTGTGCGCAGTATGTGTACGCATGGTTCTTAGCATTTTCTGAATCATTTTATACATATGTATAAATATAAATATATACATTTCTCTTTTAAATTCTTCTACATTGTTAATTTAGCTACAGATATCTTTATAAGTTGATCACTACAAGTGAAGCAATGGACCATAAAAACCAATAAATATTAATCTTGTATAAGAAATTTCATGCGTATGCCATCGGAGATACTATGCAATCCAGGGTTTTTGGGATCAAAAGTGTGTGGTTTCTTTGTTTTTGTTGTTTTTGATGTTGATGATTTTGTACATATTTTACATCAGTGTTCTTAAATGAAAGCCTATCTATCCTTTTCATCATGCCTTGGGCTTGGTTGAGCATCAATGTCCACATAGTATAAATTATTGTAAAGCCAGTAACATCTTGTGGCCTTATATTGTTGTGCTCAGAATTCTGCTTCAACATGCTTGTAAAAGTTGCATGCCTTATTGTTATTGATGCTGTGGCCTTTGAATCAATGTGGTAAAGAAATCAAAACCTTCTGCGGACCTTGGCCCTTAAATCAGGAGATTTTGGCTCAGTGTTTTTAACCCTCTCTCATTCTCAAGACTCCAAACAGACCTTGGTCAAATGGGTAATTATTTT